>NC_133980.1:15917132-16227132 GCF_047716275.1 Strix uralensis | reverse complement strand
AAAGTTAAATAATGCACAAAACATACAGTGATCAGCCAAATGCTGTCTAACCCTATCAAACACAGGTCAATGCCATCATAGCAGCCGTCTGAAATTTCCTCCACTGGAGCTGCCGAATGCTTTGGAAGTACAGAAAGCCTAGAATTGAGACAGAATTACACTAGCATTGTGTAAATAATCAAACTGTGACCTGTGGGGTTAAAACCTATAATTGGAGTGATACTTCAAAGAGATGACTACTTTTTCAATGCTATTTTGTGCAGCCAGATAGGAAGATGATTTGTTGGGATTTTATTGGCCAGCAATGCTACTGCAAAAGTGATATTTTCAACAGCTGCTGGTGCATTTGTGCTCTGACAAATTAGAGGCTAAATCGAAGCATTAAAGAACATCAAAGGACTAATTTAATGCAAAAAAAACAAGTACTCCAACTGGATCTATTTTACAGTGAATTAATAATGCAGATTTATACAGAATGTGATGCACTGAGTGCTTTGTTTTTATAGGGACTTCAAAACCACTTTTTCTCCCATCACAAAACATTAGATTTAGTTATCTGACTGGTATTTTCTCAATGCTTTTCTTTCGGTCCCAAAAACCTGTTAATTACCGGAATAATAGTTTGGACTAACTTGTAATTTTAAAGTATACCATATTATACTGTCTCACTCTTAGTCCCCCACACACATAGATTAGTGTATTGCTATATACACATATCATATCAGTTCTATTACACAATTAAGTAAGATTATTTAGGCACATAATCCTTTTTATTAAGCCTTATTACTAATGTCACCATTGCTGAGTTGTTAAGCCTGAAAAACACTGGGGTTTACCATAAAGTACAGTAGATGGCATGCAATATCTCTTCTTTTAAGAGAACATCTTTTACTAGACATAGGAGATATTTAAAGTGTTAAAATTAATTGCAGGAAACCTCACATCACAACATTTGGTTGTTTGTTCCCATCTAAGTAAAAATTCAGTTGCCCTGTGTAGCTGAGTTTCATGCTATTTTTACATTTCATCTGCAATTCCTGCTAAAAAGAAAACCTAATCAAAGAGTATATATCTATGCCACACGGGTAACATCTTATCTCCCTTTTATTTTTGCAGATCAACTATTTATTACACAAGTATTTTTAGCAACTAAAACCTGGTTTGCAATGTGTTTCAGATGGGGTGTATTACAAAAAATTCACAGGAATTGTCAGATGATATTTTAGCTAAGAAATATTTGAGGGGGAGGAAAACCATTCCGTTCAGACCTTTAACAGATGTTCATACACAGGGGTATGATCTTGTACCAGGGAAGTCAACTGGATGTTTGCCACTGCCTTTAGTAAAAACTGCTTTTGGAAAACCTGAAGTCATTAAAAAATGTAACTAATAATCCCAAAATAAGCAGCACAGGAAGGAGCGAATGAAAGTGTTCTTACTGGCCTGGTTCATTTTGGTGATGATGTGTTCACCAAGGTCAAAGTGGTAAGACATGGAGAGTTTACTAGCAGAAAAAAAAAAAAGGAAAAAAATTGCAAGCCCTCAAGCACTACTACTGCATTTAGATATAGCTAAATAGCCCAAGTTATAAGCTTCAAATTTGACTGTTTACTTTGCAGTATAGTGGGTCATTTTCTAGATCATACAGACACAAGAACTTCAGATTGTAGTTCATATGACCACAGCTACTTTTTATATATATAATTCTGCAGGTTGATGGCCCATCTTTCATTTTCCACCACCAGGTTTTGTTTTGTTTCTAGCACTTAATTTGTAGATGTTGTCATATTTTTCTCATTTGTAGAAAGATCGAGTATTTTATGTATCCAAATAATACCTTAGCAGAAACAAATGTTTTGTTCTAAGATTAGGAATTTCATCATACAAGAAAATTAATCTAGTTGTCTACCTTTGCCAGTAAAAGCAAAAATGTAAGTCCCCCATACAGCCAGCATTATCCGTATTGATATTTACAGTAATAAAGCAGACAGCATGGCTCATCCACCAGACTGGGAAACCGACCAAATATCTAAATGCTGATGTCAGTAGAATCCCTGGGTTAAATATTGTAAATTTATTTCTATTATGTATTACAAAAGGCACCCTTCCTCATTAATTTTACTGAAGTCTCCAGATGGGAAACAAAATATTAATTTTGTTCAGCCTTAGGCATTGTTGACTGTTAAGGTACTCACTAAATCACTGATCTTATAAACATTAATATTAGATTTCTGCTATAAAAATTTAGGACCCATGGGTATAATATTCTGTTTGTCATAAGTATAATTAATTGTTTTCAGAAATGATTAATTTGTCAAAATGGCAAACATATATATTGGGCAAGCAAGATTCTTGCACAAGCTAACCTACCTTAAAGTCATGGTAATACTCATGGAATTATGCAAATTAATTGAGTCTTTCAATGTTGCATAAAATGCTACTACTAGTACAATGCATGGAACATTAGGCTGTTCATCCAACAAAAAAGTTGCATTTTAAAGGCAGGCATCTTTACAAGAAAGTCCTTATGGCAGAAGGTCCTTAGAAGTACAATCTATTTTTCTGCAAAGTGATAGACTTTCAACCGTTACACAGAAGTTGTATTTTTTTATTACAATTTTTAAAGCAACCCTGAAGAGAAGAAAAAACAGTAAAATTCTGCTGGCCCTGAGACAAAGGAACCTATGAGATTTGCACTCTGTACTGATGCTAGGGGGAAATGGTATATGTCCTAGTAATAAGAGTTTTACTAGTAAAACCTCATTTACAAGCCTGGAAACTCGTGATACACTACATTAAAATCTAAAAAGATTAACTTAATTATGCAAATTAAATTTACTGTTTATCTTATCTTCTAAATAGTAAAAGTCATTGTCAACATTGAAATAGCCAAATTATTCTAAATGCATTTCTTTCCCTCTGAAGTGAACTACACATATATTTGAAATTCCTATGTAGTTAGTTATTATCCAGAAAGTCCATTCAAACATAGATCTGTGCTCCTCACTAGCCAAAATTTTTAATTTTATGCCTACTAGTAGTGTCTGGTTATAAATAAACTCAATACATCAACACAGCAAATAAAGGTATTCATGTAAAATATAATCACCTTTAATATCCATAGATTATTTTATCTGTGACTAAGTAATCCTAATAAAATGTGCCCTAACAAATCACTTGTAATTTCCTGGCCATTTACCCTGCTAACTCTACTTCTTCACTCCTAAAAACAGTAATTCTGAAAGAAAGATATTAAAAATATTCACAGAGATATTTTGAAGATGAAGAAAAGCTTCTCTCATGGCTGAAAATCTCTCTCCTAAATCCCATGGAGCCCCACAGAGCTGATTCTGAGCTTCACCCATTTTATTCAAATGACAGCAACTGACTTTACTGGTTGTTCCCATTTTACTTTGTTGTAAACACTATAAGAATTACAACGTGTACCAAAACACGGGTAGACTTTGAGTGCAACATCCATTCTGGCACACTATAGAATAATGCAGAGCCACTAGACAAATGCACTAGTGAATCAATTATTATGGTTTGAGAGCAAAAACTTCTGGCCTTGGACTAATAGACAAGTATTAATTTCTATCTCTCCAGTGTCAACAGTCTTGCTATCAACATATATATCAAAGACACAGTTATGACAAAGCTAACAGTCTTGTTTTCCACATCTAAACACATCTTAAATAGTTTTTTTAACTTCAAACTGGACTTTGTATTTGAAAATTTATTACTTTAAATGCAGACATTCTTTGCTGCTTTTTACTGATATCTGTAAATCAAGTATAAATACCTGACTTTCAGTGATTTTATGCAAACTTATCCTAATTAATTTCATATTTGACATATTCAGTTAAGAATTAAGAGTCAGGAACATTATGCTCTGTTCCATGAATTCAGATAAAGCTTTTTCCTTTTTTTTCCTCAAAAAAAAAAGACCAAACTCTGTTAAAATATCTTTATAAATAGTCTTAAGGAATAAAAAATTTAGAAATTCCCATCCAGAAGAAAATCCAGCTCTTAAACCCACCACATACGTAGATATCATATCAAGCTATAATAATGAGGTCCACTGTGCTTTGAGTGCTTTCATGTCGTGCCCACTACCTCTAGAAGCAGTTGCTGTACGTGGAGAGGACACTGAGTGTTTCCACTCCCAGCCCAGGTTTCAGCCTGGGCTGTGTGGGAGTTCAGTGGGCCATGATGCCAGAGGAGCTGCATGGTCATCACTGGAGCTATGGAGCTGGTGCTCCCAGAGGAGACAAAATGGGGCAGAAGGATTGAGGTCTTAGCTCGGGATGGGGAGAACATGTAGTAGGAATACAGAGAGAAATAACAGGGCCATCCCTGGCCAACAGCTGGAAGCCAATGGTCAGTGGTAGTACCCAAGCAAAACCACTTGGGAACCTCTCCATTTAGACCACAATTTGGTATTAAGAGTTTAACAGCACATGCCAGCAAACAAAGAGGGCAGCAGGAATGTGAGGCAGCAGCCAGCTACCCCCATACCTAAAGCTGAGGGGTTCTATTTATTTAAAAAATAAAGTATGAAGTATGGCAGAACTAAGACATTGTAACCCAGAATCAATGATTGCTCAGCTGGTAATTGTCACTGTCCAGCCCTAAAAAAGTTAGGGCAAACTTGTACCTTGCGATATAGCAAAAGGAACAAATTAATCCCTCTACCCAGTAAGCACCAGTGACACCATGCTGAGCCGTCCAGGCACACATGTGCATTAGACCCTTCAGCTGCATTTCCTGCAGTGTCAATGCAGACACAGAGGACTGATGGGGTCTCTGTGACAGCCCAGCACCTCCCTGTGTATTTCCAAAGGCTGGCCGCAAACAATCCCACAGTTCCACGAAAACTACAATTTGCATGTGCCGTGTCCTAACCATCTCTCTGGAAAAGAGCTGCACTTGGTCCAGCTGAGGGGGAATGGGGTCAGATGCTTCATTTGAGCTGTCCATATAGGAAGGAGTGACTTGATAGCAAAAGTAATGTGGTACCTGTCATACCCTCTGATGCCCTGTTAATTGTGTAGATGACTTGTGAAACAGTTATTTACCAGATGACTATGGCACAATATCTCTCTGAGTAGTTTTCCATATGATTATTACAGCGCATTTGCTAGGAGCTTCCTTCAGCTGTGATTTATTGCTCAGCTACAGAATATCCACAGTTAGATAGTAATCCTGCCCTGTTTCCATGCAAGGTCCTGAAGTCACAGAACAGTCTTGTTCCACTGCACAAGGGCAGCAACGGGATTTGAACGGGGTCACACATGGAGGGCAGACCCAGGCGCACTTTCAAACATTCCCCTCTGTTTGCATCCTGCACAGCAACAAATGAGAAACATTGGGAGGAGAAGGCAAGAGGATGGCCATTATATTCGTCTCCACTCATCTCGTTGTGGGGTAAGTCTACATCTTCTTTCCACCTGAGAAGAGAGTTTTTCTTTCCCTTCCAGTCTCTTTCTATGTACCATTTAATTGGGCTGGGTTCTAGACCTGCATCTTAAGGTCTGAAGCTTGCTCTCATTCACATGAAGGGAAGAAGGAATTGGGTCCCTAGGCAGTGTGTGTTTCTAATAAAACGTATATTATTATTTCCTTAATAGACCACAGTGTCTTAGAAGAGGTCCCATATCTGTATGCAAATTAAATATTTAGATACTCCATTTGAAATCTATTTTTTCAGTGACCCATCATGTAACTATTGTGTGCATTTTGGCAGGCTACCATGTTGCACATGTGCAGCAAATATGGCTAGTAACAAATCATCGTGATGTCCCAAAAAGCATATGTTAAACTTGCCCCATAGTCAGCACTCAAAATACAATATTTTGCTCATTTTACATTTCTTTTTTCAGCCTGAATACAAAAAGCAATCAGATCTCATTGGGGAGTTAATCACTTGTGAACATAGAGCAATGAAATTATCTAACACAAAGGGCCCTTTTTTCAACCCTTAAAATCACTGGTGAGCCTTTACACATTTATTCACTGTTGAAAATGATTTTGTAATTATTTTGAAAGAGTCATTTTGGGAGGTATGTGAAATGACTTCAACAGAAATACTCATATGAGAAAGCACTCAATGTAAAGATGACGTAATTGGACTCACAGCGTTTTTCATATTCCATTTCTCCAAAGCCACTCACTACCAACTACTTAGTTGCTATTACTTACAGGTTATATGCCACATTTCATAACAGACATTTTTCACAGCTAGATCTATAGGGTGAGATATTGCAAAAGACAAAAATACTCTATGTTCAGGAGCTTTTGCAGTAACAAAGACACACTGCAGCCAGAGTTTATGTCCTCACTTGTCTAAAATTAATTTAAAGCACAAATCATAACTCTACATCCCAGTAACGGCTTATGCCAATCAACCATTCTGGTTTATATCTGCAATTCATTTTTACAGGCTCTAAGAAATACAGACACACATATTTCAGGCACATATTTTTCTTATGTCCAGAAAGGGGGATGGGCACTTGTAAAATCAGCTTTTGTAAAAAGATATCCATAAACATGTATTCCAGAGATGAAATTTTCTTGTTACTACAGAGCTATAAATCATTGCCTCTTCCTAAGTGATAGGAGTGTAAAATATTTGTTTAATAGTAGTATACATCTGTATACTAACATATATTGCAGGGTGACTGCAACCTGGAATTCACAGGATGTTAAGAGTTTATAGGGTATCCTAATATTAATATAATTTATCAGTATTTGAAGACCTCAGTGTTCCATCGTTAATCTTTGCAGTTTTTGAATGATCAGCATGGGCAAGCATCAGAAAATAAAGATAATAAAGACAATGCAGGATTAGTGGTATGCTGCAGAAAGAGAACCTTTCTGGCACCACATGCTGAGATGATGCTAACATTATGGTAAGAAAGCAGTCTCTTTGATTGCTCTAACACCACTATATTTCTGAAATGGTTGCTTTTGTTACCATCAAAATCAGAAGAGGCAACTTAAGACTTCGTTTGTTCTGTAACCTACAAAAAGGACTTCTCAACATCATAAATACTGCAAGTTTTTTATTATTATTCCAAAAGGTTTTGCTTTCTACTGTGAACCTTACACAATTTGACTGCTTTCTCAGAGTTCTAGTTTGGACTTACTTAATGCACTGATATAAGTATTTCTATACTACCAAATTAAAAAGAATAAATCAAAAAGGTATCATGCTTGTGTCTCCACTTTATACCTTTTATGTCCTTTTAAAAGCTTGTTGCTTCTTTTTGTAATATTGATGTAAAATAATAATTGACATCAAATATAAATGTTTACCTTGTTATAGATGGTTTACATCTGAACTATTATGTTACAAATGAAAATTGATTTTAAGAAAATGTTTTCTCTTAAATCTACCTACACTAAGGATCACTGCTCAGAGTTATCTAAACCATTCAGAAAAACACTCACTGTTTGAACTTTAAACTTTCTTATGTATTAAGTTTCAAAAACAAATCGTCCAGTAAATTAAATTGCTTTTGTGGGGACAATAAATAAATAACTAACTAAATAAATGGATATATTAATAATTAAACAAAACCAGGTCTTACAATAATATCCTGCATGGTACTATATAGAGAATGAGACCAAATGATCAGATGACTTGAGTAAGGGAGACATTATCCTCCTATATTTAAAACACTAACATGCTAACCAAAAGTAAAAATTAAAGATCCAGAAACAGGAATTTTACTACATGAACGAAATTGTCTATATTTGAAGAAAAAACCTTTTATCTGTTGGAAACTGGAGTGTCAGTTTCATTCCTAATTGTTTCTTGGGTCATGAAGATTTTGAAAACACAGAATTCATTCCACAAGGCTTGTAATTTCTTTCATTTGGCCAAAATTTGAGTCTGCCGTCAGGATGCACCAGACTCAAATGCTAAAGCAAACATTTCTTTTCTTTCTTTTCAAGTAGCCATCAACAAACTTCAAACACATATAAAATTAACAAATTACTTGGCTACACATTCTTGGGCTTTACTAGACATGTTAAGGAAAGAAAGGGTTTGTGATATTTTCCCTTCACCATCAGCAACAGCGTCATTATGGCTATTTTAAAAAGTTGCTGTGCTGCAGTTACTGTGGCACATGGGACTGAAATTTCCATTACAATGCACCAAGTCCGCCTCAGGTCCTGGAGACTGTGGGTATTATTTTTTTAAATGTTAATTTTTATTTTATTTTTACTTTATATGTAGAAATCTGACAGCACTTAAATTTTAATCATTCAGGAGCTTAATCCAGGATTTCTTTCAAAGCTTAAAATTCCCTGTATAGCCAAATTCCTTGATGTGCAAGAAATGCAGAATCAAACCCTAGGTAGCTGGATCCGAGCTTTGTTTTATCAGCCAAGAAACAAAGTTCTTCTGATTTAAAGTACTGCATATAACACTGCTAAGATAAGGATTTAGTCTCCTAAGCCAGGCCCTGATCCTTTAATGAGCTGTAGGTAGGCTCACACACACGCACACTGCTAGAATCACACTTGCAGTGAACTCCAGAATTGGCCAGGTTTCCCTATTTCCCCTAGACTTTAACGGGGGAGAAAATCCTTTATTCTGTCATTTCATTATATTGTAAGACCCCCTAATAAGCATTTATTCCGCACCCTCTGAATTCAGCAGGAGAAGGACATTACGAGAAGCAAGCTCTTTTCATTTGATTGATATTATTAATTTAACAGTAAGGATAACTAAAGAGCACAGATTGTGAGGATTTTTAAATTTGTTTTTATTTTTCTAATGGAGACATTGACATCATCGTAACTTCAAAATGGTTCATCATCAGATGATGATGTATTCACCTGAAAATGGACAACTTTATTCTACTGATCACCACTACAGCAATATTAAACAAATTCTCTAAACTATAAAATATTCTGGGATTATGCCTTCTCTATCCTTTTTGCAACATTCACCTGCCCTCACTAGGAGTTCTTTTCACCAAAACGTTTTCATTCAAATCAATACACTTTAAAAAAATATTTATTTCAAGAAAACATCATTTTGATGGAGAAATGTACCAGTGAAACTCTGTAATGTTATTTCAAAGATCCCCAGTTTACCTTAGAAATTAAAAAATAATTTCATGGTTTTATTAACAAAACTACTTTCAGTACTGTATTTTAAGAAATCTAAAATCACTGAGTTGCTTAGTTATATTTTTAATATGTTCTTTCTGTGATGCCAATGGCACACTTCAAAAATAAGATATATCACACTAAGATTTTTCCTGTAAAATATTTACATGAAAGATTATAAATTTTAAAGCTTGCACAACCATTCTGCATTCATCATACTGTAAAATAGTCATAAAATACAAAAATGCTAGGGATGTGGAAAGATTTTTATCTTAAAAAATTAAAAATACTTTTTATTTTCCGTAAATGCTATAAAACAGTGTAAAAATAATGCTAAGAAATAAAATTATATTTGTAAAATCTTCTGTAATTTAATATTTTGACAGTCCAACTCTACTTTTTTTCCCTAAAAAAAAAATATTGTTTATTGTAGGAAATAAGACTCATTTAGTAGCATTGCACATAGCGAATATCACAAATTATTTTCTAGCAGATCATTTTATGGATCTCCCATTGTTCTGGAAATACAATGTGATGATCCTCACTACTTCATTTTATTAATTCATCATTTTATGGAAACACATTTGGCTACAAACAAAGCATCTACCCACTGTGGTGTGCTTGATTTTGACAACTTTCCTAATCTAATACATGGAAACATTGGAAAGAAAATACCCTTCACCTTTAAAACAGCTCATAAAGGCATAGAAGTGAAATTTGTCCTTTCTTTCAGTTTATGGAGGAACAAATCACAGGCTGAGCACATTTTCACATGGCCGATAGCCAGCATGATTTCTGCACAGCTCAGGGCTCACCCCATGCATTTATGCACCAGCCAGTGTATGGGAGCAACCTCTGACACCAGTACTAGCACCAGCCAGAGGACACCAAGACACAGCACCAGGGCGGATAAAAAAGCTATGGAAGATCCCTCACAGGTCAGCCAGGACCATCACTGAAGTTTCAGTAATAACTGCTGAGAGAATGGTCCTCTCTTACAGAACGGAGGGATGTGTTTGGTCTCCAAACAGTGAGATAAAACTCTGTGTAAGTGGGATGGGGTCCTGAACCCAAGAACTTCCCCACCTGCCCCCACGCCAGACACATCCAGACAGAATCAAAACGTGTCTGATAGCCTACAACAGCACCTGAGTTCACCACATTTGTCTCACTTTGGGAAGTGAAGGGGATAGCTGTGTTACATATGTAGTAATAATTGGCAAATACTGAGCTTTTGTAATGGCCTCTGCAGGACTCATTGTTTTTGCTTGCAGTCAGTATGCTTCATCACCCTATTTTCAAGATACTTCATTACCCCTGCTAGCTTCGAGTCTAGTGATTTTTAGGTATATGTCATTAGCCTGACTGCTGCCCAGATCTACTAGCACAGACCTCTGGATGGATAAATATCACAGATTAATTTAGAGTGTCAGCTTGTGGAAGGAGACAGCCCTTGCACACTTTTCTCAGTCCCATTACATTTGCTCTGGGGATGCATGGCTTATTAGCACTCTGATTAATAAAGCTCATTTATACCTTTAAAGAGATCAAAACAAGACCTGTTTGGGGAGACTTGAGTAGAAGTTCTCACACACTTTATAAATGCAAGCCAATATGCTGTGGGTAGGTCACACCATGTCCCCTTCAAGAAGTACAGTCTTGAGAGCCACATGAAACAGCTCATCAACACTTCCAGTTGAAATCAAACTCATGCTAATAGCAACTGCGTACACGTATCATCATCCTAACACACACCGAAATGACATACAGTGACCATGCTAACGAACAAACAGCAAAGCCTCAGGTAGCTGGATTCTGACCCACTTACACTGTTTTTTTCCCTGATTGATGCCAGAAAATTGCACACCAAGTTAGAAGGACAAGAGGATCCTGGCAAGACTGGACACCTACACTGCAGTTTTTGGGCACATGCCCACAGCCCACAGCAGGGTGCTAGGATGCAGCAAGGGCTGGGGAGAGCAGGGGGGAGTTGACCCTCTTGGCTTCCCTCACCCTGCTAATGAATGCACGGTGTTAAAGGGTGCCCTGATCTGTGCTTCCTACTTCCATCACACTAGAGAGTGTGCCAAGCTAGATACTTTTATCTACCATGTCTCAAGATATGAGAAAACACATCCTCTATTTTATTCTGGTTTTACAGGAAAAATGTGGGATTTAGCGCTAAAACAATATGACAAAAGAACATTCAGTATGAGCATCTGCACAGCACTGGGCACACTTAGCACCTTGTACAAGTAAGAACACGGCTTCATTAATTGCTCCTAAGTCATCCAGTTGCTGGGACGGACAACACGCAGCTCTCCATAAATGCATATGGTATGAACCAGTGCTTGCCTGTATCTAAGTTAGTGCCTTATTGCACTGGTTTGGTCATCCAAATGATTGTGCCAAGACTCTTTGGAGCTTTTGTAAAGGGACCACACTCCTCCACCTAGAGAGGAGGCGCAGCGGCGGCAGCAGCAGCAGCCAGCTGGCCGGCCAGGCACTGGACGCCTGCCAGGGGTGGCTCGCCTCCAGCACTTCAGCCCCTGGAAGCTTTGTAGCAGGAAGTAGCTGACAGACCATCAGGGATAAAGCTTTTTGTCTATGAGGTAACTGAAGCATAATTTGATGAAAGTTAACAACAACAAAAAAAACAGTGAATAAAAAGACAATCTTTGTTAAACTTCATGAGAAGAAAGCCACGTGATAACTACCTCTATGGTTTTTAAGTGAGAATGATAACGCTCTGCAATATATGATATATTGGTGACATGGCTATTACATCCCATAGCAGTTTTGATCTGGGGCTGTTCTACACACCCTGCCATTTCATTCCTGCAGATAGCATGCTTTGCAATTTTCCCACATCCTGCACCAGGTACAAGAATGTTTTCAAAATGCCCAAATCATTTCTACTTTTAACAGTACATCGTTAAATTATTCAGTAGATCGTCTTCTTTTCTTTCATCTTTGAGAGATTTCTAATTCAGGGACTGGACTGTTACCAGCAATAAAAGTAAAAACAATGTGTTTTCATAGATGAGTCTGAGGGAAGAAGATGGTCTATGGATTTGGTAATGGAAAAAAAAACTAGTGATCCAAGGAAAACCCTTGACTTTCAGAGACTAAACCTTCAAAGATCTTAAGGCCAGAAAGGCCCATTATGATCTTTTAACCTGACTTCCTAAACAATACTGACATAAATTTTCATTTAGCAATTACTACACAAAGACTGCAACACTAAGGGTACCAAAATCTACCCTTTAGAAAGTCTTCCAGACTTAATGTAGAACATGTAAAGTGATAGAAAATTCACTGTAACTCTGAATACGCTGTTCAAGTGGTTGAATAGCTTCACTGTCAAACACATGCACCTGATTTCTAATCTTAAACTGTCCAGCTTCAGTGTCCAACCACTCCATCTTACAGAACATACTGTGCTTGTATGCCCTACCTGCTGCTCAGTTTAAGCATTGGTTGTAAACCCCTTACGGCTCTTTATGATGTGTCTGGCATAATGGGATCAACATGCTACTACTACTACCACCATCTACTACCACATTAATCTTCTTAACCAGAGCATCCCTTAGGAGCTCACATTCAGGTATTTATCAACCATAACCCTTAAATCCTTTCATAGTCATTGTTTTCAATTAAATTTTTCCTTCCAGTAAGTGCGACTTATGTGTTTGCAGATACCACAGCGGAGAAAAAAAACTCCTACCACAAATGTATTACAGACTAACTTGTCAGATTGTCACTGAGATCAAGTAGCACCTTCCCTTCTCAAATAGTACAGGCATTGGGGCACCCTCTACTCTTCCACATGTAGGTTCTGGCTTTTTGCTCACTTTCACCTTGATCCAGACTCATATTTTGGTGGGCTTAAAAGTGAATATACATATGTCTAACAAGATGTGAAATTAACCTTTCACATTTTCTTAAGCAGCAAAGGGAAAATCCAGTTCTTTTGCTATAAAGGCCTCTCCCATTCCCATTCCTCACTGAACACGCATGCACGTGATTCTGTCCCCTAAAATATCATGTAGAAAGGTAGAAAGAGATTACCTCAGTGTTGCAATTGCCAGACCTCGAGATACTTTAGATTTCCATGTGCTTCAGACTCTTGAGGGTATTTAAGGGCTAGTGAAGGGGCTAGTGAAGGGTAGCTTGGAGGGGAGAAAATTTTCAACCCATTGGACCTATACCCATCTCTGCTGGAAGATTTCAATGGCTTATATTTAAGAAACACCACTCAGTAGGCAAGTCAGAGAGGAAAGTACACATGAAGTTAGAACATCACTGTGCCCACCAGCATATAAGCAACATTGGCTGTGAATAGAGAGAGGACTCCAGAGACTGCATTGGTTTGAGTTTTGCATCAGCTGTTCCCTGACTTGCAGTGATATTCTTCACAGCCAAGAGCTGCTGTGGTGGCACTTCCCATGCTCACTTATGGGCAGAAGAAAGCCCCAAAGTGCTGTGGGTGTTTTTTGTCATTTACAAACACCCTACTGCTAGTATCTAAAGAAGCAAAACCACATATAATCAAAAATCCAGGAAAAACCTCACACACTTGCTGCAAAATATAATGCACTGAAAATCCATAGGTATTACTATGGTTACTAATCCATAGATAACTAATGTTTCCTGTCTTTTCTTACTTTGTGGGTTTCTCTGTTGTGCTTTATTCACGAGAAGAGTTCAATAACAAATTATCCTTAATTTACTGCTACTAACGATGTAGGCAATTTTTGGTCCCAAGGCTGCTGCCTTAATACAGGCAAAACACTCAGTGAAGCAGACAGAAGCTTTGCCTAAGTAAGGATGGCAGGATTAGGCCCGCCTTATTATACAGTTATTTATTACACAATGATAATTAACACGAGGTAGACAAGCTCATTTGTTTGGCAACAGCAACCCTGGTTGAAACATACCGTTAAAAAGTGCTGAGCATAAATAGTAGAAAAAAATGCTTACGCAACAATAAGAAAATGTATGATTGTGTATTCTATCACATAGCTTAAAAACTGCAGGTTAAGCAAATTACCACTGGCACTGTGTATTCGTAATTCTGCCGATCACCTAAATGAATGATCAGGTATGAACCTTTCAATTCTAGCTGCGTTTCTTTCTAAATACCTTACTATTTAGCAGCCTAAAGGGAGCCAACACATCAGTAGCGCCTTCTATGCACTGTCGAGTCCCAGCTTGAGCACACCAAACTCTGAGGCCTTTTGAAATCTTTAAAGACAATCATACATAAGACAGTTTCTATGTTGCAGGGCTGGCTAGCGATACTGCAGCACAAAACAATATTTCAAGCTTTCTGATATACATGTGTCACCTCTATGTGACAAATAGCTTGTATTAATTAGGCACTAGACTTGGTGAGATTGCTGTTATTAACTGAGAGAAGATGGGTTGAATTTAATTGTGTGTGACATCAAAGTCAAGTGACTGATATTTCAAGCATCATTTAAAATGTTTGATATTGGAGTCATTGTATTCACATAAAGACTGTCTAAAAATATAAAGGAGAATGATGAGAGAGGAACTGAAATGCATTCATACAATCCATCTTATGAAGTGAATTTGATGTAATTTTGCTTGTATTTTTGACCCAGCATTGACAATATTTATTTATTTAGTTGTATAAAATTATTACTTTGAAGAACAGTTTATTTTTCTCAGTACTAATTTTGGAGACAGCTGGGATGGTTTGTATTGGTTCCAGCATCAATGTTCTCAGAAATGTGGACATAAGGGGCGGGGGGGGAAACATAAAAGATAAACTTGCACTGGGATTTGCTTTATAGCCATTAATGAATACTGTTTGGAAAATGTTTACCTAAGAAAAGCAGACTGCACATTATTTAGGCAAACTTCCATAACAGCTTGAAAAAAGAAAAGGGAAAAGAAAAGGAAGCTATATTTAAAAGTGCATATGAAAGAATATATTTAAGGACTAAGAGCTCGCTATTGTACTATGCACTGTACAAATGGCAACTATCTCACACTCATAGGATGTGAGGAATGTTGTTTTAGGGTCGAATGCTTCTCTCATTTATGATGCTGGCCAAAATCCCCTTCAGTCTGATGGGGCAGAATCATATCTGTGATGTAGCATGATAATGTATATGGTGTTTTGCTAAAAAGTGGGTCAATAAACAATTGCCCCAGAGGATACTTGTCTATAATGCTTCTGCATTGTACCATTTCCTTTCAGATCTTTCTTTAAAAACAAATAAAATAAACCTCTTGCTTATTCCACACTTGCCATAAAGCATATAAAACAATCCAACTGAAATCAGCTTAATTAAACCGTAACGCATTGCAAGCAAACATGTATCCCCTAGGTATTCCCAAGCAGAGAAATCTGAAGTGCACGACAGCCAAAAGTAAGTATTAACGTTTTCACAAATCAGAAGGATAGTCTTCCAGTTAGGACAACCTCCCCGCTGTGCCAGTGGTACCCTAGACCCACACACTGTGGGTCAACGGGGGACAGTCAGGCTCCCTGGAGGTGCCTTTCCCCTCACTGCAGCCCAAGAGCCAGTGAGGAGGAGAGAATATAAATCAAATATATATAAAAATCAAATTTTATATATGTGTCTATAGCGCACATATATATGTGGATTTACATGTATGTAAATATAAGTCTATACATTATGTACATTATATTATTTTTTATATATATATATCAGAATTAGTACTCCCATAATCACAAACTCAACCAAGACTAGAAATCATCTATGAAGGATATAACCTCATCTGCAGTGGGATTCAGTTCTCGGAAGGACTTTGTTCTACCAGGGGCAGCATATTCTAGACTGACCTGGCAAACTGTTCAACTATGTGCTTAGTTGTAAGAACCAATTTTGATGGGGGAACTGATGTGCATCAAGTCAAAAGACACATAAATATCTTAGCAGTTGTATAGGTAGAAATCCCAATAGCTGAGAGAAGATTCATGGATAAACTCCAGTTCCTGTGAAATGGCAATTCTTCCCCATTTCTCCTGTTCTTCACAACAGTGGACGAAAATCCTCTCTGAAATGATACAAATTCTCTTGTCCTCTGTGGGATTACAAAGGTGCACCTTTCCCTACTCTGCACAGGACTGGCATTAGCCTCAGGCTTTAACAAGCCTTCTGATAAGAAAAATTTAAATTATTTCATTGTAAAGCAAGTTATTCTAAAATAACTTAGTGTGTCAGACAGGATTCTATCTTTGGCAGTTGTATTATCAGTATAAGCATAATTGATAAATTTATATAACCAAGCAGAATTTTTCTATATATGAATTGTTCACAGAAGCAGCTCTAGATTTGCTGCAATTCATTTGTTATTAGGAGCTATTTAAAGAATCATTACAACAACCTCTCACTGCTCTGTCCTTCATCTGACAGGTGATCACAGCTAACATTTAATATTTCAAAGAAATTCATACAGCATATTTCTACTTTTTGATAAAACCTGCAGAACTCTCTGAATTAGGTTGCAGTACCATAACTGCAAATTAAAAATCTACTCTTTACAAATATTTTCAAATGTGTTTAAAATTCACTGTTTCCACAACCATCCCTGCCAGAAAGTTCATCTGCCTAGAAGAATATTCAGAAGAAGCAAATATTAGACTGTGAATATAATCAAAGCAAGTTTGCTTCAAAATGCAGATATTTGAGGGATTTGTTTTGTTTCCTCTATCCAGTTTGCATGGAAACCTTCACAGTTTGAAATTAAATAAAAAAAATAAGAACTCTTCCATTTGCAATAGAAAATACTTTAAACCTAAGCTCATGTTTAAATTCCGTCACCACCGAAATCAGTTGTTCTTTCTGAATAATACTCAGCATGTTGGTTATGTGATAAAAATGAGAGAAGTGAGAATTGTCCCAATACATACATATATTTAAATACAGCTCAGTGATGTTATTTGGTTCTGCAATTAAGAATTCTCATAATACCTAAAAAAAAAAGGAGCAGGTATCAATCTAATAATATTCTTCAGAAAAATGGTGAAAACCTTAAGGCAAGGTTTTGAAAAGGGGTAGTGCTCCTTTGAAGTACAAAACTGTTTATGTATCAAATTTGACTGTGACATAGAAGTTTCCTTTGTAGAACATAAGCCAAATTTATTTGGTCTTTAAACTTTGCTAGTATGTTGTTGGTTGGAATATGACCTTTTTGGAACTGTTTTTCAAACATCATTCCAGTGGCTGAAATACCAGTAGCTGCATTTTGTATGGCTTCCAGTCAGCTTGTCTACCTGTCCGCTGTGAAAGCATGAGCTTGCTGCACTGCTGCTGCACGACAGTGCCCGAGGCATTATTTTTCTTTCCTGGTAAATGCATGTGACATTCAATTTTTGCAACCATTTGTAGTCCACTGGCAAATTTATTGACCAGGAAAGTTCATGCTTCCTCCGTGCTGCCCAAATAGGCTCTGTTTTGTTTTGTTTTTAGCTGGGCTTCTACCTGACCTCCAGTGTTGTAGGAATCATTTTACATTGGCAATTAAATGCTGGAGTAGTTATTTGTAGCTTGCAATTGTCCCCATTTAGAAGACTAACTGCCCAATTGCAAAGCTTCTAAATGGGTGCAATTGCAAGTTCAAACAGTTGGGCCCACTTGTAATTACGGGCACAAAATTGGGCTCACTTATGTCGAAGGTTGCTACTGGAAACATAGGCCACCAACTAAAAATAACGGTTCTTTGCCTCGTTGCTTCTCTGTATTGGTTCATTACAGCATGAGGAACGAAAGGAAAAGCCTCTTGGTGGGGTGACGGAAGAAATAAATACATTAAGACAATTTGAAACTATAAAGTGATCAACATGGCATCTAGGACAAATGATCATAACTGTCTCATGCCTAATCACCCATTTCACACACAGTTTTGAACAAGCTTTGTTCCCTTTCACAGCTTTTCTCTTATTAAGGCAGACAGTGGCAGTGGTCAGAGGACCCAAATCCAGGCACCAGATACACAAGTTGTGGGATGCCACTGGTCATTTTAAACCATCTGTTGCACCTACAACTTTTTTCCTTCTCTCCACTTGAAAGAAGCTGATGAAGAAAACACCAGCTGGAGGTTTTTCTTCCTCTCACATAGTCAGATAGTGGGTACAGTTTTACTGCTCTCAGGGGAATTGTGTCTAACTCATCCTAATCATAATCAGGATAAATTTCCCACTTTTCTCCCCACTGCAAAAGTATTTTCAATGGTTGAAGGACATAATTCTACAGGTGAAGGCTCCTCTTTGGTGCCATCATAATCTCCTGCACATATATGATGCTCTCCCCACAGCATATTCCAGGCTTGACAATGAGTACAGCCCTATGGACGTGTGCACGCAGGCACACACAAAAACATGCTGTTTACCAGCTCTTCATTACCACTGCTTAACACCATGGCACAACTAAGAAACAGCTTCACTTCATCCATGCGAATTGCTTCATCGCAGTCTACTCAAACCAGTGCGCCTAATCAGCCACCAAGCATGTCAAACCACTGCTGTTCAGCTCATCTGCTGATGACATGAGACACATCTGGGCAATGGAACAAAGGGAATATTCTAAACATGCTTATGCTAAGAGGAGAATTAATATTCATCCCCAAAAGGTGCAACTGCCAGCCCAGAACAGTAAACACAATTGACTACCCTTCAGTACTAAAGTCTTGGGGACCAGATACTCCCAAATCCATTGAAATCAAATTACGTTTAGTGAGGATGTGGCCACTGAGACAGATATTCAGGTAAAGCAGAAATATATTTAAATATAATTGCATTTTTTTCAGCATCACATGCACTGCAGAGCGCATCTATTTTGTGTAGATTCAACAAATGATATTTTAATGTACATACATAATTTATTGAGCAAGCAGTAGACTTGGCTGAATGAATGTCAGCCATTGAAGATCCAACATGGTGCATTTTCACACTTATTACTTATACAATAAGAAAGAAGGAAACATTTAACATATTTATGAAATTGAAATCTCTCTCAAGTTCCATGGTGTGGGACTATCACAAATGTTATCACATTTCCTCTTCTATATTCATGATAATAAGTTAAGCACTTACTGTGTATTTTTCAACCTGAAGAAAGGTTTACTTACCACCTGTACTATTCTTGCAATGCTGTGAAATATAGCTAGAAAACATCATCTATTTTTATATCTTGCCCATAATTCCTGCTTATCTTACATACAGTGGATAAGATGAAGACCTTTCATACTTAGATATTCTAATGTATCCAACTAATTTCTGCATATCCCGCTTTAAAATAATAACGATTAGATGAAAAAAAAATCTAGTGGTTTCATCACCAAAAAAAGACAGTTTTAGGAATATGTCTATGATAGAACAAAATTATTAGCCATCTGTTTAAAAATAGCCACGGTACATTTTTCAGGCATCTTCAGACATGCCTGTTTGCAAGGGAATGGGAGTTCAGACTCCATGATCCTGTTCTTGGCCCTGTTATTCTGATGAGATATTTCACTGGATGCATTAATTAGCTTGAAAGGTTTCTTATTACTGTGGTTGCTCCCCATAAGCAAGTCCTTGATTCTAGACAGCAAGAGCAGAATTCGTTTCATATCAGCTTAATTGCCTCCAATTACCTACAGCCACCTAGAATTACCTAGTGACCAAAATTAGATGTGCTTATTTCTTTCTATCAGCCTTAAATGTGGTTAAGACGTAGTGATTTAAGTTCAGAGGTAGACATCTCTGTGGCCGCTCTGTAAAGATAGACTTCAGAGATGAATCACATTCCCATTTCCAGTGCTGAGAGGCCTTTGCCTCCCATTGATTTCAGGAGGACTTGCATGTGCTTAATGTCCAAACTATAGTAGCCACATTTTCAGGCCAGCTCTGCACTTAGTACCTCCCATCGCTCTCATTAGGCACCTGGAATCTGACCCGTATCATGGAGCAATCACTGCCGCTGCGGTTCACGATGGCGGCACATCTACCCTGCTGAGATAAAGCACCTATTTGGACCATTTTGGCTCTGAAGATTCACTGGAGAGGAGAGCCCAAGTGTTTCTGGAGAGCAAGGAAGAAGAAAATTAGTCTTTCAACAGGCTATCATTAGGTTAGTAACATAACATAATAATTTTTTGTCCTTGACAACTGATTTGTGCAAGGTAGAGGCAGCATAGGCTATAGCAGGTTAATATGTACTATGTCCCCACAGGACTGCTCGAGGCAGAAGAGAAACAGGAGAAGCAGTGCCAGAGGGCACCTGGGGAAAAGGTGTTCCCTTGCTCCTGTGGGCTGGTGTGTGGAAAGCCCCTGGAAAATTATGAAGCTGATTTGCTTTCTGTTTTCCTGATCGTTCAGTGATAATAAAAAAGAATAGCAAGGAAAAAAAAGCCTTTAAAGGACTGAGGCTTGGAGCTTTATTTCCATTTCTCAGGCTAGTGAAACCACCCACTAACTTATATAGCCCTTAGGCATCCTATTCCCCAAATTCATCCTCACAGGACACCATTGCTTACAGTTTTTCTATTCTATATAGGTTCTTATACTGCCCTCATCACTGTAGTAGCTGAGTGCCTTCCAGTAGTGCATTATGCGATGTGACTAACATCTGTGACAACCAAAGCAGGAGGGAAAAACAGTTAAGGCCCCAGTAGCTTTCCCCCTACATAGCATTTC
The DNA here is from genome assembly GCF_047716275.1 of Strix uralensis. Classification (NCBI taxonomy): domain Eukaryota; kingdom Metazoa; phylum Chordata; class Aves; order Strigiformes; family Strigidae; genus Strix; species Strix uralensis. The sequence goes on along the minus strand of NC_133980.1, from coordinate 16,206,329 downwards.
ACTCTCCAACACTAATAACTTTCTCTCTGTGAATACACAGCTAAATTGTTGTGGTCACATTTGTAGCAGATCAGCAACATTTCATTCTCTCTGATGCTGAATTTCTCACTTTAATAAGGTGATGGGGGGATTCTTCTCCTTTATTTCATTCACTAAAATGTAAAAGAGTGAGAATTTTTCTTCAATGGTATTTATTTTAAGAATATAAGCCATGACCACAAAAACATGGTAGGCAAGGTAGCCTTGACTAGTGGCGTAAACCACAGGCATCAGAAAAAATCTGTGTAAAACACAACATTTAGCACTAGCTGCAGTGTTTGGGGAAATTTTTCAGTACCAGACTCGGCTTCACAAGCCTTGGGGTGGAGGTTAAAGGGGCACAGTGTTCCCCAGCAGTGACAACTGAATATCCCATTGCAAGAGAACTCGCATATGGGAACAATATGCCTGCAAATCTTTTAAACGTGTGCAATTGCTTTGCCAGAGCAATTGATATGTTGTGGAAGAAACATTGAAGGGCAGGTGGTTGCTGTGAGATGACCCCACACTTGGGACTAAGAGTGAGACATAAGGTCAAAGGTCAAGTGTGACTGTTAGAACCAAAAAATATGGTCACCTCACCACTGCTGCACAGAGTCATCACCACTGAATGACACAGGGGTTGCGTGAGTTTGGCCGCTTTTAAGTGGCACAAGACAAAGCAATTGCATTCACTGTTAGTTTTATGATTGCCTTAAATGTGATGTTAAGAAATATTAGTCTATAAGCAAATATAAAACAATATTCTTCATCAGTGTCTTAGGTGTGCTAGTTCACCAGGACAATGAGAAGGTCCTCATTTTTACCATGAAAGTAACTAGAAAATAATTTTAAATACACAAATAAATAAATCAATCTTTCAGCATTTGTACCTATTCTGGGCAGGTATTTCCCAGAGACTATTCACCTGCTGCTTCAGAGAAGTTCTCCTTGACTCTAAGAAATCCTAATGGAAAGTTAAGAATTTGGTGGTAGAGGGAGACAGCAGAGGAAGGCAGTTCTGCTTGGATTTTGTGGTTTCCCTACCATGTACCAGGCATTATAGATTTAGAAACCATCTAGATATTAACTGACCTAGATTAAAACATAATGCAGGGAATATTGTAGAGAAAACTGAAAAGGTTTTACTGATTTAAAAATTCCTTTATTTTCTAATCTCTTTTTTCTACTGTCATTCCAAAGGATTCCAGAATATTTCACAAATTTTATATACACATTCCAGGTTGGATTTCAAAAGCTGATTAGGAGCATATGCAATAGCAACACAATACCACGATTAGGATGGGAAATGGAGAACACTAGACTTGATCTTGCCTCAAGCAAAATGTCCAATAGCAATGAACGCAACACAGAAAGAGGGACATAGCACAGATGTTCAGACCAGAAGACAAGCCAAGAAAGGCTTAAAAGATCACCGGCTACAAGACATTTCATAGAAAGCACGCTGTCTTATTGCTCTGTGAGCATTATCACACAAGACAATGCAGACTCTAATTTAAACAGTCAGAGGGAAAGATCCTTAAACTGAATGCCAGTTGGCTACGACAACAAATATGTGTTGCTGTTCTGACAACATTCACTGTGGTAAACTGTGCTGTGAAGTAATTATCCTAGAGACTCTGGCACCCCAGAATAAATAACAAGTCAAAAAATCCATCAATATACTTCTAGGGAGACAAAGCCAGAAGGGGAATGTAGGAAAACCGTAACAGCCTGGCCAAGGGGAGGTGGGGGGCAGACAGTGTCCTTCCTGTGGAGCCTGCCCTGTCGTGGCTGGGCTCCAAGGGCACTGCTACAGCGCCTGGCCAGGTCTTCAGAGCTCTACATATCACAGCTGCAGTGCCAATGAGTACCAGCCTATAAGTACCAATCTGCATTGCCTTGTTGGAACCACTGGCCATGTACATGAATATGCAGGAGCAAAATATTTGTACTGATGTTGGGAAGTATTTGCAAACTGTCAAATTTGTCATTTCTGAAGTGAAAAAGATATGTACACCAGACTTGCCTGATGCAGACACACTCATGGTTCAGGGAAGACTTTCTAATCTGAGCCATGTTATATTTGCTCCCAGCTGCTCCATGGTTAGTGGATGCAAAGGTAACGCAGGCTACAGGATCCCAGCCTACAGTCCTGCTACTGGAAAGTCATGGGGTGTGGGGAGGAATGAGGAGGGAACTCAGTCTGATTGTTATTACTTTTACTTCCAGTATAACACAAAGAAAGGGTAAGATGTGCAGTCACACATGCAGATTATTTCTCTAATTGCTACCTCCATTACAGAGATAAAGTAGGATAGGATAAATCCTCCATTACACAGGATAAAGTAATTGAGCAAGAATGCACCCATGACACAAAGTCGAGAGAAGTCACTGACTATATGACCCATACTTTAATGGGTGTGATACAAAGGTCAGGAGAATCAGGGGAAAATCTCCCATGATTTTTATGGCTGCTACAATAACATAAACTCAGTATAATCAAGTGGTTAGAGCAATGGCCATGAACCTAGGAAAACTGGTCTACTTCTCTGTAGCACATATGTTCAATCTCGTGTTTAATCCACTGCACAGTAATACTCATGATAATGAGATTTACATTTGCCCAGTGAGCACAGTGATGTTGCTGTTCTCACACCAGTGTTTTAGCAGTCTTGTTGAAATTCAGCTTTCTGACACTTCTCACTATGGTGCAGTCCAGCAGGATAGATTGTCTCTCTTAAACTTTGGTGCGTGCAGCTCTATAGTGAATATTTAAGGGATGTTGCTAGATACAAGTGTATCTGTCAATCAACTGCTTGATGGTTTTGCTTGATGCTTGTTCCAGAAATGGAACTTTCTTTGGGTAGCTCAAAGGCAGCAGTTTAAACCTAACATTTCACACCAGCCACCCAATATCTACCTCTGTTGTAAAGTTGGTTCAGTGAATAAACATGTCACCCATCCCGTGAAAACTTAATCCAAGTACATACCTTGGTCATAAGCACTATCTGAAAGAGAATCTCTTGCTGATTCCTGCATCCGTCTATCATTAACAATGGTGTGTAATGTCCAAAGACTGGTTAGATAAATGACTTATAGATGTGGGTTATGTTTCATAATTATGCACTTAATTGAAAAATACTTTTCATTATGTCATGCTTTTGCTTGCCCTATGCATTGTGCCATGATATTCATCTCTAAGTGAAGATGGCTTGACACCAGCTGGATTGTAAATGTGGGTGCAAATACGATTTTACGTCATATTGTGTCAATCTCCCGCTTTAGCAAGAGAAATCAGTCCTTCTGTAAATAAGTCAGTGTAATGTGTTGTGTAGAAGCTGTGACATATGGCGGTTATCAAGGCTGGCATATCAGCCTGTATGTGCCAGATGATGGTGTACTTCTCCCAGCTATGCTTTTCTTCTAGGATTTCTGCGTTAAGGAAGCAGACAGGATAAGCATTGAGCACAGAGGCAGCACACCTTTGAAGGCATGGAGGACAAGCCCCAGAGTTTATTTTATGTGCTTCAAAAGTCATTTTAAACTGGTTTCTACCCCCATTCAGTGTCTCTGTAACACCTACATAATTCTCTCCTGCAGACCCTTACACCTTTTTGGTTAACTCAGAGAGCAGTGCTGATCTTTCCCACCTGGACTTCAGCTATCATGCAGTGCCTGTCATTCTCATACAGATCAAAAAGGATTTTGCAGGCTGTTGTCCTTGATCCATGCCTTATATATCAGTGTTAAACAAATGCTTCAACTGAGAGATGCTCACTTAAAAGATATCATCACCATCAACCCAAAGGGTACTTGAGACACTGCGTAGAAATGCCTCTGAGAGGGAGTCCCAGCCACCATGTCATCAGCAATGCTTCCTGCACCACCTGGCATTTTTGCTGGAGATCGTCCATCCAAATAGTGACCTAATGCAACCCTGCATAACTCCTGAGCCCACAAGATAGTAGTGTATGTGCAAATGTTTTTCCAAGGGAATTCAATGTGGTTAACAAATTCTGCACTCCAGGTACTCTTCATCCTACAGCTGCAACTGCTAGCACTTTTATAAAGCTGTCTTAATTACCAGTGACCCTGTGCTCTTCAAATGCATCAGCAGTACAAGGGATGATTCAGGATGGCAGGGTCACAAGCAATGGGAAAGGGTGTCTGATCCATGCCCCACTTACATACATCTCTAGTTCATAGACTATCTGGCCTAGATTTTAAAAAAGCTTGACGTGAAGAACTCTGTTTTGGTAGAATTTAAGAGGACATGGGTTCCAGTCCTCTTTTATTAAAGTTTTGGTAGTATTGGATCTGTGTAAGACATAAGCACTAGAACAGAATGTGTGAAATAAAGAATTTGTGAATGTGAAAGCTGATAGATTTGGATCTTCTGGAGAAGAAGAATTGTCACCCTCAGCCTAAATTTAACTAATGCCTCTAATTTAACTTTTTACATTTTATCTGTATTGTAAAAAGGTTTCTGATTTTATGTTAAGAGCTGATACAGACAGCTGAGGAGAACTGCAAAGCTGCCACAACAAGAATCCGATGCCCAAATTTGTCATTGCTAAAAATCTCCCTGAGGAGGTCAACAAGCTCTAGAAAATTTCTCCCTGAGAATTTGTCCACAACAGCAATGTTTTTGGGGGAGTCAACAGTACAACTGCTTATAAAAACACTTTTCTCTCCTCACCCAGTCCACCATCAGCCCTGCCGGATCAGCATGTAGGAGTTATTACATGTTACTTTTATTGCAGTAAACCATTAGAAATGAGAAATCTCAATGAGAACATCTTTGGTCATAGGCCTGCCAAGCTGGTGAAGAGGGCTTTAAACTAAAGTTGCTGGGGGAGGGGAATCTCAATCCATCCCACTCCTACCAGCTTGATACCAGTGCCAGCAATAGATGCCCAGAGCCTGGGGAGGGATCACAGTCAGCAGGAGAACCTCTGAAGAGCAGCACAAGGAATTCCAGCCAGTAAGTCAGCTTCATCAGGAGCCCAACCTAAATGCCTCTATGCAAATGCATGTAGCATGGGGAATAAACAAGAGGAGTTAGAGACATACACACACCTGCAGGGCTACAATCTTATTGGCATCGTGGAGACATGATGGGATGGCTCCTGTCACTGGAGTGTTGGAATGAAAGGATACCGGTTCTTTAGGAAGGACAGGTAGGGGAGACAAGGAGAGGGTGTTGCTCTCTGTGTCAATGACCATCTGCAATACATGGAGCTCTGCCTGGAGATGGATGAGAAGCCAACTGAGGGTTTATGGGTCAGGATTAAAGGGAAGGCGGGGACAAGATGTTATGGTGGAGGTCTGCTACAGGTCACCCAACCAGGAATAATGAGTGGATGAGGCCCTCTGTAGACAGATAGGAGCAGACTCACGTTCACAAGCCCTGGTCCTCATGTGGACCTTCAACCACCCTGATATCTGTTGGAGGGATAAGCAATATAGAAGGTTCCTGGAGTACACTGATGATTAACTTCCTTCTCCAAGTGGTAGAGGAGCCAACAAGGAGAGGTGTTATGCTGGACCTTGTTCTCACCAACAAGGAGGGGCTGGTGGGAGTGTGAAGCTCAAGGGCAGACTTTGGTCACATTCAAGATCCTTATAGCAGTGAGGAGGGTGCACAGCAAGCTCGCTACCCTGGACTTGAGGAGACCAGACTTTGGCCTCTTCAGGGATCTGCTTGGCAGAGTAGCATGGGATAAAGTCCTGGAGGAAAGAGGGGTCCAGGAAAGTTGGTCGATGTTCAAGGATAACTCCTCCAAGCTCAGGAGCGATGCATCCTGATAAAGAGGAAGTCAGGTAAGACTGCCAGCAGGACTGCATGGATGAACAAATAGCTCCTGGACAAGTTCAAGCACAAAAAGGAAGCCTACAGAGGGTAGAAGCAAGGACAGGTAGCCTGGGAGGAATACAGAGAAACTGTCCAAGCAGCTGGGGATCAGGTTAGGACAGCCAAAGTCCTGAGAGAATTAAATCTGGCCAGGGATGTCAAGGGCAAGAAAAAAGGCTTCTATAGGTACATTGGTAATAAAAGGAAGACTAGGGGAAATGCAGGCCCTCTCCAGAAATAAATGGGAGACCTGGTTACCTGGGATATGGAGAAGGCTGAGCTACTCAATGACTTTTTTGCCTCAGTCTTCACCAGCAAGTGCTTTAGCCACACCACCCAAGACACAGAAGGCAAAGGTGGGGACTGGGAGAATGAAGAACTGCTCACTGTAGAAGATCAGGTTTGAGACCATCTAAGAAACCTGAAGATGCACAAGTCCATGGGACCTGATGAGATGCATCCATGGGTACTGAGGGAACTGGCAGATGAAGTGACTAAGCCACTACCATTCATATTTAAGAAATTGTGGCATTCTGGTGAAGTTGATTCATATATCCTGATCTGTGTTTTTATTTAAAGCTATCTAGTGTCCATTCAAAGCACTGAGGGTTTCTGATGACATCATCAAGTACAATAATGACCTCAGAACCAGCTGTTTGTTGTGATAATAACCCAGTCTTCTTCATGGCTTTCTGCTGATCTCTCATTTCTTCACCCAGGGTGACAATCTGGTTCCTTTTTACTTGTAGCCCCTCATTTGTAACTGGGTGTTATTTTGCCTGTGATAACTATGGCACTCTCTTCAGTATCTGCCCTTATTGCTCCTAGGTCAGCCTGACCTGTGTATAAAATATGCAGATAGATAAAATATAAATGTTCATAAAGGAAACAACCTGTTCTGTTAATAGACCAACTTGTTTTCTTTTATCGAAGTAATTCTCTGGGCAATAGAAATATGCAAAGGTCAGATCAATCAAAGCACTAGAAAAGTGCTTCTGATGCTAATATTAAATTAGTAACTCTTTTTCCTTCCAATTTAAAATAGAAATGGTGCATAACCAACACATTCTTTTCTCCTTGGGAAAGTCTGAAGACATACCAATGGAAGAGACATGGTGGCCAGAGTTCGAGACATCAAAGGACAGTCCTCAGATCCCTGCCATCTTTGCCACAGTCCCAAAGCGCCCACAAACAAAACAAGGAAAAAATAACAACAGAATCAGGCAAACTTTGTGTGTGTTCATCTACAGCACATCAAATCCCATCAGTCCCATGTAGCACTATCAAAACAATGAAAGTAAGGAGCCAGCTAAGATGATGTCTGCTAGAAAAGCTTTCAGTTTGCAACGCAGGCAACTGAAATGTGCTCATCCTACTCACCTGCCTGTCATTCACTTAAATCTACTTTGCAAAATACCAGAGGAATGAGGACTTCCATAATCTTTGATTCTGTTCTAAAACCAGGCCCAGAGAGCTAACCAAAACAGCAAAGTTTTCTGCAACATATCAGACATGGGAGAAGTTCCACAACAGCTTTCACACACACACATCTCACCCAGCTATAGGGGAGGCAAAGAGCAGAATTAAAGGGTAGCACCCGGCCCTGAACCCCCAGTAGGGCATGGGAATGAGATAAAAGGGACCCCATGCAGAGCACCCATCTGGTCCATTTTATTCCTGCATCCCTGAGCCATACAACAGACTTTATGTATTACCAATGGGGCATACCCCCTCTGCCTTCCCTCCCCTCCTCCCCCAGCTAAATAAATACGTTTACTCCCAAGCAGGAGCTACAGACTGCAGCTGCCAGAGACCTGCAGCCTCCCCCTTTCCCCTCCGCAGCCTCCAGCGGCGCCGCCCGGCCCGATCCCGGCTCAAGGCGGGGGGGGGGGGGGTGTGGGGGTGGCCGCTGCCCCCCGCCACCTGCCGCCGCCAATGGGGGACCGGTCCGCTCCCACGCTTGCCCTGCCCCGGAGGCCGAGCCGAGCGCTCCCGGGGCCGCCCTGGCTCGCACCGGCAGGGAAGGTGGATTTATTCACTTCTGGCTGCTTTAGGCTTAATAACCTCCAAGGTTTCGGCCACTCCCGAACAGCATTCTTCATGGGAGCGCATAGACACGGGGCAGAGTGATCCCGAGAGAAAAAGATGCGTCACTGTCAAATGTTTAGCATTAGCATGTTGAGCAAAAATGCATTTTGGGTTTTTCTGCTTCACTCCCCCCTCCAAAATCTGGTTTGATTTTCCAGCTCCCCCTCCCCTTGTCTAGCTTCTCACCCATTAAAAAGTAAAAAAGCATTACTTTTTCAGCTCTGCTTTCTCCAGACAGATTTGGCTCCCTCCAAAGCCTCTGTGATTAAACACACAGTAAATAGTAGTCAAGCCAAAACTCTCTAAGCCTGCAACTTTTTTGATGCCAATAAATCCCACTGCACCTTTCTCTTCAGCTGCCCTCAATTTCCTTGACTCTTTTAAGGCTGTCATGTGCATCTGGACCTGGCTCCCTCTTCCACTGCAATATTTTCATTCTCTTTCAGATTTCTCTCTGAAAAACTGCAGACCATGAAATCTACGTGTTTTCTGAAATCTTTGAAGCAATTTAAAAATTTGGTTGCTTTTCCTCTTTTTTTTTTTTCTGAAAATCCCCAACCTGGAAAAAATCAGCTTCAAAATGGCAAAAATATTGATGTCTAAGTTTTGCTTTCTTGTCAAAAAAGGAAAAATTGATAATTAAGAATATTCTAGTATGTTTTCAATTAGGGGGAAAAAAAGATTATTTTGCTTGAGACATATAGACCAATCTGAACCCAAAATGCTGACTGTTGTCATTACCAGTCTGCAATGTAAAAATGAAAAAAACTTATCTGCTGATATGGAAACAGCAGATCTCCAGTCCGTGTAAGGTAATAACAGCTTTTTGGTATCTTTTTGTTCCAGCAGAAGATCTCTTCCACAATGTGTCCGGTACATCTGTGTTTTCTTTCATTCGAGCCAGAAGCACCATGGGGCGGACACAGTCTTTCTTGATATATTTTTCTGAGGAAGCAAGTATTTAATTTTTTTCTGTGGTGCAGAATACAAAGTAGTGTGATATGGCAGATTCTGGTCATTTAGCACAGAGGAATTTGGAGGTAGTAAATAATAACATTTTATTAAATGGAGACAACCAGGGTGAGTATAAATGTGTGGTTATAAACCCCTCTTTTTTCTTGCTCACCAGATCATTACTCTACACAGCCGTTAGGAAAATGAAAGCTTTTGAAATAAACAAAGTGCTGCTGTCAAAAGCAGAATAGTCTAAAGTGCAGAAATTAGAAGAGTAAATGGAACTGGAATTACCATGGGGATAGGAAGGAGATAAAATGTGTATCTAGCAGAATTTGGGGTCTAGCCAGGCATGTATTTTGCAGCAGCTATGTCAGAGAGACTGATTGCTGCCCATTGCTCTTTGCTGCCCCTACTGATCTGCTGGTTGAGTGGGTTATGTGAGCATTCCCCGACTTATTTCAGTCCAAAGAGGCCAGGTTAGTTTAGATAAACAGTAAGTCTTTGCTAATATAGTGCATTTTGAAAAAAATAGGTTAGAGGAAGCTTGTATGAGCAATGCTACTAGCAGAATCGAAGGGATTTGGGATTCCTGATAACCACCCAGAGACAGGCTGCGGTTACTAATATCTTCCACCAGCACAGCTGAAGCTAGAAGAGCACATCTGTTCACCTCCTGAAGAGGACTAGATTTCTGGTCTGCTAATCCCATTTTCCACTACATATTCAGTCAAAATAGCCCCTAAATGGCTGGAGATCCCTCTGTGCTCAGGGTTCCCTCAGTAGCATTAATTTGGCAAAAGTAGCCAAAGAGAAAAGTGAATGTCAGTGTTTGGAGCCTGATCAAAATAGGGTGTATAAACAGCATAGCAGTACATAGCTCTGCTTTATCTCATCCTTTGCTGCTCTTAATACTCTGAGTTCTTAAATCAGGCAGCTCCATGCAGCTTTAATTTAGTCAAGGGCCAAGCAGCTATGAATTAAGGAGCCATAGGGCTAGAGCTTCCAGCAATCTGTTCTCTCCCAAATGTCCAATTAGAAGAGATAACACATTCAGAGATAAATTCCTGGCAAGAGCTGAGGATGAGATTTTGCTTGAATCAACAATGTGGTCAACACGTTGAGAATTATATATGAAAATAATGTGAGACAAAGATCTGAAATGTTTAAACAAGAGATCAGTTATGGGGCTCTCAGAGGTGGTAAAGGTAAATTATTAAAGAATTTATAATTACATTCATGCCTAATTATTAATAAACAAGGATGGCTAACAGATGCTGCAGCAGATTTACATTTCCTAAGGAAACAAGAATTATAGAAGAAAATCAGGATCAGCAAAATGATTAAATCAGGAAGCTGGAATGTCTGTAGATGACAAAAAAGCTTTTGTCAGACTATTTAGGAGGAAGCAGTAAAAAAAAAAAAAAAAAAAGAGAGATTCCTTTTCAAAACTTAGAGGCACTAATAAATTGAAGAAAGCTGACACACCTATTGTGGGAACAGAAATAACAGAAGTTTCAAGTTGAAGACCAGGATCAGATTCAAACCAATGTGTTCACTTCTTATTGATGTCATTCAAGTGACTTCACCAGTATAAAATAAGTTGAACATGAGAACAAATTGATGTCTTGTTATCTTTACCCTATGAGTAATCCAGGTCAATATAGTGGAAACTTTATCAGAAGAATCTAAGATGTATTACTTAGAAAAATTAACACCAAACCACAGAATAAAAGTCATGGCAAGTAGACTTGACAGAAAACTTGGAAGGAGTAACAGTAGGTCAACAGAAGCAATTTTTGCACCAACTGATCTAAGATCTGGGGAAATACCAGTACAATATTCAACACTAGACTGTATGTTTAGCAAACAGTGTGACAGAGAGAAAGTACTGAAGGGATAAAGAATTGGCTTGATTGTTAAGACAAAAGACATTTGAAAATGGAGGGAAGAATCATGAAGATCTGGTTTTGGAATAATATTTCTGGTTTATTTATGACCTGGAAAAAAATCATCACTGAAGAAATTACTGAAATTTTCACAGAAGCAGATAATAAGACTTACAGATAAAGATGTAAAGCGATAGCAGAAACTTGTATAAAACTGAAAATAAAACCTAGTAATTAATTGCTGGAAAACAGAATGTTGTGGCAACATTAAAGAAAAACACTTCTTTAACATGAATTTTGAAACTACCAAACATGAAAAGGAAAGAAGTGGAATACAGCTGAAATCTTCCACATCATTTCTTCAAGATCAGGATTCTTTTCCAACAAAGAAAAGCGCTAAAAGACTTTTAAGCACAGCCAGAGTAGCCTGACAAAAATGGAACATTAATGATACCATGCAGCATTCGAGAAGGCATACTCAGCATTTGTATCTGCCCTTACTTAAACAGATGTGTTACAAGGCTACATTTACATGAAGACCATTTGGCATTGCAATTTCATCAGCAAAAGCACTGAAGTCACTTTCTGGTTCATCAGCACAGCAGCACAGGCTAGCCAGAGTAGAAACAATGAAAGCCACTGGGTATTGTCAGGTTTTAATCATGGTGCTATCACCATCAGATGGTATTAGGTCCTTCATAGGCTCCGAGTACAATGCAATGACTTTTCACAAGACCACTGTCACACCACATTTACAACATATCTCAGAAGACTGAAGATAATTTTTATTCAGTTTTCATCATATTTAAATACCAGCATTTACCAGATACTGTGTTCTACTCAAAGCTTCACAAAATTTCCTGCTAGGGTATTTTCCCCTTTTAAATGAGAAAACTGTAAAAGGCTTACAGTCAGTGAAGACCAGTATTTTGACTCCTTACGTATTGAATACTTGTAGAAAAGATTTTCCCCTCAGTATAGAAACAAGCATCTATATATTTAGCACTGATGAAAACTGTTACTCTCAATAGGAACAGTTTGTATTAAGTCATTGAATACTTTCCATCCCCTAGCATCCATTCAGATCACCTCTTCTGCCATTACATGCCAATTACTTCTGTCCAATCCCAAGATAAAAAACATCCAGTCTCCCGTTTGCAAATCTCAAGTCTCACTGCTTCATTTACACCCAAAAATATCCCGCCCACTGTTTCTTCCCCATCACTTTGGCAACCACCACGATTACGTGCATGGAAAAACATTATTAGGAAAGTCTAACTGATTTTAATTGTGTTCATTGTAAATGTTTCTCCCTGGTGGAAAAAAAGCTCTAATCATATTGTCTCATTGCTCATTCTTTACTCTTCTTCCTGTTGTCTCTATTACTCTCTCCTTCTGTTCATTCTTCTTTCCATCCTGCTTCCCCAAATATACTACCCTGCTATTCTCTTTACTCTGTCTTGCCCTGCAGGGAAGCTCATTGCTCTCTCCTTTCTATCTCTTGATGATGTCACTTCTCCTCTAACAGAATCTGCAGTAAAATCCATCTCCTCCTCCTTGCTTCCTACAAACCATATGCGAAAGCAGTAGCAGAAATTGGAAGATATGGCAAACAACCCCTGCAGTGATCAGGTCTCTGCACATGGTAGGCAAGAACTCTGATGAAAGAACGTAGGCTGAAAATCCTTTTGTATTGATAGATCCTGTTTCTAGCAATAAAGCAGAAATTTCTGTAGATTGAAATATTGGTTGTTTTATCAACAGCTTGGTGGTGCCTAGAGGCTTCACACAAAAGTGAGATCTCAGAACTGTTCTGGGTGCTCCACAAACACAGTGAAACTACTCTCTCTCCAGACACCCCACAGTCTAAACAGATCAAATATGTAAAGAGTGGGACAACAGAAATATTGAAAAGTCAAAAGATTTGCCCGAGGAAACAGAGTAGATCTTGTCTGTGATTACTTATTGATGGCTTGTGTATTTATTTTCATTACTTATCCCATGGTCAAGTAGTAATGGGGGAAAAAAATCCTTGTGCATGCTTTCAGACCATTGTCTGGAACATCTTAAGCTGTTTTGCATATTTAATTGGTTAATACTGGTAATCTCATAGTTAAATCCATTCTATTTTGACACTAGCTGGTATCACACTCTGTCTAAATCACTCTGTCTCAATGCTAACAAACTCACAGCAAAAGGGATAAGTTTTGAATTTTTTTAGGTTTTTTTTCTTTGAAGGAAATCACCAAAACAAGTTCTGTGCTTTTGGTGTGGATTCTCACCTTTGACACACTGTGAAGGGTGCTGTCTCTCCTTGCTTGTCTGTCCAGGTGTGGATTAGCACAGGGGGAAAAAAAAGGTGGATTTTTTTCCCAGAAATCCTCCAGGTAATGCAAGGATCAGAGATAACAGCTCACCAGTTCTCAGAAGCAGAGAATGTCCTCACAAGGTTTGTGATTTAAAAACATTTTAATGAAAAAAAATCCAAACAAGAAAAAATGCTTTTAGAATGTCTTAAGGATTTTCATTACAAAATAAAAGAGATATTTAGAAATGTCTGATAATATCAAAGAAACATGTTTGATAGCTAGTTACCAATGCAGTTGTAAATTAGTGATGTCAGCAACTATGAAAATGTCTTTTTTTTCCACTACACTTTTAGAGTCTAAAAAATTAGTATGGGCTTGTTTAGGATTGTCACTTTGTGTGCCATTTTAAACAATAGGCAATGTCAATAAGTAATGATGTCATTTAGTCTAAAGATGGTCTCGCTTTGTTTTCACAATACGAGCTGGAAAGCTTGAAACAAATTGACTGGTCTCTGATCAGTTATAAAGTTTTGAGAAATGCTAACATTTCTATTGTTCTAAAAGCAGAGGATGTTTTGGGGAAAATCCTAACTCAGAAACAAGTTGTCTGTCAAGAACTGAAGGCTTTCCACACATTTTTTTTGTTATGAGAAACTGATGATACTTGGGTGCAAACAGCGAACAAGTTCAAGTAGCTGAAGAAATTTAACCTGTAATTTGGGTATTTGTAATTGGCAGAGTATAACACCAGCCCTTTCTTTTCAGAAACCACATTTCTCCACATTTCTCATTCAGAGACCATTCTCATTCAGAAACCACATTTCTCATTTCTCAGGCATGAAGAAACATGCTGAAAGTCAGCTGCTATGTAGTCATAACACAGACGTATACTTCCAAAGGGATTTGGGAGCTCCAGTTGCAGGTACTCAAATACTTAGAGAAAGTCACCAAAACGCCAAAATACTCACTGCTACAAGCTGAAAATAGGAGTTGCATCTTGTCTGCTTGGACTGTTGTAAACCCCACCAGGCACCTTTCTGTAGTTCTGAGTATCTAAGTGTCTCCCGATCTAACTGAAGAGAAACAATATCCAAGTAAAGCTGCTTTTACAACCATGCAAAGTGCCTGACATTTGTGTCTGACTATTCCTATTCCACTTACTCAGCTTCCCTTGGCTTCTACATTCCAGATAAAATATAACACAAATTCCACCAGAGTCCATTCTGAGACCACCATTTGACAGAATTTGAGCAGGATCCATTTCCTAGATTACTTCCTGAGACACACATATTAGCATAGACATAAATTTCTCAAGAACTGGAAACAAATATAACCAATAGTGACTAGGTTATAGTGTTTAATTAATTTAATCTTTACTAATAAAATGGGGGGAAAATATGCATGGCTAATATTGTAATTTTTAAGTTTTAAGAAAAAAGGATTTTTTTCCCTGACTAGCTGTAAGATACAAGGGAAAATTTATCTTGTGTATTATCTAATAGGCCTTCCAGAACTAGAGACCACAGGAGGTAAGGCTAACAAAATTAATATGCAAAGAAGTTCAGCACTAGGGACCCATAATTTTCTTGCAAATGGTTTCACTTTAAGGATGAAACAACGCAAGACAATACCAATTTCTTTCTTTTTTTGCAAATAGATGATGCTTTAAAAAAATTAACACATGACAGCAGGTGGGAAGAAACTAGAGAAGTGGATATTCAAAGTAGAGAGTGACTACAAATTTGATTTGCTTAACATTTTACTAACTGATTTGAATTCAGTGATATGTTAAAACAATGTCAGGAGATATATTTAATTAAGCCAAGATTGGTTGTCATTCAGACATGAAGTAAACATTTAGCACACCTAGTGAATTATTAAAGTGAATGAAAAATAATCTGACCTTCAGAAAGCAGAATCATAAATAACAAGGACTTAGGAAATTCTACTTGGCCATGTTTGAAAATTATGTTCATTTTTTGCTTGTATTAAATAATAACTGTAAAAGTAATCATTACCAAATGCATTATTAATTAGAGGGTTTTAATGGCAAAGGCGTGCTTTTATTGCAGTAATAGATTTGTATCACATTTGTATATGCAAGACTATTATGAAACATGATAAGAGAATGCTTGCTTCTGTGTATGAAATTAGCATGGGCATTTAAGGTTCTCTTCTTTATATCTGCTTTGTAAGATGTCAGCAGTAACTAGGTATTGTTTCTTGTAGTAAAGAGCTCATTCTGATTATATTTCAAAAATATATGCCTGCACCCCAGGAAATGGTTCAATGTAATAGTATTCCCATCAATTCAAAATAGGTGAGTGTCAGACAAGCTTCAAAGGTAACAAATCAGCTCAGCATAATTCAGAATTTTAAAATCGAGACTTTGAAAAAGGAGAAAGGTTACATATCTTGGCCTAAGCATCTCATAATTTGATGTTTAGATATGTCAGATGGCAATAAATGCCATGGCCATAAAACATATAAAACACCATGGCAATAAAACATACTGACAAAAATGGTGTCTTTGAAATGAATCCTTATTTAGAACTGGGTGATATTCCAGCAACAAACATCTTGTTTTAACAAGAACATTGTAACAGATACTGCAGGACATTAATTTGAAATACTTTTTTCTGTATTTTTATCATCCTTTCACATAAGAAAAACTTAGCCTTTGGAAGTTCAGTTCACCTTTGAAAGACATCAGGAAGTAACTCCTCATAAAGACTGCAGAATTTTTTTGCCTTTAGCCTTTGCAAATCGAAAATGTCGTGTTCTCTATCACAGAAAAATTCTGTAAATACTGTGTTCAATACTGTGAATAACAATTCAACCTGTAATTAAGTAGGTGCAATTATGTGGTAACTTCTGACTATCGGGATTCTTCATATTTGTAAATGTGTACATGTTCATAGAATTGGGATCAAAGATTGTTTTAAATATGGTTTCCTTAGAATAAAATAAAAAACAAAGGGAGTGGGAAGAGGCAGAACATAGGGACTTTTTCCTGAAAAGCACCAACATCAAAATCTAAACCAATCCCATACGAAGCTTTAGTTCAGACATAAAATATTTTGTATTTCTGAAAAATTCTGCAAGATTTAAGAAGAACCTGACATGCTTTTGCTAAAATCAGTGGGAAAGTGATTGAAGTAAAATACACTTCAGTATAAGGATATGAAAGACACACAATTTTATAAGAGAAAAATTAGATGAGTAGATCCCTGTCATTCAAAACCATACACAAAGAAATCCCTGCATCCATCCACATGAACTTTCATCAATCTTACTGAGGAAGTACCATTTAGTAAGAAATCTGATCAGTTCTATACCTTTTTATTTATAAAACAGCTATTATATTGTCTTTAAGTAAAACAAGTTCCTGAAATCAGTGTATAGGTAATGTTCCTTGAACAAGAAGCCCCTTCACTTGAACAAGTGAAGGAAACCACTTACTGGGGAAGTTAGTGTGTCTAAGCGTTTCCAGGACTGTACTGTCATTTGATGTGTCCTGTAAATTCTCTTTCTCACCCTCCCTAAACTTTGTTTTCATCATTTTTGTTATTTTCAAAAAATAATTCAGCTATTTAAATCTGAAAAGATATATAAACAGAATTTTCTTTGGTGATTATCCATTCTTAGGGAGGGTTATGTTTAATTCAGATGCCTAATTTAGGGCTTTGATCCTCGGGCCATAATAACAATAGCAACAAAAATAAAATGCATTATTTATAAATTTATAGTATTGTAAATTCAAATACTTCTAAAAGGCTAAAAATCAAGCTCCATTTGTTCAATATAAAAAGGCTGTGAAATGTAATCTCTCTGGGTTGATTGATGTATTACATAATGTCTTTTTTTTTGCTTTCTCTGTACAAACATGTTAAACATGCTTGATAGTTTTCTGAGTACAAATCATTTCTTCCATTTCCCTTTGCACTCGATCTATTATCTTTTACAGTATTTAATAAATTAGTGTAGGCAATAAAAAATTGAATTACTTTATCCATAATCAAATTAATTATATATCAACATTTTCCAAGGCCATAAAATATGAATATGTAATAATAGCAAAGTTTGCATTATGCTGTAATAGTTGAAGAATCTTCCTCTTTAAGGGACAGTAAAAGGATAATGGAGACTGTCAAAATTAAATACAATATCGCATTTATTCCTTTTTTATTAGGCTTCTTTAATTTCTATAAATCATATACTCGTAATCAGAAACTGGAATGAAGTTGGGTGGTTAGAGGAGTTTTGGTTACGCAAATAAAATTATCTTCCTTGACAAACGGTTCTTGTAACATGAAGAAAACATGAACTTGATAAAACTTGCAAACTTGGGTTATTTCATTTAAAGGGCTATTTATCACTCACATAAACAAAATCAGACATTTTCAGGTGTTTCTGTGACCCCTGAGTGCAGACCAGCAACATGCTTCAGCTCACAACAGCTGCGTGCAACACTGCCCCATGGAATTCCCTCTGTCCCAGCACAACAGGAACAGCCAAAATTTCATTTGCTCAGTAACACAGCAGAACAGCAGAGATTATTGGCTTGATTATACAGTGTGCTGGTCACCTTTAACACCTAATTCATACTTTTCCTGCAGAAGCAAGCTGCTGACTATCCAAGGAAAGGGTCACTGTCTTCCAGTGGTCTCACAGCACCCCTAAAACCTGGATGCCCATGACCAGGCAGCGTATTTACACCAGCCCTTCCTTCACAGACAGTTCCTGTGCCACCAGCTTTCCAGAAAGGGTAGGGGCAAGAAGAATCTTGCAGTTTTCCCCAGAATCTGGAGAGGTTTGTAGTTAACATCCCAGCTCCCCACTGAACCTGCAGGGGCAGGCTGAGCATCCTTGCCCTCTCCTAACCTGGTTAAAATCTACCACCTCAAGGATCAGCCCCTGGGAAAAGTCTGGGGAGAGCAAATACTGTGTTTTTTCAGGCTCCCCTGCAAGAAATGATGCTCTAAATAAATCACAAGCCTAAGCCTTGGGACAATATAGTAAAACCCCAAAAGCCCTGGTCACCTCAACTTACTGCCAAATGCTTAGCTAGAGTCTAGTCCTAAGAGCCAAGGGAATAATGCACTTGCTGTCCTCTGACTCCATCAGCAGTGTGACAGTGCCAAGCAGCTTGCTGTAAAATTAGAGTGGAAGTAGATGGGAAAACTTTTCAGTCACAGCAAGACCAGTCTGGACTTCCTGACAAGACACCTGCCACCACAGAGCAGCAAGTGAGCCAGCAGTGATGCTGCAGCAGCAATGCTCCTTCCTTCTAGCACTTCCCAACGCTCACGCTGCAACCAGCCAGTCCTGGTGGCGTCTTTCTTGCCAAAACAGTTCTGCTATTGCAGTGATTTTCCTTTTGAGAGAGGAAAAAGATACCTCTCCCTTTCTGTTTTAAACACAGTCAAGCATGTCGCATCTTGTTATAAAAGCTAGGATGCTCTAATGTGGAACATGTAAATATATAATGTTAAATGACAGCTGCATACTCATTTGGTTCTTGTTCAGTGTTGTCATCTCAGGCAAATGTTTGATATTCTGCCCTGCTTCTTAATGGTCTTTGTTCTTTAAGTGTTCTTGAAATTAAAAGACCATTTCTATTCTTATACTTCCCATAAATCATTTTACAAGATTTTTTACGTCACTGTTCAGAAATATCAAAGCATTAAACCATGTATTGTGTTTACCTAGGGCCCAAGTGGAAACAAACAATTCTCTAGCCTCCAAAATGTGGAAATACATACATTGGAGCCAAAAATCAATTGTGAAGAAAAACTACACATTTAAGATGCAAAATGAGACCTAGGTCAAATTGGATTTCATGGAATATAAAATTTTTGTTTTCTTTATGAGAAAGTAAACTCATATTTATGTGTGCTCTCCAATATGTGTGGAATACAGAGTTTCAAATTTATTTTTACATGTAACAAATGTGGAGTGTATCTCCTAAATTCACAACAATCTTGGGCTAAATCAGCTTTACAATTATTATAGTGCAATTTTCCCTATCAAGAAATGCCGTGGACTTAGTGTTTACCTTTCTGTTGATTTTATTTGCCAGATTATATACCAAATGGTCCCATGGGCTTGCTGAATATATGGGTGCTAACAATGAAAAATGTGCATAGTTTTAATACCAACTTTGTAAATTGCCTTAATAATAGCCTGTATAATGTAATAGTATTTTCAACCAGTACTTTTAATTTCTAGCTCATAAAACCTTTTCATTGAACCCCAAGGGTGTAGCTATAAAAGTAAGATTTAATTTTGTATATAATGTGGCCTAAATTAGTTTTAAAGCAATAGGAGAAACATGCAGCTCAAAGAGATAAGACTGAAATTATTATAACTCGATGAAATTTCCTATAGCAAAATTAATCATTATTTCCATTTTAACATAATTTGACATAAAAAATATAAGACTAATGTAGATCTAATCAAGGTATATATTTTAAATGACTTTGCTGTAAATTACAGAGGCCATAAAAAGAGTGTTGCAAACCATATGACAGTGAATGATTTGAAGACACTTCCAAAGTGTAAGTTGAGTATAATATTTCTTCAATGAAATTAGTTAAGAAATAAATACTACCTAATAATGAAATGGTGTGTTTGTGTTCATATCTTTGACCAAAACTGGAAGTCCATACCCAGAAACTGACAACGCAGTCTCCTGGCTGTCAGTCTTGGCATGCTTGACAACTGTCTGTGACATCTGTCATTTTTCCTAAAAGTGCCTCTCCTGGAATTGTGTGATTATGTAAAACCTTAGTTTCTCAATTTCTAACCCTCCCAACTGCAGAGAAAATCTAGCAAGCATGAACGATAAAGCAGATGAAAAGAGAGAGCACATTAAAAAAGACTCAAAATGATTTTTATTTACTTATTGTGCTCATTTTTTTCAGAGCCTTGACACATTCTTGAATGCTTGGGCTTGGCAAGTGTACTCAGTTGACCATTTTAAACACATGAAAAAAAGTCTTAAAAGACTGGTACAAAGTAATTTATAAGAAAAAATTGTGCTTAACTGGGATTTATTTTTGAGTATAATAAAGCAGGGCTTAAATTTTTTCCTGATATGTTGGCTCTTACTCTCTTTCAACAGGAAGACATCTTCCAATACTAGATGCTTTCTGCTGTGAATAGTTCCTTTGGGCCTTAAAGACACCGATTTAGAGTTATCTTTGTGACTAAATCTGATATGACTTAAAGTCAGATGGGTGTAGGAGAATAAGAAAGAAGGGAAGATTTATGAGGGTATCCCCAGCATTTGGAATACTATTTAGAATGTTTTTTATGGATATTAAAACTTTAATCCACTAACATATTATATGAAGATCTCTCAGGTCTGTAATATTAATATTTGCACCTCTGTTTTACTTGCAAGACCAGCAAGGTTTTGTGTTTTGTTTAATACTCTGAACGGTCCTGAAAAAAAAAAAAACAAAAAAACCCACACTGGACTCTGCTTCATCAAAACCATCAGTGAAGCACAGGAAGGAGTGACAGTCAGACATACTGCCTCAGTGTGCTCCAGCACGTTTCGGACCCATCAGGAGACTGGACTGGATCTTGGAAAACTTTGCCCAAAGAATCCTGCAAGTTCCTGACACTGGCCCAAGGCTGTTAATGTAAACAATAAAACTTCCTCCGGTTTTCGTATGAACAGGCTCAGCCTCATCAAGACTGGCTTTGTGGAATATCCTCTGTCAATGTTTCTTTTTTAAAGTTTATTTCATCTTTGTAAGCCTTATTGATTTTTACAGCTGCTGCTGGTCTGACCCCAGGAATTGAATAAAAGGCCGCAGTCCCGCAACACCGCCTCCTACTCTGGAGTTTCGTGTCTTGTATATTTTGAACGTCTAAATAGGGTCATTAACTATTTGTGTTTCTGAATCCTTGCAACATATTGTGTTTCTGAATCCTTGCAACATATTTACTACAAACAAAAATAAGTATCTGTATCAAGCAATCGAAGTAATTATGTATATAAATCATACATGCACATACATATTTATATACACAGAAAGGAGGAAACGGTATATTGGCTATATATTAAAGTGGTGGTGTTGCTAGAATCCTAACCCATCATTTGCCCAGCTGACGAGGACTGTGGGAAGCAGGCACCATGGCACTGACTGCATTGCATAGGACATCACATTATCTGTCCCCACACATACAAACCCACCTGTGCCACGGTGGCCAGAGCAGGTTGCTCACCTATCTGTATCACACCACTTGGGCAAGACGTGGGCAAGGAGAGCAGCCGGGGTCAGGCGCAGGCAGAGCCCAGGGCCACAGCTGGACTGTGCGCCTTGGGTGGCTGCACAACTCTCACTTTTGAAGGAGTAGCTGTAGCCTTTGGGGCAGCAACAGGGCACTCTCTGGGGCACTACAGACAGGAATCAGACAGATGTGAGGGCTGATGTCACAGCGCTCACCTTGTGTGACTGCAGAGCCCAGGAGGATACTTTGATCACAGAAGTAGAAATAAAGTTCAGAGAGTCAGGTAAAGAGTAAACAAAATCCAGTAAGAAGTACTTGTTAGTGGGAGCTAAATTTGTCTGTTCCTTAATTAATTCAATGGGACTGTATCACTGGCTGAGGCTAACAGACCTTATAAATCACTACAGATTTCTAACATCAGCATGAAAACTATACCATATTTAAACATTACCCAACTTTCAAGCTGATTTCCTTCCCTAACATATTTTTAGTAAAAGTATTTAATAACCAAGCTAGAATAGCAAAGGTATGTTTTGACGGAAAGCCAGGGGCTGCCTTGCTACTGAGGGGCTGGGGTCAGTGCCGTAGGTGCTGCACTGAGGCTGGCACCTGTGCTGGGTGTTCAATGTCCCAGCAGTGCAACAGGCTGCAGAGTGAAAAGTTGGTGTAACATCAGCCACATGTCTGCTCAGCAGCACTTTAAAGGACTGATTGTGAGCTAACAACAAAAAGACTCAACAGAGCATTAGTTTGTATCTGAATAAGCATTATTTTGTGTGGTACATTTGTAGCTTTTACAGAAAATATACTTTGCTCAGTCATTTGGGTGACTTTTTTTGTTGTTTTACTGAATTTGGCTGGGGGAATAATGGTTGTGGCTGAATCACCACTAGAAGGCAACTCAGGAGGACAATGGCAAATTCATACATTGAGGATTTTCATTTGCTTGTTGTGGCATTACTGGCAGTAGTCAAGTATCCAGGAACGCAACACAACCCTGCGCTGGTCTGTTAGAGAGGTGGGTTATTCCAGGCATTTTCCGAGTGACAGAGCTGAGCTGACACTCTAAAAAGAATCTATAAGCATTGCCAAACAGGTTTTGAAATGCTACAGATTTGCTTTGAAATTAGTAAGAGATTTATTATTTGTTTTCTATGTTGATAAATATATTTTTTCATTACATTCAACAGAAAATAATAATCTTCTGAAAGTCCTTGGAAACTTTTTCAGTTTTCCTTTTCTCATTCGTAAAACTTTCAGTTACCCAGTCTGAAAACAGCAAGAGTATCTTCCTATGCTGGGTGATCAATTACAAATGATAAATAGCAAGTAGCAAAGTGCTGAAAATCCAGGCATTATGATCAGCTTGCAAACATCCTTTGTGCTCAGCATTTCACTAAAGTGCTCATTGAGCAATCATGAATAATGAACACAATAGTAAAAAAAAAAAAAAACACCACAACTTTGTTCAGTTAAAAATTGGCAAGGATAAAAGTCAAATAAATTATTCCATATGATCAGTTTTCCCCTCCAGTTACTGCTTTATCCTCCTCTCCACAGCAAGAGCCATCAGGACCTGCCTGCTTTTTTCCTGAAGTTTTTTCGACAATCTACTACTGGAGCCTCTCCCTCTCTGTCTGCAGCCTCAGTCTGTCTCATGGAAAATATTTGGTGGACTGCAACCAAGCTCCCCTTTACATGCGAGTGCTCTAATCTCACCAAACAAGAGGGCCTATTTTTCAGAATAGAGAATGAGCTCCCCTATTTCATCCAAACTAGATTTATATCAATGCCCAGATTTAAGGCAGAGATTCCTAGCTGTTCCCTCATGGGGAATGAGATGAAAAGAAAGAGTTAAAATTTCAGTGCTTTGGACAAAACACATGTATTTGTTCAAGGAAAGAAGTTATAACAAGAAGATATGCACGCCTGATGATGAATGAAAGCCTGTTTGTACCTAATGTATCGAAGAAATTGTTCAAGAGCAGTTAATTTTGCCATTTCAATGTCTTTATGAGTTATCTGCCACAGAAGTACTTGTTTTAAAAAGATGAGTTGCCTGGCAACCACTTTAACATAGAGCAGCTGACTTTTCTGAACTTTGGGAAATGTTTTATTCATCAGCTGGTATTCTTTGCTCACTTCCCTTCATTTCCAAATTCCTTTTTCTGATTGTTTACATGCTTTTTACATTCTGCAGAGCATCTTCATGGTCTATCCAGTACCATGAGATAATGGACACCAGTTTTTGCATGAGTCACTTTAAAAAAGCAACAGGCATTCATTTTATAAGTTTTATTGCACACATACTCAAATCTTCATATGACTTGACCTAAGCTAGCCTTATGGTGACAGAATGTTTGGAAGAGTTGTATTAATTTTCTTTTATTAATTAATTAAAAAATCAATACCAGAGACATTACTTTCCTTCAGGAATTGCCCACAGATCTGTTGATAGCAGTTTATGGGTAGGGAATTAAGACACTGGTAGATAAGGAGATAGAAAGACAAGAACTGTTTCAGATTACACCACTTGGAAAAATTACAAGAAATCGGAAGAGGGGGGGAAGGAAATATACAGATGAGAAGTTCTTGCCAATAATGAAATAGTTCCCAAGGGAAATAACAACAGACGTCTCTCATTCTGAGCCTTTTCCTCTATAATTTGTATGGCAATACAGAACCTGAACAGACCAAAAGAAAGACACTGACATTTTGACCCACCTAGCTTTTTGAAGCCTTCATTATCAAACACAGTTTGATAAAGGCACCCTCTTGTGTTGGTTTAATTCTCCATGTGGAGAAAACGTTGTTTGATCTCCAGCTAGGGGACCACATCTCTTGAAGTGCTCACGTGGAGTGGCGTACCTTGAGGCCCTGACCCGAGGAGCCACTGTAGGGGATGTTGTTTTGGATAACAGTTTAGAGTATGTTAATGATGCCCTGAAAGGGGTTTGTGGTACTCACACCCTTGAAACCTGAGGTAAGATAGTTTTCCTGTTTTGAAGTAGCACCAGACATGCACGCTGTTCACTTTTAATGAGCTCTCTTCTTTAGGAGGGTGTTCTTGTTTACACATCCATGCAAATGTGTGTTAAAGGTGCAACAAAAGAGCATTTCCAAAAGGTTAAGTAAATGAAAAAGAGGCAAATAAAATCAGCATGCCTGGCCTATGGCATTGCGCCTGTGTTCCAGTGGTTTAACTTCATATTTTTCCTCTGGTTCTGACTTACTTCTTTTGATGTAAGTTAAGATAAATTGTTTACTGTTTAAGAAGAAACAACTATAAGCCAGTATATTTCAATAAAACTGCTCAATGATTCTCCTTATTAGACCATTAAGAAATGAACACTGGCCTCTGAGGAGGGTTTGAATGGGGTACAGCATGTACATGCCCTGAGCAGCACAGGAAGAAACCCCTCAGCAGTATTCTACCAAATGCCCTCCATCCCAGGGACTGGATGAGGTAGCAGTCCTGCTTCATGCAAAATTATGCAGGAGCATATAATTTGTGTCATCACTCACTGAATTAAAATGCCCAGACAAACATAATGCCATTATCTTCTAATCTTCAGATGTTCGGCCATGCTTGTCCAATGCTTTTTTTTTCCCTCCCAGTCCTAGTGTGCTAGGTGGCTACAAGCACCTGCTGTGCAGAGCGATCTTTCAAGAGAGTCCTTTAAACAGAATGTTTTATGGAACTTTTCTTCTATTGCACCTTGCTAAGGGTGACTGCACTGAGTGAGGATTTGGCCTTGTTTATTCTCTTTTAGGAGACCTTTAAACTATTCACTGTCTTTTGATAGAGATATATTAATGATAATATCTTTTAAAAAAATAAGAGTGAAATCTTTATCCTAAAGAAGTATGCCTGATTTAAGTCACTAGCAAAATTCCCACTGAATTTAGTAGAATCTGCACTTTACCCTAGGACTTCACCAGAAAGTTTTTTTGACTGAGAAATACTCAGCTGAGTGCCTAAAACTGTCTTTTTGCTGTACAGCTATGCTGTTCAAAGCAGCATCTCATATTTAGATCTACTAAGTCCTGAAGATTTTTACAAGTATACTAGCACATGTAATTTGTGTTAAGACTGAACTACAGACACAGACTGGAGGATTACCAAAACACCAGAGAGATTCATGTTCATGTATTTCATAAATTCAAAGCAGTACACCCATATCGTAGTCCTGCAAAAGGAGTCTGGGCTTCAGTCCTCCAGTACAGGCTCAGGGAAACCCTTTGCATAAATCTGACCCACATCAACCACAACCTAAATAAGAAGCTGTGCACAATTCACATCTCATGTAACTTTGATTGGACCCTTCAGTGGACCCTTCACCAATGTTGGTCAAAGCAAGTTCAAATCCAACCATGGAAGTGTTATTAGTGTCAGAGACCACAAACCAGGTACACAGAAATTAAATCCTTCCTCCAGCTATCATTTCCAGTTAATGCACCCATGTAGTTACAAAAATATTCATAATAATTTGTAGCAACTTTAAATTAAAAGTTCTTACTAATTAGTAGATCATTTTATCATTCCTGTCTTTTTGAATGCTACTCCCCTCCCAGGGAAAGTCTTGGCTTCTCTGTGTTCCTTCCTTACACATATTAGGAAATATTTGTATTTCAGTGAATATTTAGATCCTATTCATGGCCTACAATGGCACACATATACACCACCGCATTTGTATTAAATTACCTTCAATCTCTCTGCCTCTATCTAGGATGGTCGGAAATCACCTTCCAGCTGCCTGTGAAATGGTAACAGAAACTGTTAACATCCAACCTTTCCTTTAAGGGGGAGAAATGATTCCCTAAAGGAAATCCGTGTGGTTTAATGGCCTTCCTATGCCCATGCTTGGCCTGCTACACAGTTTGGTCTTTACCTCTCGCACATAAAAGACTCCCTGTAGCGAAGCACAGAAGTTTGAAGTGCAGATGAAGCAGGCATGTTTTGAGCAAGCCTATATATTGCATTCCTCCACAGCTTTCTGTTATCACCCGGTGAGTGTAACTGGTGACACAGGTCTCCAGAAAGCAGAAATCTTCCTATTTCTATCTCAGCCCTCTGGTTATTTATTAAATAACCTGTGAGGTCTGCTTTCATGCCCTCTAGAGGAAGAGTCAGATTTGCTGTTCATATTGGTTACATAAAGCTGCCCAAGAATTTAGTGTGCTCAGCTACCAAAAATTAAGAAGGCTTGGTTTTGGAGTCAAAAAATATATCAGGAAAAAGTCAAACTCCTTCCCAAACCTTCAGCAATTTTTAGTTTCCATCAGCACTCCTGGGGAAACCATGCTTTTTGTTTTTCCCTGAACAGAAACATGTAGCAGGCAAAACAGACTTCTGTTTGGCCCCAAGCATGCCCAAGGTATTTCTAAGATCTCATGTGTTTCAGGGGATCTCAAAGTCTGAGTGTGGAAGTAGGAGTGATATGCATGAGGAAGGAAAGCAAGAACTAAGGTTCCCTACACTTGGCTTAGTGCATCCAGTCAGGCTATGGGGCCAGGCTGGAAACATTAGACAAGCAATGACACATATTGCTCAAAAGAAACAGCGCTCAACGAGGAAAAACAAAAAGAACTGTCTTGCTTGGATATGCTTAAAATGCATCTTTTTTAAAAAGTTTACTTGTTAGCCTGTTTTCTGTTGCACACTTTCCTGGCATGCATTATTTATGTATCTGTTATTTTATTATTATTACCTATTATTAATATAGCTATTACATGCCTACCACATACCCTTATATCTATCTATTCTAAAACTATCTCTCTGTCTATGGGAGAAGAAGCTGTCTCAGGAGCATCTGACCACAAGTGATTGGATTACTAGTAACTAACACAGACGGTACCAGTTGGTGGACTCCTCACACTGCCTGTGCTGCCTGATCTCCAACCCCAAATACATTTTTAGAAACCTTAAGGAGACAACAATTAGGTGAGGTAATGGTTATTCTTAGCCTATTATCTCTCACGCAAATGCTGTTTCCATAAATAAAACCTGAAGGATCTGTCAACACATGGAACTTACTCTAACATATCCTGATAGCATGAAAATGAAATGGGATCTTCAGATTTGTTTTCAACTGAGTAAACATGGTGATTTTTAGGGCAGGCCTTCTGAGATGTCCTGGGTTAGTAAATAGATGCAGATGGTAAAACAAATTGACATAATATTAATTGAAACACTTAATATCCCTTCAAGAGTTATTGTTTGAGTTCAGTTTTCTAATGGAAAGGAATTTGTTGCACTGTAACTTGATATTGTTACTACAAGCTAAATAAAAATATTTTTTTAATCCAAAAGGCTCCTGGTTTTCTTAAATCTAATAGTAATTGAATCCACATTTTCTGAGCTATGTAACAAACAGCTTTTTTATGCATAACTTGTATTCATCTTGGAACATGATATATTTTCAAAGGCATTATGGAACGAAGTGCATAAGCAGTCAGATTTGAATATAACATATTATACCATTCAATCAGCTTACTACAGGCCATAGCCTTAAAAATAAAATTATACCAGTACTGCTGGCATTTGTGCTCCAGAGGGAGATGGTTAATTCTTCAATAAAAAGTAGAAGGATTTGCATCTGCCCTGGCTGACAACATAAAAGATCAACGTTTTTCTTATACTCAGGGCAAAACGTTCTCTGTAAAAACCAAGTTAATGCAATATTAAAGCTGCAGAGTTAAGCATATAAAAAATGAGGATAGGCACAGTTAACGATGAACATTCAACCTTAATTCTATCCTTTGGTGTGTTTGCATTAAAATGTGATTTGCCATTGTATGATCACTTCATTAGTAATATAATTAAAAATATTAATTATAAGTTGTAATTAAGAAGAAACTATGGAGCAATCATACCAAATCTTGTCCTTTGAAAAAAAATTTCAAATAACTTTATAGTCTACATGGTATATTCCAAGCTCTCACATTATTATGGCTTGGGCAGGATTTTATCTATAATAAGAAATGCAATGTTTCTTATTCCTCACTTACAAAGTTACTCCCAGACTCTTCTGATATGATAAAGAGAATACAATCAGGGAACAAGCTCAAAAGCAGAAAGATGAACTATATTCTACATATATGACACAAGTTCTCAAAGTTTAGCAATCAAATGAGTCAGTTTGAATATTAACATTTTATATAAAACATTTTATTCTTAAAAGTCCTAGTTCCCAAAACCTGGAAATATTTTTTCTTCCAACATAAACTGTTGAATAAATACAATAATAGATTTCTTGTTGAGTGAAAAAAAATGTATTTTCATAACAGAAATTTGAAGCATGGAAACAATACTAAACTCAAAACATTACTTCTTGTTACATATTTAAAAAAAAAAAAAATAACACGTCTCAAAAGGTAAATATCTTCCTTGTTAAAATTATTCTCATTTCTTTTGGAATCAATCTACCAAATCAGTCAAGATACACCCTACTACACCTTTTTTGTTCATTTCAGGTCTTTCCCCCCCAGGCCTTGCCTCCATACAGTTTCTGCACTAAAGTAATTAAATCAATCAGAAAAATGGTTCAGTTAAAATCAATGCCACCTCATATCACAAAGAATATTATTGGTACAGAGCTTATTTATACCACTGCTGCTTGTTTTTGTTTAAGCTATACTGAAAGAAATATCTTTATAGCTAACACACTTGTGTCCACACTAGGCTGTTACATTGATTTAAACACTGTCTGTTTTCCTAGCAATTTAGCTAAATTATTAAAACAATGACATAAAAAGAAGAGCATAGAGAGCTAGATGATAGAAACCAAAAAACACTTTCACCTCTTGTTTTCACCACCTTTTGTTTGGATTAAAATCTTGCAGATTGTGTCTAAGCCTGTAGTCACAAAATGCAACCACATTAAAAAAGAAGATTTGGAGGGCTCCGCAGCATTCACCTCTTTTCTGTAAGAGCTGCAAACAGTAAAAACATAAAGTAAAATTATCTTTAGTTCAGTAGTGTATGAAAGTGTCCTTTTAACAAGAAAATGTTCCACTTTTAGTTTCTTCTCCATTTGTACAAAAATCTCTGTGAAACTTTTTCTCATTATCTGTGATTTATTTCCTTATTCCTGGACACAGAGTGTAATAATGGTCCAAATGTAATAGCCTTGACCTTTGCAGCTCTTCTCAGAGAGGTCACAGAGAATATTGCTTAAGTCACGAGCAGAGATTTCAACTAGCAATAACACAATGCACTTAGATTATACTTCAAAATATGTATAGGGGCTTTAACTACTGGAATGTATATCTCAGCTGTCCCCTGTGGCTAGCCATATAATCAACATTTTTTTACAAGCAGGGAAACTGAGGTACACCAAGAGTGAATTACCACTGACTGAAACTGGCAAAGATGGAATTAGAGGTCAGGTTTTCTGCATCCAATACTCACTTTAACCACAGTCCCATCCTTCCTTC
Organism: Strix uralensis; assembly: GCF_047716275.1. Taxonomy (NCBI): domain Eukaryota; kingdom Metazoa; phylum Chordata; class Aves; order Strigiformes; family Strigidae; genus Strix; species Strix uralensis. The sequence goes on along the minus strand of NC_133980.1, from coordinate 16,176,528 downwards.
CAGTGCTATCCATGTCCTCCCATAACAAGACACAGTTATTATTTTAAAATTGAAGCGTGGGAAGTTTTGTGCAGATGAACACTGGTATTACTGTTCTTCTGCAGTGCTTATTTGAAAATCCCAAGGAATTTTCATCTCATTAGGCAATGCCCAGTAATAAATGTCTCCTCTCTCCTGCCTGCTTCATCCCATTGTCTCCTTTCCCAATGCACTGCACATCAGGACTGCCATTTTTGGTACAGCTCTAAATTCAGTCCTCTCTTTGTAATTACTGGAGTCTCAGGCTGTTAAAAGGAAAATAAAAGGAGCACTCTGTTTTACAAAGGGGCAAGCAAACTGGCACAAATTGTGTCTTAAGAACGTAGTTATCAGTGAAGAATCACTCATGTCTTTTCTACCACCATTTTGTCAAAACCATAAAAAAGAAACAAAATGGCAACCACTAATATTCAGATTAATAAAGACCCATATGATTCCCAGCTGTTGACTATAAGTGGCAATCCGTGTGCAGTCTTTGTACCCAATGTGGTTTTCACAATACCCATATTTGTTTCTGTCTCTCAGTCAAGCTCCAAATAGGAACTGGTATGTAGTAGGATCTGTGCAAATAATTTATTGTCTGTCTTACATTTAAGGAACTGCAAAAAGAATGTGAAAAAACAAGGAAGAAGGTTTTTGTCCATTAATCAGGACCTTATAGAGAAAAAGAATGGGGTTTTACTTGTTAATAGTGAACAGCGGTTCATGCTTTTAGATTTCATGACTTTCCATAAGGCACAGGCATTCATATGGTTCTCACATTTTCTGAGAAGTCATGCAGAAGTTAAGTTTAAGCATTTAACAAAAGCTGCGAGGAATACTGTTTTCTTTGAAAACATTCACAGTTTTCCTCACTGTGCCATCTTTTTAAAACACATTCTAGGTTTACATAGCCAAACATGGATTAAATATTAATATAACACATTTATATTGGTTCCTGTTTATTTTCTAGGGGAGCATAACAATAAGTATTGTGCAGTTTGACAGCGCTAGCTACATTATCTCCAACTACTTTTAAATGCCATCTTGCAGCTTCGTAGGGATCTGGCTAATTGGGAAACCAAAAGGAGCAAGCGCCCCTCTCGTCCCGTGCGCTTCCAGGTTAGCCCTGCCAGCGGATGCCCAGCCCCGGGGAAGTTTCCCACAGCAGGACGGTGCCGGGAAGGAGGCAATGCCACGCTCCCAGCCTCTGTCCCCCCACGCCATGGGGAGCGGAGGAGGCCTCTGAGCGGCCGTGGGAGCGAGGCCGGCGTGGACTGCGGGCATCGCATTCCTCCGCTCCCCAGCTATCACGGCAGTCCCAAGGGTGTTGCTGCAGACGGCAGTAACTTAAAACAGCCTCGCTGAGTGCGCTCCCAGCCTGTGGGAGCATCTTGTACATCCTCCTTTGAACACCCTCACTCCTGGGTTCGGAGCCAAGCTCGGTCTGACCACACACAAGGTTGGGAGCTCATGGAGGTACAGGCCCGGCTGCTGGTGAAGCAGCGTCTGGGGGAGCCAGAAGGTTGCCTTTCTTTAAAGAATAAAAATGGTTTGCATATAGGAACTTCAGCTGAACAGCACTGTTTTGCAAAAGCAACATAAAGGTAAGACTTCTTGAGCAACAGCTTACAGGAATGGAAAAAAAACTTGGTTTATTTCCTGCAAATCAGGAACACGTGTTTACTAGTTGTTAAAATGGACTGGTGTATTAACTCTTTAAAGCAGAAACATCATACATGTAGAAGAAAAAGGACAATGACAATGACCAATATTTATCATATATTTTCTGTGCAAAAGAGCCAGATAATTAAATGTGTTGCAGAATACAGATACATTGCTAAAGAGATGTGGTTTCACAATATTCTTCCTTTGCAAACTATTCTTCTATTGCATAATTTTACAAATTATGTGAAAATATTCCTACTGAAAACAAATGTGATTTATACAAATCACTCAGAAGCAGCTGGAATACGAAGAAAACTTGATGCGTTTACTGTTTGAAAAACAAGACATTATATTTATGGACACAAACAGAAACCAACAGCAGCTCTTGGGAAAAGACATACAAAAATCTTAAATCAGGGATTGCATTTTCTCTTTCACTAAATACATCATTAAAACTACAATATGAAACAAAGCATGGCTTTGTATTTGCTTCTTTATTTGACTGGTTTTATTTAACTATGCTCAGCTGCAGTCACTGATTTTTAAAATACACCATTATTGTTGCATTCAAACACCAGAACAGGTTACCAAGGACTGTCATAAATTCTACATGCATTTTTTAAAATTATATATTCTGATTCAATCAAAAACTTAAAGGCAAAATTCTGGGAGAAATTTATGGCCTGTATTATCGAGCAAGTCCCTTCTAATTGTAGAATAACTGAATACTACAGGAACAAGCAGACATTTCTATCTCTATTTTAATTTCTGCACTTGTACCATGGTATAGTGCTACCAATCATTTTCCATAATAAATTGCTTTAGCAGCTTCTACAAATAAGACAACATTTATAAAATGGCAATAAATGCAGTTCAATTTAACTTCTGACTTACATACACTGTTGCATCTATGCTGGGTTTAATGCCTCAGCCACTTGTTAGTGTTTGAGGTCATATAACTCAAAGCCCCAACCTGCAAGCCCTCTCAGTACACGTTCTGTATTCCTTAGCACACTGGCAGGTGCCAATCAGCCACATGTCCAGTCTACAGCTGCTGCAAACTCAAGGACTTTCTGTCACACAAACCCAGGCCTAAAAGATACAAGTCCTAAATGCACTAGATTTCTCCCCTACACTACTGTTCCAAGATAATATCTAGCCTGACGTGTCACTTCTCTCTTTGCTCAGGGTGCACAGACCCATTGGGACCTGAAGATGATGAAGGACCCTGGGTCAGCCCTGATCCACACAGGTCAGCCCTGCTCTCTCTGCTGCACATGCAGACACAGTAATGACCTAAACATTTTCAGGTTTTGAACTTATCCAGCTCTTACTTTTCTGTTTCTAGCAGCTAAAGACAACTTAAACATCTATGTTTTCTAATTGCCAACATTAAGTGTCTCATGAGCAATTTGCTTAGTTGTGGTTTTATATTTGGCAATTGTACCATTTCAATGAGCCTACGCCATCCCCCCGGCTCCCGTGTCCAGCCCTGTTTCTTTCAGGCAGTCCAGACCTGGTTCATGATGGAGCCACAAACACAGTGGTGCCAGCACAACATGGGGGCCTTGCCTTCTCTTTTGGCAGCTCAGTACTTGGGAAGATTTTTCAAGAGCACTCATGTCCCATTTTAAGCTAGAGCCAGATATTGAAAAGCAAGAAACATCCAGCATCTTTGCTGAAAATAGAGATCTTTGAAGACCTAAAATCCCAACAGAAGTGTGAAGTAGCTTGGAAACTCTGTCCATCTGAGAAGAACGAAGACAGATCAACCAAGAGAGTGCTTGAATGAAGACAGATCAACTCATCATATGGTGATGGAGTGTACAATGTTTTTCATGTCTGCCCTTTGGGACAGGCCTGACACTTCATGGTTGATAAGGCCATGGGTAGTATGTGGGGTGAAGCCTGAATTAACTGACTGCTCAAGACAAAACAGCAGCCTCTGAAAGGTCTGAATATTTCATGAAGATAAAATGGGAGAATTTTAGAAGTGACAGATAAAGAGATGTCTTTGGGGCAAAATTTTTGTTAAATCTTTAACCAAAGTAACAGACAAGACAAACGTTTCCCCAAAACAGTAAAGAGAAGTAACTATAGCCCAGGGCCATCATTGGTTTTTCCCTTGAAAGCATCCTAATACGGTCTCAGCTTAACCAGCTCGTGTCTAAATATCTATCTGTTTACCATAGACAAAAAAAAAAAAAAAAAGTATTAAAAATGTTGATTTAATTATATTGGCCTGTTCTGGTGGTATAAAAACTTCTATGAATACCCAGAACAATGTGTGAGTGGGGAGTGTGTCCCTTGTAAGTACTGAAGTTAAAATGTTTCTATTGGCTTCCAGTTCTGGAGAGATGGTGACTTTTAACTCTAAGCACATGCTCTGTTGCTCTGTGGCGAAGGGATAGGATTACTCATGGGCTGAATGTTAATTTCTGAATATTGAAATATAGCACGTACAAAAGTGGGATAGATAACTGTGGCTGTGGAGGCTTCACGATGACAACTGCATTGGACAGCATTTTGGGGTGGTTGCAAAAGGCAGGTGATTGCTTACTAAATATGGTCATTATGTATGCATATGGCTCTAAATATTGAAAATGAGTCATTTCTCTCCTGCCACTGATTTAACTGAGTTTTATTCTGTTACTAGTCCATAAAACACTAATAGCCTGAAATTTTCCAGTTGTATTCAACATGGAAGTTTTAGGCTCAGTTAAAATATAGACCTCCTATGACAATAAATACCTGGATAAGCATTTGGTACTGTATTGAAGAGGCATACTCACAACATGAGCTACATAAACTCATTCTCTAAATGGGAATGTTTTAAGAGATATCAAGTACAGATGTTTCAAAATAGAATTTAAGGTCTCCCTGGGTGTCCCCAACTGGTGATCACTCTATTATAAGCTTAACTCTTCACAGACAGAGTTCAGATTCCAGTTTACCTACCCAGCTTTGACTCAAGGAAGAATAACTGTTATGTTTCAACAGTTCTTTGCACCCACTACCTAATACAAACCATGAACAGCTGCAATTTCACTGCCCAATCGTTTCTTATACCCTTACAACATTTGTTCTGTTAATGTAGGTTAATTCTGCAAATAACACTTCTGTAAATTGTTCTTGCAAACTGCTACATCATTTATGTAAGGACTTCTGTGAACTTTGAAAAATTAATGCCTTTAATTTTGGTTGATGGCAACATCAGCAGAGCTCTGTAAATTGCACTTTAATGAGATTTTGCTACAGGGGATAATCTGCTACTGACAGAGTAACATCTTGAAAACATCTGTAGACCTATAATTTTTCTATGACGATTAGATCCCACCACAAGAGTCCAAATACAGTGCAGAAATAAAGGAAAAAATGTAAAGTCCTAAATGAATATCCAACCTGTTCTTTAAAAAGAAGAGGCACACAATGAAAAGTTTCATGTGCTGAAAATAAATCAATTTTTCTGACTAATTAACATTTAGCTTTATTTAATTAAGAAAGACCATTACTGTCTTCACTGCTGTGCATCTGTATATAATGAAGCAAACAGCAGTAGGTATAAGATACCACAGAGGGATATGCCCAAGTAAGCCAGCACTATAGGTGCAAAGGAACGTCTATTATTGTTAAGTAACTGACATCAGAGCCTCTCTTTAATGTTGTCATAAATAAAAGAAAGATTTTCACAGATGCTTTCGCATATGGTTTCTTATTTGTCTCTGATGGAGACTAGGAGTTAGATTAGATGCCAAAATTAAATGATTTAAATAGACAGCTGCATAATGCAAACTACTAAATAACACCTTTTGAACACTTTCTATTTATAGTAAGTTCTAACTCACAGAAGGATGACAAATCTCATTTTGCTTATACCACTGTAGGTTGTTGCTATAAAACCATTGCTGTTACAACACTGAAACTTCAAGGTACACTGCAGTCTACTTGGAAGTGCAAAGCACACAGGGTTATCATGGCAAACAGGAGTGGAAAGCTCAGAATCCAAGATTAACTTTAATAGATTAAATTAATCATTGAAATATGCAGTTCATGATTATCTGTAATAGAGCTATCCAGGATGAACTGAAAAAGCAGGTAGACAGAGGACTTCAAGGCAAATTGCTAGAGAATTTTGAGTCTGTCACCATCGGAGTTCAAGTGAAGTGATGGACATCAGAGAAGGCACTTAATGCCTAAGCAGTAATCTATCATTTACCAGTACTAAGGTATTATATCTTGGGGGTAAAACTTTTCATTAAAAATACTATATCTGGTGTAAGGAAAAATGCAGATGTGTGAGTACTGACTACAATCTGGCATGGGTAAGCAACATCCAAGCATGATAAGAACACAGAAAAAAAAAAAAAAAAAACAACAAACGACCAACCCTATGTGTTCAGAGCATTGTGTTCAAGAACTTGTGTCAAAGGCGGCCTGCAGCATTTCAGGAGACATATTCTTTGAGAGTATAACCATTCCTTGAATTGTTTTTCCATGTCTTATACAATCATAAAACAGAGGAAGTAAGAGTTCACACGTATGGAGTCTGCATGAAGTTATTCTGAAAAGGAATAGGAACTGCCAAATCCTACTGGGATAAGAAATCTACTCCTGAAAGCATCTAACACTGGTTATTTCCAGCAAAATGGAAGGCACTAGCTAGTGGAAAATTCTGAAATGTTCTATTAAAGCGGAGGATTTTTTCTACCACCTATCTATCAGTAGAGGTATTATTTGTAGAAACACAAAGATGAAGAGGTAACATTTGAAAGATACATTTATAGGTTTCTACATAGTCTATCCTATCTGCCATGGAAGTCACAGAAACAGCATTTAATCCTTGTGGCAGAAGCTGGAAGTCACACACCAGGTGATGCTATCATCTTTGGCCCCCTGCTGCCCACCACTGCCTGGGCTGCCTGCACAACAGCCTCCACCACAGCCACCACCACAGTGTAGCTCCACACAGTCCTCAGAGTGTCACCCAGCTTCTGCCATTGTGCAGACCTGTGCTTTTCCTTTTGTACTGAAATTAGAATATATTATTTTTATCTCCTATTTCCTCTTCTTCAGGATTTGTGAGTCAGAGGCTAGATCACTTTTCTGTAGAGTTCAGCTCTCAGTTTTGAGTAGAGCTACTGGGGCACATACAACCCTCACTCCTTCCTTCACACAGGCACAGCTCAAAATTTGCATCCCTCTAAGCCCAACATAAGCAGCTAATGAATATTAAGAATGCTATCATCCCTTCTCCACCACTTTAGCCTTACTATGGCTCCACACGGGTGTCACTCAACACTAAGGGGACAACCCAGGAATCAGACAACTTTCAAACCCATCTACCCTTTTCCCACCATGATAAAGTGAGTAGTACATGAAAAACCAACTGCAGCCTGTTACAATTCCAATTTTACAGCCAGAGAAAATGAACCAGGAGGTATGCATTTTGTCACAAAGAGTAAGGATGCCAACAGTCCCAGCCCCAAAAATAGGTAAGTGGATTATGCTGCCTCTTTATAACTTGGTCTCATACTGCACGCTGTATTTGCCAGTACCATACGGTATTCATCCATTTTCCTTTTTCTAGACTGTCCTTTTACTAGCTAGCATCATACAGTTGATACCACTAAGAAACTAACATCTAGTGGTGACAGTATTTGCCTGTAGCATGGTACTGTATAAATAGTGGTAATGAGAACTTTACTGTAATGTTTATAAGACCCTTTAGATACCCAAAGCGCCTTTCATATATTCAAATAAGTAATGTCAACACAATGTGATCCCCATTCTCCAGAGAAGAAGCAGGGCTGAGTTTCCATTTAGAATTTCCCAATTCCCTTTGCTTCACTTCTAACAGTTTAAGTCTGCTATAACTAGCTCCAGGGAAAACCTTCCAAGTGGCATGTGTTTTATTAACTACATTTTGTAGGAATTAATATAATTAAAATATTGTATTTTATGTTAATGCCAGCCGAATTACAAAAGATACCATTAGCAAAGATTTGAGCCTAAAGAAAATGTATTTCCAGCAATCTCAGTTCTTTTACAGTCTTAGTGTAACTAAAGCTCTGAAAGGGACTCAAGATGTGGATAGATGTAGATGTGCTTACCACTATGAAACATATGGAAAAGACTAATTTAAGTTTGAAATATTGAGCACTGAGACACAAAAATGGTCTTCAAAAGTAACCACTTAGAGGTTTCTCTTACTTACGGTTCTCTTGATTGAGAGAAGCCTCCTTGTCTCTCTCCACTAAAATGTTAACATAGTGAGTGTAGCACTAGCTTTCCAAAAAGCCCTGCTGTGCTGTACTATGAATGATTAAGTTACACAGGGAAGTGAAGCCTTGGCTGACACCCTTGATGGGAAAGTCTTTAAAGTACACATGCCTCTTTTCCCATCAAAAATCTGAGGAAGTTCTCAACAAGTAGTCATGTCAATTTAAAGCAACTGTGGGCAGTCTTATTTTACATGTCAAACATGAGGAGCATAATCAGAATCATGGAAGCCCACCAAGCAAGCTAAAATTTAGAGTCAAATAGGACTGAGCACTTGGAGGGCTCCAGCACAACTTTCTGTACTGTTGTTTCTGTGGCACCATGTCCTATGGATAAGAAAAGCTCTGCAGGGCCCTGCCTTGAGGGACCAAACAGCCCTTCACCAACACTGCCAGAGTGCTGCTGCATTCAGAGGGCTCCCTCCTGCCTTGCTGCAACTCTTAAACCAAAAGTCCTGGAAGAACCTATTTGGTTTTATGCTGTTCAGGGATTGAACCACACTAGGCAAAAAACAGCTCTGTGTGTAAAACAGCATTAAATGTCCTTTGCATCACCCTGTGCAAAGCAAGAGAAACTCTTCAGTACTGTCCAGTTCACTTTATTTTGCTTCATGTCTCATTACCTCAAGCGGAATAATGAATAATATGAAAATAGAGTCCACTAAGAGTGATAGATTAGAAAATGGCTGTCATTTTTGTGCAAAAAATATTGTTATGCATGTATGCACTATTTACCCTCCAAAGCACTCTTTATTAAGCCTCTGTTACTTCTGATATTGGCATTATATTCTGTGAGTGCTTTGTTACTATGTGCTACAATTCAGTGTGTCTCAAAACCATCAAGTTCAAAGTCACTAGAATAGGAACTATATGGCAAAGACATCAAAAGTCAGGTACTGACCCATGGGTGTTTACCTGACTTCTGAAGTGATTTTCAGATTAAAAATCAAAATAATCCACTGCTGGGGAAAAAAGGTCAACAGTATCATGAATATCAGAAGAAACATTTTGTAAGGTTGAGTTCTTAATAAAAATAGATGTAGCATGAAGCACAACTAAAATGTTTGAATAGTAGAAATAAATCACCTTGGGTAAGCTGTCCAGAAATAGCAATTAATAATGTTAACAATTCTATTTTTGACCACATCAAGTAACTGAACAATATAATACACCCTAAAATACAATAAGAATGTAGCATTACAGTAAGAAGATGTAAATGTAAAACTTCTTCATATTACCATTGACAACAGAAAAACAAATAGAAGGCATCTACTGAAAGGGAGTGGGGGGAATCTATTTGAAATATTGTTAGTGCCTAAACACCTAAATCTGAAAAACAGTTGCATTTTCAGGAACCTTCCTAGACAAAGAATGATTGAAAATAAATTGCATTAGAACTGGAAAAAACTTTCCAATATCAATCAATATTACCATCTGGTAATGAAGATATGAAGGTCAAAAAATGTCAGCTAACTTTCCCAAGCCAGACACTGTGAACTTCAGAAACTGAACAAGCTTCTTTTCAAGGACAGAGATAAGTACACAATTGATTGCCATATTATCCACAACTCAGAGAATATGGTTGTCTTCCCTAACAATAAGCCAGGAAGATAAAGTCTATAGTTCACTGAAGGAAAAAAAAAAAAAACACTAGAAATAATAACTCCTAACTGACCTTGAAGATACTGCTTACATTAGGCAGGGAAGAATAGCGTTCACATTGAAATTTAGTTGAAAATGGTCAAACCAAACAGAAAGGGTGTCTTTGTATTTCTGACAACTAGACCATACGCAAATGAAAATCAAATACTTTTTCCTGCCCTATGAATTCTTGTCAAGTGGCTGGGTAAAATCTAGGGAGCTCAGCCTTACCAGGAAAACAGATGTTGCCTCATCTGGTTTGATGCTCATATGGATGTTGAAGTCTCTAAGGCTAATAGTACAGTTCCAACAGTAGCTCTGACAGAGTTTCAATGAATACATTTGTGATATATTTCATACACTCTGATAGTCTATACACCCTTGTAACTACAAACTTTGATCCTTCCCTGGAAGTACAGGAAACACCTGGATAGTCTAATAAACTCCGCTACACAGTTGGCCACTTTGTGCGTTGCAACCAAATTGTAACCAGGTCTCAGAAATATGAGATGTGGATCTCCATTTCCTCTGTATCGCAGCCATTGATGCAATATTTTCCATGCAAAAGTGAGCCCTTGGGGAGGATAGTGGTGGGAGAAGAGGCTCAAAACAGATGAAAGAGAACCAGTAAACCTGAATGCATTTCTATATAATGTGTTTCTCTTCAAGCAAGAGGATGTTGTCCTTTCTCCTGTATGCCTCCTTTGCTCAGCACAGATGTATTATCTGAGCTCTTTCTGCTCTCTCTGCTCCTTTATTCTTCTCTTAATCCCAGGCATAAATATCACACTTTCCACGTTTCCTTCAGATAGCCAATCTCAGTCCAGAAATTGTGAGCACAAGATATTTTGACCACTGGTGACTGTGACCACTACAGGACAGCTGATTTTCCTCAACTCTGCCACATAACAGTTCTCTTTTCAGCAACTTCAGTTATTGGTCAAAACCATCACTTTAATACTTATGGTGTCACTCAGAGAGAAAAACAGTTCAAGATTTAGGAAGATAATTTCTTTACATAAGTCCTTGATCCCAAGTGATGTTAAGACACAACTTTATTATGCTGTTTATCATGGAAGATTTATGTTGGTTTAGTATTTTTATACCAATAGGGTGATTTAGCATATCGGCTTCCTGAAAGGCTAACTTGCCGTGTTTACGATTACTGGCTATTGCAACTTTAATATCTTTACATTCCCTCCTCTTTATTTCTTTTCCTCCATTTGTATACTGAGTTAAACACATCAAGCAGTGGTGCAAACTTCTCCCTTGGTTCCTACTGGGATTCTTCAATCCTGAACAGAAGAGACATACCTAGTAAGAAAGCCTCACCTCCATCCTTTCTTTTGATTTTGTATATAAAAGAACACATTGCCTAGTTAAGACTCTCCCAGTCAGAATATGAATCTGTGTTGGTACCTCCACCAGTGGCTTTCTACCCTACCAGAGAAGACTAACCAGGGAGGGTTAGGAGAGCACACACAACTAATCCTATGGGAAAACATGCTGAAGCAATTTTTATCCTTTACACTCTTGTCACTCTACTTACCTTCCTGGTAAAATGTTACCACCCTGACAGACAGGGATGCTAACCTTATTTCAAAAGCATGCCTTGGGTTTTTTTCTTGTCATTCTGACTTTCCTGCATTCCTTGTCATCCTCATCTGCCCCAGAGTCTAACAGGTTAGCTGTTTGCTAAGTGCCACACACATATGCTACAGATATAATAGTGGATAATGGTCCCTAATATGGTAAACTAAGTTTAACCACACCTAAGCTGCTCGTCGTAGCATTACATCTCGTCAAAGTTTTTACAGTACCTTACTTGAAAGTGATGTTAGACCTAATGGATGCTCGTTGCATGATTATTCATGATGATTCCCTCCTTTATTAACGAATGAGCACTACATTTGCTTTTATCCAGACTTTCAGCATCACCCAAGGTCCCTCTGACTTTTCCGCTGAATGGTGGTTGTATAGGAAGGTTGTTAGATAGATCTCAATTTAGGAAATACACTGAGGAACATATTTCCATTCTTCCCTCCAGAATAGATATGCTTTGCTCAATCAGCACTTTTGCTTATCTTACAGCATGCGTAAATTGGATTGGCTGATAGGTGCAGACTAAAATTTGGCATGAATTTCATTACATACTCTTTAGCTCCAGCTATTTTTATCAGCTTTCCTTTCCCTTGTTTGAACAGGCTTAAATCCTTTTTGTTAGTGCTTGTTTAAAATATTTTTTTAAGTTCTGTGTCTCTCCCTTATCTGAGTTGCTAGCATTCTCCTCCTCATGTACTATTTGTATACTCAGTAGGGCGGACCAAATAAATTAATAAAACAAGTTGTTTCCAAGAAACAACCTTAGTGTCTAGAAAAAGATGCAATTACAGTAGAATGGCTCTTCACTTCCCATAAATAGCATTTTTTAAAAATCTAAATAACAAAATGCTTTTTCAATAAGTTTTCCAGCAAATTAAAAAGATTACCTACTAATTCTAATCAAACTAGCAATTAAAAATCCATTTTTTAAAACTCAATTAAAATCTTCCTTTGTTCTGGAGTAAGTAGATGTAAGTTTGCTTGAGTGTAATACACACTGTATCCATTTGACAAGAGGGGAAGAGCAACAGTCTTGTGTTGTGGCTTGATTTTTTATTTTAAGTCCAAATCAGCATGAATGTTCTTTATGTTCCTATACTTTTCTTTAACAGCAGTAAAATTTTACACTGAATTCAGGTCTGGTGCTCAAAATTTTATTTTTAGCTTGGAGCAATTTTACAAAGTTCTGTATGGAATGTAATTTCCTTGAAATTTTTATAGAACTAAAAATACCATACTTCAAAATGTATGTAATAGAAATAAATTATAGTACTACTTCATAACAAATGGAGAAAATTAGTTAAAGCTTAGAATTAGAAATTACTTAATAAAGAAATGTTCCTGTATTCCTTTTAACTGGGACCTAAGAGAAGATATTTAAGTGAACAACGAACTCCTCACAGTTAAATTTGACAAAGCTTCTGCTTTAGCAATTATGCCATTTTCAAACCTTTGATTTAAGGCAGTTTATCAAAGCTGGCTGCATGTCTTAATTGAACTTGCCATTTCAGTGTAAGAGTTTGCATCCTCTAGTTTGCTTGCAACATGTTTTCAATACACATGCAAAAAGGAGAGCTAAGCATATTTTACTATTAATGAAAAAATGTTTCTAAATGTACGTGGCATCTTCCCTCACCTGATAACAAGACACAAATTTAAAGCTTTGGTTCTTGTTTTTCTACTCACTGCTGATTGAATTATGTTTAGAATATATTTTTAAAATATATTTGGAAACATGGTATTTTTTCTGATCAAACTAAGGTGTCTCCTCTATTCTTACTACTGCCAAGCGTGTGATTTACACACAGTTTAATTATTCAGATGTTTATTATGTTCTACATAATGAAATTTGGACCCTCATATTTTCTTCCTACATGCTCAGTGCAGGCTGCAATTATAGCCACAGATATCTGTTTATTTGATGAATTTTGCTTCTTCTGCATAGTTTGATAAATATGGAAATAAGTCAAAACCTACTTTATATACAGTAATTAAAGTGAAAAATCTAGTCATGATGCAAATCCTTAATTGGACTCCAGGAGAGATATGCAGAATTTCTCTTTAATAATATGGGATGACTGGGGACAGAAAAACAAAGCACACTAAAATATGGTTTAGAAGCACAATTAATCACAAAATAGAAAACAACCAATTTAGCATAGCTCATTCAGTGACTCTCAAGGCTCAGGTAATGTTCTTTTAATCATCTGGCTCTAATATTAAGGTTGTGTCATGTGTAGCTGAAATAAAACACAATATATGTGCTGATCTTCAGTGTGAAACGTTCTCTGGACTAATTTGTAAACACAGCCTTTTCACACTAAAATGCTCAGTCTACTTAATGACGTGTAAGTGATCAAAGCAATGTAAAATGGTCTTTAACTATTACTATTTAATGTATTAATTCATTAGCAGAAAGAAACCCTCTTGCAGTTAGTTGCAGGGAATATGTTTTTGTTGGCTATATATAATTCATATAATTTTTTTTTCATTTTATTAAGGCAAAGTCATTATTTTGGCTGATAATGATCTAAAGAAGAATATACTTGTTAAGCAGTATTAAGTTGACAAGTTATAGCACAGAGCAGGTGGGCCTGAGGTACAAGTCTCCAGGAAAGAGAAGTCTGCACAAGGTAAAGAAATAAACGTTTTCTTTCCAAGCTCTGAACATATATTGCTCTAATCAGCTAAAATTAACCATCACTGTCACTTAATTTGATTGTAAAAATATTATTCTCCATATAGCTTCATGTAGCATTCCATTTGGGGAATGTGATCATGCTCTAATCAGAAGTGCTGGATTTATTGTGCTAGTTTGTTTAAACTACAAATATAGTTAATCTCCTTTTGCACTTCTCCTAAATAAGAAACACCAGAATGACACTTTTGTCTTCAAATGGATTATAGACACTGAGTAGGAGCCAGAGGTCATCCCCCCGCACTGCCATAATTATTGAAGCAAATATCCGCTTTAAAACCTAAAGCATTTTGTTGAGCGTTCAGCCTGCCTGACCTGGTGACGGCTGCGGACGCACTGGAGGCTGTGGCTGGGACATGACCAGGAGGACCACTCTTCTGTTACCCAGATGTGCCCATTGGTAGAGACCATGACTGCAAGCTTCCATGCTGAGAGCAGCTGAAATTAGAGAGGCTTGATGTCCAGTATTCAAAATCACTGTTAAAACTCTTTCTAAGTCAGAATCCCAACTGTCTTTGACAGATAAAAGGAGTCCTATGCAATCTAGTTTCAATGTAGTCTACTCTTGACCACCCTGAGATGACCTGGCACCTCTTCATGCACCTGCCGTAAAACTTAAAGGCCTCAGAAATTCTTTTCTTTGAAGTGTCCTAATAATAACAGTCTAACCTTTGATGTTTCTTCCTGTACCACATGCTTGAACTTCTTATAATCTAAAGTGTATAACCTTCAATTGCTACACACAAACCGGTTGCACATCTTGAGAACACAACACTATAAACCTAATGCAAACTGTAGTAATGATGTTTTTATTTCATTTGTATTTAGCGCTTTATTTATATAACATCATAAACCTAAACACTTAACACACCAATTGGGCATTAACCATCCAGGCTGATTAGCATGGAGCAGAATTCACTTTCCACAGCTCAAAGACAGAAAAAATAAACAAACTCATGAAAAATAAACTTTGTGTGCAAATACAATATTTTAGGAGAAGATCCTTTTCACACCAAAAATCAGAGAGAAATTCTGTTTCCAATGGCTTGAGATCACATTCAGAGAGTATTTTTTGAATGCATAAAAATTACTGGACCCTGAAGAAATCAGGGAAAGTTATTTTTAAAAACCATTCCTAGCCTGATCATTACCTCAGGTTTCTGTAAGTTTTTACAGAGCCCTCTGAGAATGTCTGTCCAGCTCTGTTTTATGTTACTTCACAGATTTTTAATATTCAATAGTCCTTATCCCGTGCAAATGTTTAGATCTAAAAAGAATTGTTTCTAGTCTCTATTTTTAACTTGTACATCGGGGATGAATTTTATCCAAGATGTATCATTTATATAGCTCTGGGGAGAGAGAAAACACATCCTCCATGTAGCCCCAGTTCTGCAAAGGCTCATGAACATGCTGAACTTCCCTTGCTGTAAGCCATTCTGCCGAAATTGTGAGCATCTGCAGAGTGCTGCTCCAGCATTATTTAAATTCCTGTCTTTCCTGTTAATCACTCTTTTGGGTGGTCATTTTCAGCTGACTATTTTTCACCTTACGGTTTTCCAGAACTTCAGGGCATTAGATATAAATGTTGCCCTTTAGTTTGAATTTTTTTTCAGATTGCTTTTGAGAACAGTGAACTTTGGAGGAAAATTATTTAAGCAACAACTATTATTCACATTTCAGGGTAACGGGTTTTGTCCAGTTACTCAGAAGAACGGAAGGGTTCATTTTACTTCATAACTAAGGTTAAGATGGACATTTACAAAGAAATAATCATCACTGAAAAGAAAAGCCCTTCTGAGCAGACCAGTGAAAAGATTTCAGGCCAAACTGCCCACATGGATCAGGAGGGAGAACGTGTGGTTCTGGTCCTCTCTTCAGTTTCAGTTTTGTTATGAGATGTTTGCAATGGATCTATACTGAGCTCAATTCAGCTGACCAAGGTTCAGACCCTTTGGTTCCCCACTGCAAGATTAGAATCCAAATTTGCAAATTATCAAAATGTGAACAGTTACAGTTACACTGATGTAACTGGTAAAATAGCTACAATAAAATAAGAAAAGGTTTGGAGAAGAATGACAAGTATGAACAAAACTTCATAACAGCCTCCAGGCATGGGCAGGTTAAATAAACTAAGCCTCCTGGAACTGGAGAAAAAATTTCTTAAACGACTAACAGAGACATAGTGAAGCTCCATAACATCAAGAATGATGTGGTGAAGTTGTATGAGATGTGATTGCTCACTCTCTAGAAGACTTGAGGGGCCATGAGATGAAACTTGAAACTGTCAACTTCAGAAGAAAAATAGGGCAATTCTTGATATATAGTGTGTAGTTAAGATAAGGAACTCTTTTCACTGGGAGACACTGGGACTGCCAAAAATCTATAAGAATCGAAAAAACATCTGGAGAAATTCATGGAAAAGAAACTCAACAGGGTTAGTAAACAGAAACATGGCATCTCTACAGGAGGAGATCCTACAAGAAACTTGGAGTGTAATTCTGAGAAGTATCACTGCACAGTTGCTCTTATATTCTTCCTATGGCATCTGTTGATGGCTATAGTCAAGCACAGGATATTGGGCTAGGTGAACCTTTAGCCTGGCCCAGTGCAGACACTCCTGCAGTTTGAAGAAAACTGTACAGTTGACTCATTTAAATGTCTTCAACAATAAGGCAAGAGATATAGATCATTATGAGAATGAGACAAATTTGAAGAAATAATATATTGCTGTACACAGAAAGATTTGCCACTGGATTTCTCAAAGACAATACTAATATATAGTGATTGAACCAAGCAGTCCACCTAAAGATCTAGCTCAAAGTCTCCTACCTGATCAAAATCCACCTGAAGGCAAAGAAAGGGTGGTAAACATTGGTTTATTCATATTGTTTTGTTACATTTGTCTGATTTTTAAATCACTGAAGAACCTCTTAAATAAGTGTTCCTAAAGCAGAGCGAAGGCATCAGCATTTGGCTATATGGTGCATACTTTTGTCCCAGCCTCCAAAGCATTTCCCAGGTTTGCTCCATTTTGTTTTCACTGGTGATGTTTTTGTACTATCAGAGGCTCCCAGAACTCAGTACAGTATTGCAGGCACCATTTCACATAATAAAGGCATTAGCACCTCCCTGGTTTCTAAAAAGACATCTTTCTAGCCTGAAATTACTTTTGCCACTGTATCACTTTACAAGCTCTTTTCTAATTTGCTACCCCCTATAATTCTAGGTATTTTTCAGTCTGACTGCTTTGTAAGTATCTCCTTCCATTATGTAAAGTGGTTTCTTTTCAGATTCTAGATTGCAGAGCTACTCAAAGTGAACAAAATTTTTTCACTTGCATTTTTCATTATCATGTTGCACTTAAACCATTTCTTATGGGAACTTAATAATGTTCTGTAGCTGATTAGAGTTAAAAAGGTCTACATTTTTCTTTCAAATATGTACAAAAAGCTCCTATTGACTGACTTCAATTAACTGAATTTATTTAAATTCAACAATCTAAATTCATTCTTCATCTAACTCTACTGAAATCTAGTGAGCCAAATATTGTGTGACACAGCTGAATTTCACATCCAAACCCAAAGCACTATTTCAATGTGGTCCATTACACAGATGAAAAAAAAGGGGAATACTCAACACTGAAAACTGAGTTGAAACACATACCCTGACCTATACAGGAGTTTCGACTTTATTAGGTTGGTCTTTACATCAGATAACTATAAAAATTTTACTCCTAGACCTAGCGATTACCACTGTGAAGTCCTGGAGTGGAGTCATATCAACAATAAGTCTCCATTAGGCTTCAGCAGAGGTCAGGGTTTCCCTACACATCTGCAGAATAACAGCATTGTGTTTATTTAAAGAAACTCAAAAAATAAAAATAAAGCAATTAGGAAGCTTTCCAAGAGCAAACAAGTTGAGCAGGAAGAGGAAAAAAAAAAAAAATCAAAGAAAACAGGAAACAATGTAAACTGTGAGTATTTACATCTCCTACATATGGAGTTTGGAAATCCAGGTGGTTTCTGTTTTGTTCCTATTTGCTTCAGATATTGAAATATCCAGATGTCAGTACAAAGATATACTTGAGAACTATAACATTTTAAAATAAATTGAAAGTCATGCTCTGTCTATTCTACCCTTTAACTGATATTTTGTCACAAGCATAATCAGTTAATACAGTAGTAGAAATAATTAGCTTTTTTTACACTTTTACTATTACAATTTCCAGAGTTCAAACCTGATTTATAATGGAAGTCAGCTTGTTGAGTCAGTGACTTCAGAGGAGTTTGGATTAGCTCCAAGTTAGGATGCATTTTTTTTTTTAGTAATATAGCCAGTATATCTATATGAACAAATATGCTCTCTCTCTCGGCTGATTGGCCAGTTGACCTGCTTTGGGACAAGAATAGCTATTGAGGGTAAAACCAAGGTCTATCAACTGGAGTATCCTATTCCAACAGTGAATGAGGGTGGCTGCCTGAGGACGGCGGCCAAGCACACTGGCAGATGAACAGGAATAGTCTCAATTTCAGCCTTTTGTTGCACAGAGACTTCCTGAACCACTTCCTTAACACTGAAACCAAAGTTTCTAGCTCTCAGTAGTGTTTTCTGCTATTAAATTGTCCAATTAGTTATTCAACTCATATAACATCTTAGCATTCTGTGGCAAAAACTTTCACAACTTAACTACGGATTGTGTGGTACGGATTTACTTAGGGTGATTTTGAACGGTCGACCGATGTCACTTGAGTTCTTCCATTCTTGGATGTTAAAATAAGATATTGAATAAATGTTAAGGTATTTTAATAGCTGGTACTTAGTGATTTTATATATATTTTCTCTTCTATAAAGGTGTCACCATATGTCAATTAGTCAGTTTTTAAATTAACATTCCAGACATACAGATAATATTCAATTGATAATATTGTGCTGACTAAATAAGCTGAATTAGACCATGAAGCATAGTATCAGCCCGTGAAGAAGTTGAAAGAAGCCAACATTCCTTTTTTAAACACTGGTTTGTACTAAAATCATCAAGCATTACTCTCAACACAACACTTCTTCAGATGTAGCTCTGGGTTCAGAAGCCAAGAAACACCACCTGAGCAATATCATTTCCAACGCAGGTGTCTGATGAACACAGAGACTCACCTCATCTGCTCATAGCAACCAATCTTATTTAGAAATTGGACAACCTATCTTAATATTTCAGTGGCTTAAAGTTGTTCCACCAGGTCATGTTGAACTAGTCTAATGTAACAATGGCAAAACTATTAAGTGCATAAATGTAAATAGGCAAATAGTTGTTATGACTGTAAAAGCAAAAAGAAAATGGCATCCTTCTTCTGCCAAGCAGAAATGAAAAAACAGTCTCAGCTACTACAGTGCTAGCCTTTCATTACAAAAAACCTATTACCTAACAAGTGCCTCCTGCCAAGAGACAAAAATAGCAGTGTTCATATCTTTAAAGATTTTTTTTAATTTTTATTTTCTGCAATTCTTATGATTTCAACTCTTTTATATTTCTGTTATAGGCTAGTCCTGGTTGAGAGGTGATGTAAATTGAAGTCACCACAAGATTCAGTAGCACCCTTTGCTACCACCAAGCATAAAGTTTGGGGAACACAATGGGGGACACAGCACTAACTGATGGGGTCACCTGAGATTTCATCTTGATGTCATCTCATTTGCCCTAACCTAAGCACATCATTTCAGTCTCGTTAGCTGTGCTGATGCCAGGCCAAGTGAATTAAGAACTCATTAGTGCCAGCAACAAATAAAAGAGCACTGTATGCCATCCGTATACTAAAACTGTAATGACATCTGCTTCCACAATAATCCTGCTAATACCTTCAGATATTCATTAAGCAAAAGGGCACTATGAAGAAAACAGAAGTGTCTACAGAAGTCAAGATTAGTCTTACTGAAGCTCGTTGAAGGCAATGCTTGAACATGTATTTTCACACAAACAATGAACAGTGATGATTTACAATTTCTTGGAAGAACTGAACAAATCCCTTCACAGGCAATGGAAGTGCTTTCCCTGGCCAGTGAGAGGAAATATTCAGAATAGGTTCTTTGTCCCAAAAGAACTCACTTTCACTTGGAAGGACTATATTAAAATCTAGAAAACTAAAATACTAATTGTCTTTCCCCATTCCTTTCCATGACAAAAAAATTATTCCAAACAAACATTAAGAACAATGATGTTTCTCACAGAACTCTTGTATAAGTAGAGACAGATCATCTACTTGCTTTTTTATTTAATATTTAAGCAGAAAGAAGTCATCATTTGCATGAAATAATGAAATTGTCTGAAAACTAAAAAGTTGTCATTAAGTTAATGTGTTCCATCTTAGAATATATTTGTGTATGACTATGTCAGATATTTTTATCAAAATAAAATCAGTTCCAAGACCAAAACTGAAAATGTTGGTCATGACTCTCACAAAAAAGCCTCATCTTTAGGACTCAACACAGTGCGGGAACAAATGGGCTAATAGCTTAGAGAATGGTAGCTTGCTGAACTCTGTTTTTGTGGTATGAATTCATTTAACTGTACCTACAAAAGGTAAAAGTTTATGGTAGTTCCTGGGTGATTTTTATTTACCTGGAAGGGAGGAGAAAATTGATCCACTAATTAAGGAGGTCTACAAAGTATTGTTATTGTTCTTAGAAGGATGTACTTGAATGCATATTTTTTATCTTTTCATTATTATTATAAATTAAGACCTTAGAGGAGAACTTTAATGGGCTATTTCTGTCTGCGTTACAGGAGGTGAAAATAAACCAGAGATACATAAAATAAAGATTGCAGAATGCAGTGGTTTTGATTAAAGCTTTGATAAGTTGCTCAGCAGAGATGGGAAACTCAGACCATGAAGAACTACCAGCTCTTATTAAAAATCCATACAAAACAGTTTGCATTAAGCTCTCAGTGTCTTAGACTCAAAACAAAAACGAGGTTAACAGTTTTTCTTGTCCATTATGAAAATGGTCTTAGAATAGAGAAAAATTTCCAATCCACAAAGACAGTATGACAGAACTGAGCACATCTAGGTGTGCTGCATTCCTAGAGCACCTGGAGTACTTCGGAAGTCTATTACCCAAAATTTATAGAAAAAGAGTTCTTTTTAGAAACATAAATATTTTTCTATCAACAAAGAACACCACAAATACTTCTTTAAAGCAAGGGAAGCAATTTTATTGGGCATAAACTGGCTTTCCTGAAACAGTGGTCTTGATTGCTTTCCTGAATAACTGCAATTCCCTTCTGGGACTTTGCTTTAGTTTTCCCCTGTATGTTTTGAATGCTTTTCCAGCTCTGTACCATGAAAGCCACCCACACACTGACACTGAAACCATTTACAAAAGAAAACAAAAGTCCCTGATCTCCATACAGGGAAGTCTTAAACGAAGACTTCTCTTTTCTTGAACTGTCTTCTCCTCCTTTAAAATCTGTTCTCCATCTCCTTGAAGAGAAGGGGATCACATAGGTGCCTGCCTACAGAATGGATAAAGATCCATATTTATCCTGTTTCCCAAACATAGAGTTGATGAAGCTCTGCTCACGCAGTACTTCACACCTGAGAGGATAAGAGTCATTGTCTAATAGCTCACCATTCAAGTTGACTTCAAACAGTATATTCTACCAGCTGAGTTATAAATGGGGTTGAAGTATCCAATCAAGATGAGGAGCTTTCATCAGGTAATGACTAGAATTATTTAAACTTGAAGCTGTGGCAAAACGGCCTCAGAATTTAGCAGACCCAAAAGAATTAACACTATGTGAAGTCATAGAAAACAATAACTCGGAGACTTTCTGTCATCAGTACTGCTGAGCAGCAACCACAACAGAATGAGAAGGGATGTCCTTCAAAATTAGATGAGTGAAGTAGTAGGAGGAGTGCTGCTTTTAGAGATAGCACTTACAACTAGTAGTATGCTGATGCTCTTAAGAGGGTGCTTCCTTAGAGACAGAAATACATATTAAAGTATAATTTTAAACTACAACTTTCATACCCCAATCACTTACTCTCCCTTCCTGGATCCTAAACTAGGAAATCAATTGATGCTATATATTCTCCAGATTTTTCCTCATTCCAAAGCTGTCTCCTATATACAGTCCAACACCAACACAAAAGACATGATTTTAGCTATAGCTAGGAAAGGAAGATTGACTGGCTCACCTCTTGAGGTTTTCAGACCTGTAGCTTTATAATCCAGTTCCTTAACGGAAGAAAACACCTTGTTTTCTATCAAAGATAATGTTCCAGTAAAAAGACAAGTCCCCAGACAGCAGCAGGTCAGAATCTTACTGCAGAGAATACTTCTGCAAAATGATAAGCTGATACCTTGGGCCCAGATTCAAACAGAACATAAATCACCTAAAATGAGTCTTAAACAGAACGTAAACACCCACAAGTCAAGAGTTGTAAAAACCTCTGCAGAGCTGCTATCAAGTGTTCCAGCTTGTACATTTTTCCCATACCTTTAAAAAAAGTAATAAATTACTTGGAAAGTCTCTGTCTGAACATGCACAGAACTTCCTTGTTTTATCATCTAATGACAAGCAGTTTGGCAACACTCCCATTCTTAAGTCCAGTGGAGATACTGAAACCAGTCATATCTTGCCCAGCGAGTAGGGCTGGCATTTGCAGAGCATGGGTTAACCAGGCTTGAGCCATCCACAATATTCAGTGACTGCAGCAGCTTGACTTCAACACACAGCTAGAGAAAGAGTCTATTTGGGTCTCTTAGGAGGCAACATGCTAGGAGACATTCAGACTGAAAGCCAGAAAGGTGAGGTTCAAATCCTACCTGCCAAAGTGTGATGATTTGGAAGCCTAGTAAGCAGAGGACGTGCAAACAGCCTACCTACAAACCCCTCTGAACTGTGATATTCTCTATCTTTTAGAAAGTATAAAATAACCCAAAAGGGAGCCCAAGTATAACAGCAGTTAGGGAGTGCAGCAGCTAGGACACCTCCTTAGGGAAGTGAATGTCCTGCAACATTAATTACACTTGCTGGAGAAAATAAAGGAACAATCCTATTTGCAGGAGAGCAGAGCTGGCCACCTGCAGGATGTGGCTAGATGGCTTCTGTTGACTAGTGAAGGACTATCCTGCACTGGAACCAGTTGGATTTTTATCACTGAAAGATGAATGCTGTTAAGTTTGTGACTGATGATATGCTAATATTATTAAAGGCTGATTTTCCCCTCTTCATTATGTTCCCCTTACAATGTAAGTGTACATATCTTATCTCCTTTTAACGCAATAAAGATGGTTTTGAAAAAGGAATGCATTAATGGTGCCTGAGGTTAGGTTTTTAATTGAAATTTAGAAGCTTCAGGAGAAGCTTAGGGCTAAAGGGTATTTTGTACATGAAAATATCTTCCTCCTTTGGACAGCTAGTCAAACTGGCGAGTTTGTTGGATGAACTGTCAGTGCACTCTCCTCAGAACTCAGACAGCATGTGGTTGAAGAGTCCCTGTCTCTGTGTCTTTCCCTGCCAAAGAGCAAGTAAATATCCAGAATTTACTGCTGAGACATGATATTTTCCTTTTAGAATAATTCATCAGGAATTAAAGGGGATCTTTAATCTTCACCAACACAGGATTTATAACCAGTCCTTATCTTCCACAATGTTCTTAAAGTCACCAATACACAACAGCAGAATAAGTCATAATGATTTCATAAGGAAATACTATTTCAGTAGCGGAAATTTCCTTTCTTTTTAACAGCCTCTTCTTAGGTTTCCATTCAAACATACACAGGAGAGTTCTCTGTGAATCTGCAGGTATATCAAAACACTGATTTTTAATAGCCACAGCGATGTTTTTACCTTTTATAACTTCTTTTGTTAAAATTAATGTGTATTTCAGCTGAAAAACAAAATAATGAGACTAAGAGCCAATATTGTATTCTCTTGATGCTTTGTTTCCCATTCCTGTCTTCTTTCAGATTTCCAGTTTTCCCCCTATCAGAAGACAGAATAGGGAGTTCCTGGCTGCAGAGCTCGTGCAAAGGGCAACAATGTGAGACAGTAAATTATAGACACTATGAGGCACCACAGTGGTATTTTAGATGAAAACCTTTGGGAGTGAGGAAGGTGGTGCCAAAGCCATGCTAGCTTTTTGGTTTGTTTATTTAAAGAAAAGTAATGAAAATATGGCAGTGTAAATTTGTAGTAAAAAATTCTGTTAAAAGCAGCTTCAGCAGAAGATGTATCAACTCTGTAGAGTAGGGGAGACAGACATCATTCTCAGTTCACATCTTAATTCCCAGCCAGAAATGTGTATTGCATACTGAGGATCAGAAACTGTTCTATTTTACAGAAAAGTCCCTCTGCTGCATTGCATATATGTTTACCTGACCTTGCTGTAGGACATAGCCACATAAACGGAGACCTGAGCAGCAGTGCAAGAGACCAGACCAGCCACAGAGTGGGAGCTGGATGACTGGCCTCCAAACAGCCGAGTTCTGACTTGGTTTTTCAAATTTCCATCAAGGAAGTTTCTACACATATCCTGATATACTGTTCCCCATTTCACCATCCCAGCAGCTATAAATTGTTCTTTAATATCCAACTTAATCTTTCCTTCCTGTAAATATCAGCTAATTTTGAATAATGGCTACACAGAAGTAAATGATAGATGGCCTTTTTTTTTTTGTTATAACCTTTCTGTCTCAGAACACCAATGAGGCCTCTCATTGTCCTCCTTTTAATATTAAAGAAAGCAAATTATTACAACATTTCATTGTAGGTAGCATTTGTTAAATCCCTGCTTTTGTTTGCTGTTCTCTGCTGGATTCCCACCACTTTGCTCCCCTCTTTCTTTGCATGGCCAACCAGGGCTGGATGCCATACAGCAGCAACCTCCCCTTGCTCTCAAACACATTGCCTGCCGGAAACATCAAATCCCACTGGGAAGGCAGCTTCATTTTTTGCAGCACCATTGCGTTGTTTTAGGTTTTCACCGAGACACCCTAAAACGTGCAGATCCTTTTCTGCAGTCCTGGTAACCATGCAGACACTTCTATTGCGTGCATGACTGAAGGGCAGCACTTTACACTTGTCCTCAAATTTAGATGTATTTATCTACAAGTATAAATTGTGGATGGCTAGTTTCTCCTTGTCTTTTAAGAATTTCTGCTTGTTTCTATGTCATGTCAGAAATAAAAAGAGTGGAGATAAAATTGCACATGTTCAACAATGCTCGAGAACAAGGCACTGAGCATTGTAGAAATGAGCATATTTGATTTAATCAAAATAAGTGTTGTAGGAAAATCACGTAGGTTTAATTTTTGAAAAGCTGTTAAGTTTCAAATTAAATGGAAGATTAAAATAAAAATGAGCTTTAGCTGTAAGTGGAGGCTAAATTTGGTCAATTTTTGTTGTTTATCTGTGCATAAAGTCCTTGCATTTACCATTTGACAAATCCTCTAATAAAATACTTGCTGCAATCAGGTGAAGTAGGTTATTAATGGTTCTAAAAAAGATATACAGGATTGCCTCATCCTGAGGCAATTAAGTCTGTGAAGTAAGTGTGTTTAATATCTCTGGGGGCCTGACTGGAATGAAACAGGTGATCTTTCTACAATTGCCATTGTTTCATTTAGAATTTCCTTAATTTTGTTTGTTTTTAACTGAAGAATGACTCCTTGCTTTATATTCTTTTTGTTAATACTCCAGTTTGGGGACTTTCAAAGGCTGTATGCACCACAATAAAAGCAGAGTGAAGAATTTTAACCATCACTGAAAAACAATGTGAAACCCTACCATCCCACATGGGAGAGGATAGTCCATATTTACTCAGTCTCTTGACTCAGGCTTTGCAGTGGTGCTGCCACCTCCCACATTAGGTCAGGGCAGTCCAGACCTCCTTGTCTTCAGTCAGCTCAACGGAGCAGCTTGCTCACACCACCTGTCAGCTACCTCCATGGCTCTTTATCTTCCACAGTCCCCCGAGGGGCTTGGGGACTAATGGATGAAGGGACAGGGAGTCAAGTCACCACACAGTCTTCCTACTCAACTCTCTGACACATCTTCATTTGAAAGAAGTGCTGACTTAAATGCAGACCTCGGCTCTTTCTTACAGATCTCCAGCTTCAGGCACTTCAGTTTGGAAAACAAATGCTTTACCACCGTATGTTTTCTGAGGGATACATTGTGCATACATCAGGGTGTTGTTTGGCCCTTTGCTATAAAATCTTGTATTTTTCATTTCTCCTTTTTTCCTCTGCTGTGTTCTTCTTCCCCTGGATTTATTAGTGGGGATGGTTTGTGGAGGTATGGTTAATTACTAGAGCTTATGGCCTGCTGTGATTGAAAGCTGATCTCACCAGTTTGGGGTCTGCATTATATTTATTCTGTATGTAATTAAATCTGAATACCATAACTATGCATAATGTTGGAAAATAATGAGAAACTTTTTTTTTCCTAGTGAAAACACATCTGAAAGGTATTTTCTTCCTGGAGTTCTGAATTTCTACAAAACACTCTGCACTTTACACACACACAAACAAACAGCCGAAAGGCCAAAAGGGGCATTCCAGTCTATGATTTAGATGAAAACAAATGTTTGTTTATCAGATCTATGTGATCCATTAAAAATAAAGAAGGAATTCAAGCAAACTGTGGTAAAGGTTATCCATATATCTTGGGGTATTTGTAACATCACAGACATACTAAAGACATGCAGAGAAGTGCCAGCACAGCAGGGTGAATATGAACAGCCCATCCTGGAAACAACAGCATCCAACTGAACACAGGAGATTTGGCTGGGGAGTCCCTCAAATAAAACAAGTTGTGGGAGGCCAGGCCACTGCTCTGACTATAGGGGTCAAAAATTCTCCTGATTTCCTTATTAAGGAGGGGGGACCAGACTGATATGGGAGAGGAGATCAGACACTGTTTACACTGAGGTAAATCAAGCAGAACACTGCACAGCTCACTGGACCATACCAGAATTAGGCCAGACATATCATATCTAGAGGCTCAGGTTTTTTTTTTTCTCTGCTACACGTAAATCTGAAGTCTGCCAAGATCCTTGTTGTTCACCAGCGTGACAGTGATCTGAAATTAGAAGCCTCTAGAATATCAGAAAGCTTTGGTCCGGAAATTTATCTCATTGCCTCTAGATACAACTGATGTTCAGAAAAAGAGAGTTTCGTATCTGATCTAATGTGATGAATGATACAGTCAATGACACTTCAAAAAAGTGTGTGCAAGCCAAAGCAAAAATAACTAGATCAAATCCACAGTCTTTCATCACAGCAAAGCAGGCCAGTTTTAGGGCACAACAAGCAAGGCAAGGAAGACACAGTAACCAGGAGATTACCTTTAAGGTTTAAGTAACAATGTGGGGGAAAAAAAAAAAAAAGACATATTTTCCTAAAGGACAAGGGCAAGGCCCCTCTCCCTAAAAGTGTTGGATGTAGGGCAAGAATAAGTCAAGTAAAAATTAATTGAACAGCCAATATATGTGAAGTAAGGGAATTCCCATTGAAATCCTTTTAGGAGGACCTTGCTCCACCCCAAACAGTAAGGAACAGACCTGCCAGTATAAGCTATGGAGAACACCACAAATCATTCAAATGCCAGGCATTACATTACTAACCATACTGCTTTTTTGAAATTAAGCCATTGTACCCAATGCCACAGCCACTAAAGGAGTGCTCTTCAAGGAAGCAATCAGCAAATTCATGCATCTGACATAGCAGCAGACAGATATTTTCCCTCCTCGCCCAGCGGCAGATGTGTAACCAAGTGTAAATACTTGAACAGTCAGTCTCAATCTGTGGATCAGAAAGAAAAGTGAACCAGCCCTTGCGGGACAAGATTAACTGTGCAGGTGTCAGCAAGGCTGTTTGCACCAGCCATCACCAGCACTTTAACAGAACCAGATGTACCAGCTACTACTTTTTTTCCAACAACCTCAGCTCAATGTGGCACAGAAGCCAACAGCAGCTCAAAAACATAAGCATCCATGCACCGCACCACAAGATTCTGCAGCAGTTGTAGCTAAAAGTAACCATTACAAATCCCAACAAACATCTGTGGTGTGTATGGACCTGAGACAATAATTATCAAAATAAGAAGTTCTTTGCTGAACTCCTACAATTTATGACGCTTTCCCCATCATAAATTGTCTAAAATTGGAAGATCCAGGAATTCTGCTGTTTCTTTTTTTTTGCCATAGTACTCTCCGGAGCTGTCAGTCCTTGACCACTAACTTCTGACCTATACTGATTTATGGTGATTTGTCAAAAGAGGTTACTGGCTCTTTACGAAACTGGGTATCAGCCTTAGAGTCAGGAGAAAAGCCTGGAAAGGACAAGCTGCTGCTTACAGCTTGTGAAACTCAGGAGCATGTGCAGGCTCCAGCTCATAGCATATTCCACAGTCCTCATCATGACCGTATTAGGGCAAGGTGGAAGCACGAGCCCTTTCCCATCTCCTCACCACTGGTTTCCTCATGGCATATATCAGCCATGCTTACTCTCTGGATAATCAGGGAATGTCAAGTAGACTATTTGCCCCATAGGTTGGACACATGCTACTGCTGCCCCATGAACTCATGACTCAAAGGATACGAGAAACACTCGGCATGATTACTGCTTCTATTACAGGAGATCTGGAGAGCTTTGTTTCAGGCCACCATTAGCCACCATCTATGTAGCCAAGGCTTTTGCCCCAGGTACTTTCAGCACCTCAGGGTGACATTGCACTGCACTAGAAGAGACCTTTTGCTGCACAGTCTTTCTTTCTAATCAGAGTTTTCTACAACTCATAGACTGAACACAGAAAGGAAGTTTCCCCTTTATATAATCTTCAGATTCCCACATTTCTACTTTTTTTTTAAATTTTAGTGGTGAATATAGTCAGACAATCTCATTAAATAACTTGTGATAGGTAGTAGTAGAGAGGCTGAGGAATCCTATTGCCAGCGACACAAATTACCATCCTGTATCATGTTTCAATCTGCCATTTTTTGCACAAGTAACAGCACACCAGATTTTTCTCTTTGTCACATTAGAGTACTTACCCACCAAAAAAAAAGGAACCCCTTCCCATGGGTGTCTGTACAGGCAAAATCCAAATTACAATACTATTTCCTAGACAGAAAGCTATGATATTTCATAAAATCAACAAAAGAACAAATAAGTTCTTGGTATATGAAAGCAAAAATGTCAGTATCCATCCTCCATAATAATAGTAATTTCATAAATTGTAGGGTTTATATCTGAGTTATACAGACAATTAATACATTTCTGAAAATT
This sequence comes from Strix uralensis, assembly GCF_047716275.1. NCBI lineage: Eukaryota > Metazoa > Chordata > Aves > Strigiformes > Strigidae > Strix > Strix uralensis. The sequence goes on along the minus strand of NC_133980.1, from coordinate 16,147,335 downwards.
TTAGCCAGAGGAAGGAAAGAAAAAATAATTAAGAGAAAAATCACAAATATGCTGAAAGTCCCTCAACACCACCACTACCTTGCATGCAATAATTATGTTGTCATTTGTGCTCAGGGAGAACAAACAAGAAAAAGACACACGTCCCTGACTCCTCCAAAGAAAATGTTTGTTCAAGTAACACCAAGTAGAAAACATTTTCACAAATCTTATTGTGCCCAAGAGAAGCTGTAAGTGGCACGGCAGACATTTACACTTGCCAGAACTCCATTCTAAACGACCTATTCAATACAAATGACTGTCTGGCATTGTAATTGCTGCACTGCTCATGTGCTTGTGTTTATCTTCTTAAAACATATACATGGCAAACTTTTCAAAATGAAATTATCACAGATAAAGTTTCTTCTTTCTGTGATGTAGCTAGCACCCTGGATACTTTCATGGAGCAAATGGGACTGAAATATCTAAATTTTACTGCATTTTGTTAAAAAAGTTGGGTGTTTCCTGGTAGCTTAAGGTAAATGACAGATCTTGAAGCCTTGATATAATTAAACGTGAAAAGAAACAACATGCTGATGAGTCAAACACATGGTATTTATTTTATACAATATTCATCCCAATCTAATTTTTGCTTCTGAATTAACAATCTGTTAAAATACATGGGGTTGTTCATAGCTACAGCTTATTTCACCTTCCCTCAAACCCAAAATGGCAATAATGCATCAGTTTAGGTTTGGGGGTTATTTTTATATAGTCATCTCTGTGACTGAGGCTGCTAGACTCAACTTTTTATTATTTCTTTAAATGAAAAGTGAAAAGTTAATGCACAATTGTGCAACAAGCAGGAGGGGAAATGCTGTAGCAAAATCCATACCCACCAACCCGTGAAATACATGAAGCTTTCTTCACATCCACTGTTTAAGCAGAACCCCCACAACGACTTCACTTAAGAGTCTGCATAAGAACAAATAGCACTATATCTCAAACTTTAAAAGATACAATATGTTTGCAAATTATTTCCATAAGTCAGTAAATGGAAAAAAAAAAAAAAAGCTTAAATCAAAGCAGAGGAAAGAGTGGGAGTTCTTCACCAAACAGCTTGTCTCCCAGTAGAAAGAATGTTTTCAGGTTCATATAAGCAAAAAATCATTTTAAACTCTAAAGCTGTACCCAGTGCTACCAGGTGAATATATCTGGAATGTTACTGCTCATGGGAAACACTTGGATGACAACTAAATTCCAGGGATGAACACTGTAGAGTTGTGTTCTGCTTTCCATTAGAAATAGCTCCCTTCATATTTCTCACCACCCCTTGCACTTCCTCCAATACACTGAGAAACCAAGCTTCAAGATAACATACTTGTTTTCCTCAGGCCCCAGTTAAGAAAAAGCTGTTTGCTTGATTTCAGAGACATGCAGGTGTAAAATCAGTTAAATTGTCAGCATTTGGGCATGTGCTGAATCTTGTTCCTAGTGGTATGGCAGGTAGAAAAATTAAGATTAAGAGGCCTAGACAGTTCAAATTAAAATACACTGACATTCAGAACTGTTAGCACCCACACTGATTTCAAAAGTTAGATCCTTACTTGTTTTGGGAAAACAGTCACCTCCACAGTAAAAGGGTTTCTGAAGTTAAGAACATTCCTGCACATCAGGACGTGGTCCAAAACAACCTCAGTGATGCACACATTAGTTGGGAACCTTGCAACTTCAACTCCTAGTTGGAGTTGCAGTACCCAGTCCTCCCACCTTGAAAAGTTTACCCTTTCACCTGGCTTCTCTTTTATTACTTAATATGGTAAGTACATAATTAAATACTTACAATACTCCCTCTGCTGCCAAAGCCTGCCTTAGTATCCTCAAAGCTGGTCCCACTTGCTGGGAGCAATGTCAGAGAAACTGTGCATTGTCTGAGCCTCTTCCCCTTCAATGTACTGATGTTACAAGGTTGAGTTCTTCAACTTTATTCTTCTTTAGTGCCAAAGCGGACATTTACCTAAAATGTTTGGGATATAGGTAGAGATATTGAAGAATGACTCTTCTGCCTCAAGACAGGATCCCCATAGTCATGTCATTCCTGTCAGAGACTTGTCTGGTTTCTCCACTATGGATGGAGACTCCAAAAGCTCCATAGGTCAGTTCCAGCACTCAGCTCTCCTTACAACTGGAGACCTCTACCCCAAACCCCCTTTGCTGCAATTTAAGATCATTATTTTTTCTGCTGTCTGCTGTAGAGAAAGAAAGAGTTCAGTCCTTTTCCTTACCAATAACTTTTTATATATTCAGAGGTTCTTCTAAGCTTTGTCCTCTCTACACTAAATATTTTTTGTGGTATCTTTCCTCACAAACCATGCCCTAGAGCTGGTTTCTTGTAGAGTTTCCTAATTTTCCTTTATTTATAGCCCAGATCTGAACTACCTACCAGTAACCTTCTAGCTCTTCCTTCTCCCTTAGCAGGAGCACTCAAAAGGAAAAATTAGTGCTCTCATATATAGCCATGGGCCAGATCCACAGGTGACATAAATTGGCACAGGCCTGTACCTAATTAAAGAGTTATGTAAATTCAGAGGAGGTGGGATAGTTGTCTTTGTGGTTGCTTTAGGAAAGATGTGGTAGAGAGAAAGACTAGTTCTTTCCTTTTATTTGTTTCTGTGTGAGAATTTAGGGGAGTTGGAGAGGGGGGCACTATTTAGAAGATTTTCCTGTTGTTGAATTAAAGAATCCCTGAGAGGCATTCCTGGGTGGGTAGAAAAGAGTTTAATATTGTCTTCCTGCTCTGATGAGTTTCTTAAAGTAAAACAAACAGCACCGTGTTACATCCCCCTGGCAAAGGGGCTGCTTTCCCACGCAGAGAGTGACTTCTTGACTGCGGGTCCGGGGGCTGAAGGCGGCTGCCCCGACTGGTCACCACCCGGTAACGTTTAGGATGAGACAGAGGGTCTCTCCTGGGGAAAGAGCCATTGCAAACGGTGCTGCGCTAGCGCGCTCCAAAAGCCATTAAAAACAAAAAGTCAGATACCGCGTAGCTCGCCTGATAGCGCTGCCCGCTCCCAAGAGCGCGGGGGGGTCTCACCGCCGGGGCTGGGGCTGGCGAGCGGGAGCGCCGCCCAGCCGGGGCTGCCCGGAGCCCCGCTGCGCGGTGGATCCGCGGCGGCGGAGCCGGGGGCGCCCCGCGGGCGGGTGGCGCGGGGAAGAACCGCGATGGGCGAGGATGCAATCCGAAGAAAAGCGCGACTCTCTCCTGGCTTACAAAAAGTTGACATCAACTCAGTTGAAAAGTAGGTTAATTAGTAGTGTCTGACAGAGCTCCCCAGCAGTGACTTACTTCAGGTGCCGCACATTACTGCTACTCTGCTGAAAAAGGCTTTGTTTTCACCTAGCTTTGTAGCCTCGAGTGTCTGAATATTGATTAACGCTGGGTATTTGATTTCTTTGAAATACACTCGCATTATTCCAATAAACTGCATCCTTTAATCGAGGTGGGTTTTTTACTGTAATTAAAATATTAACAACACTTTGCTACTAGAAATGTGACCCTTGGCAATGAAGTCATTTCTCCTTTTACCATCAGAGCTCGCCGATGACCTTAGCGAGGGGATGTGGCCGTGGGGAGGGACTGGCCGTGGTCAGCAAACTCCCACGCAGGGACTTACCCCGGGCAGGGTTTTTTTTCTCATAGGAAAGACTGAAATATTTACATTCCTGAGAGGGTCTTGGCGAGCTCGGCCGAGCCCCAGTCCCAGATCCGGCCATGCGAAGCCAGAAAACCTTCCCACTTCCGAGGATGTCGGGGGAATCGCCCTGGACCGGAGCACTCTCCAGCCTCCCCCCTTCGCCCCGCAGGCGGGTGTCGCGCTGGCAGGGCCCCACTCGTGTCGCGATAGACAAAATGTCGGGGTGGAGGTGAGAGGTGCTGCCAGGGCGGCCGCCGCTCGGGGCGCTCCGCGCTGCCCTTCCGCGGGCGCGCAGGGCGGCCGGGCCGCGCCGGCCCCAGCCCGGCCGAGCAGCGCGGCGCGAAGCGTTGTGCCTAACGCCAACCCCTGGATGCGTTCAGCTTGTCAAAGGCCTCTGGTACAGTTATCTTTTTTTTTTTCTTTCTTTTATTAATTGAGTGAGGACACGCAGGGGAAGGCATGCAGGGGTAATGGCAATCGTGGGGATTAAGCACGGGAAAAATGAAGACTAAATTTCTGCGCGTTCATCCCGCTGCTCAGGCGCTGCCGCACGCAGCTACCCAGTACTGAAGTGTCCTACGCAGCCCGTTTCTCCCTCCTCCTGTGGTTTCTCGGAAAGTCTGCTGAAAAGGGACCCCTCTCCTTGTGATCCCCAGCAGCCGAAGAAACCCTGCCTCTGCCTCTAGCCTGTTTTTTAACCTGCCGGTTTCTCCCCTAAAGGGCTCTGCCAAAGTTTGCCGTTTTGTTCTCCCCTTGTAACGACACTTTGCAGGGCGCAGCTCCTCTCGATGGAGAAAACCTGGCGGTGAGATCCCCTGCGCCAGATGGGATTGCTATTTCAAGGCGAGCAGGCAGTGGCCAGGGTCGGCGGAAACCCCCGCAGAAGGACAACCTTTGAAGCTCCGCGGGAGGGGGCGGAAGAGGGGTCGGGACACAGGGTCCACTCGTGGCCCCAGGGAGCCGTGGGGGGTGAGTGCGCCTCTTTTAGCAAAGAGATCCGCAGCCTGGTCAGAGACCTCCTCCTCCTCCGGTATTGGCATGTGGCGCAAAAGCCAGGAGCAGGGCTGAGCTGTACCTGCCTTTTCTGCTTAGCATAAGGCACCGCTCTGGCGTGGAGAGAAGCGCTCATCAGCTGCTCACTTCTGAGGCCCTGGGCCCCACCTTGATGCGGTTTTCTCTTCCCAGTGTTCCCTGTAAAGCCAAGCAAAATCAAACCCAGTTGTCTTGATCTGGTCCGAAAGATGTACCAGACCAACTCCGATCTCAGCTGAAATGTCCTTGTTCCAATTTCCTCTTAAGTCTATTGCTTTTTCTTCTCAGGCAGGCAGCCGTGCAGCCACTGTTTTAATGTGTGGGGTGAATTGTAAGGTCATCAGGGCTTTCCTGTGCTCTAGGAAACTTTTTTTTTTTTTTTTTTTTGCAAGGGGGTGAACGAGAGAGGTCCTTAGCCAATCCCTCTCCCATTAAAACATTTGTAATTTAGACCCTGCCTGTTGACTTTACCTAGCTGTGATGAGGCGGGGTTGCGGGAAAGTGCCTCTCAAAAAAAAAAAAAAAAAAAAGAAAACCCTTAGAAAAAACAAAAGTTAAAAAGAGCTCCAAGCCCTCCCCCCTCTGAAAAAAAAAAAAAATCCAAATACTCCTTCAAATGGCCAGGTTGGGAGGGCTGGGGTCTGCTCTGCTGCAATTACAGGCTTGTCCGCGCTATTTATACCGTACTCTCCAAAGCTTGCAGGCTTCATGGATAAGAAGCAGAGTGTTGCTGGAATCGGTTCAGAACGTGTTCTGATGCACAGATAAACTTCTGGAAAGTATCTGATGACTGTGCCCGAGCGCGCTGACCCGCCTCCCATCGATGGGAATAAAGCGATAGCATTCGACTTAAAGAAAGCCGCAGAACTTAATTAATTCGATGCTTTAATGGTTATAGAATCTGCAAAACACTAGTATTAATTTAGACACTGGCATCTGGTTTCACTGAAGTTCATGTCGAATGTGCAAACTACCCCAGCCTTCCCGGGCGGGAAGGGGGGAGCGGGCCAAGCGCCGGGGAAGGTGCCTCGCCCCGGGCCGGCCGCGCTCGGAAGTGCGAGGCGAGTTCACGGCGGGCTGAGCGCGGGTGGGAGCTGACCCCGGCGCCCACGCAGACCCCGCGCACCCACCCCGCGGCCGTCCCGCCGCCGCCGGCCGGGCAGAGCCCGCGGGAGCGGCCGCGCCCGGGGTCCCGCCCGGGCGGAGCGGGGGTCCCGCAGCCCGCCCGCACCCGCCAGGGCCGGCGGCACCGCGCCCCGCGTGTCTCGTCGGCGGGCTCTTGGCGCGATGGCCGCACGCCCCTGGGGCCGCTTGCCCACGCTTCCGAAATCACGCAGCAGCGTGACTCGAGTCGGCTTTTTCCGATTGTGAAAGCTCTGCTTTAAGACAAAGAGTCTCCTTAAATCATGAGAATGACAGACTCGAGAGAGAAAATTGATAATGTTAATAAATTGAGTTTACTGGGAAGATGACATTTAGAAAAGGGTGAGATGTCCCAAATTTAATTTTCGCTGGTGAAACAAGACAATTCTAAAAGGCCACAGATGAGACGATTTTTATTAAACATTTGTACTATTTTGGAAGCTAAGCCATAACTCATCCGCACTAAAATTTAACGACTTCGATTCATCAGAAAAGTTTGCGCTTGGACTCTGCTTCAAAGACAGAACAACAACTCCAGTGACAGGCCATAATGATTTTCCCCCTCTGATTTGCAGTGGGCTGGTGTGTTCTTGTGCCCAGACCGAAGATTCATATTCAAATCCCGAAGTCATAAAGTTTAGGCTTTCGCATTTGTCTTTTCCAAACCGAAACTTGACTAAACCAGAGAGTCCAGGATCAAAAGCGCGCAAGAGCTATCAATTTCTCAGGGGACTGCAAAAGCCACTTGCCGCATAGTTACTCTGACAGTATTGCGAACAATTTGGGCAACATTGGGCAACACGTGTTGTCCCTGGGAACCGAGCTGTATTGTTTCTCCTGAGGTTTCCCTGTCAGCTCCGGTTTAACAACAGTTGTGCTCCAAGAAGGTTTCCCGGGAAAGGCGAGCAAGGCTAGATGTTGGACATAGAGAATGAGCAGAGAGTTAGGGAGGAGGTGTGTTCGCTCGACTTGGGGCTTTGTTGCTGCTTCCGGCTTGACTTTGTTTCCCCTCCCTTTTTAACTATTTTTTTTTTTTTTTTTTTCCCGGTGACATTAAACCAAGACAGACAAGTGCAGAACTTAAGGCGACTTCAAGGCGGCTGTGCCGGGGCTCTGCCTGGGTGAGAAGTGCGGCATCATTCCCTCGATGTGCATCCTTTCCTCGGAAAGAGGTGACAGGAGAAAATGATGGTTTTTCACACGACAGTATCTGATTTTCCCAAGGGAGAAGAATACCTCGGTGACAGCCCCGACCCCCCAGCCCGGCTGACACGGCCGGGGCAGCTCGGCCCTGGCACCTCACCTCGCCAGAAAAAGTTTGGTTTATTTCACTGAAATAAAATTCCCGGTCCCATCCTGAAGCACTCGCACCCAGTGCCTGCGTGCGCAGGGGGGGCCAAGCCGACAGAAAACAGCCCGGCCTGTGTTTATTCTCCAGACTTGAAATGAAAAGAAACCGGCTCGTTGCTTCTTGATCTTTTCATTTCCTTTCCCTGGCCTGGGAGGAATCCCCCTGCCCGCCCCGCACGTTTTAAGCCATGTCTGTGGGACTCCGACTAAACCTAGATCTGTTTTTTAAAACGTATTTAAGCTGCAGAATTTGCTGACACATAAATAAGCCATCAAGGCTCTCGGAAGCTCATGAATCTTTGACTGGTATGTGTGGGGACTTACACACTTGTTCCACGTCGTGATACTTTAAAAACTTTCACAAAGACGACTCTGGACAAAAAGCACCTCTGTTTAACAAGATAATTCTTGCTTTCAGTTTTATTTCTATTTTCAACTTCCTATTCTTTTGTCCCGTGACATGGCGCTTTTTTCCCCCTCGGGGACTCCTTTCTCTTCTTTCTCCCCTCCTATTCTCAACTGTTTTACAGCCCCGCTTTGTTACTGTCAGGCAAAAATGTCTGGAGAGCCCTGTCTCCTAAAGAAGGAACAGAAAAGGGAGGACTGGAGCTGCAATGTTGCCTATGCATGCAGAACATCCCAATCTGTTTTTGTGCATTGAGTTGGGGAGAGGGCAGCAGGGAGCGTGCACCCAGCCTCAGCCCGGACAAAGGGAGGCCGGACAGCTGCGCACCCGCCACAAAAGATTCACTCTTCTGTCAACTCTGTTTACTTAGTGTTGTTTCTGACCTCTGTGCTACACTTGTTGCTAATACATATGCTTATCAAACCATTTTAATTGGCTTTCTTCATAACATTAGTCCCAGCGCGCTTTTTTTCCTACATGTGTTTCCAAACAACTTAATTGACTTCTCTAATATTCATCTTCTTGGGCTCTGAACAACGGGTGTCTCCCCCCCGCTTCCCAGTCTCCGGGAAAAAGGCCCAGGGGTGTCTGCACGGAGGGAGCTTCACCTTTGGGAAGGGGTGGCTGTGCCGGAGGGTGAGGACGCGGGGGTAACCCGCACCCCGAGGGGACAGCCGTGCGCCGGCGTCGCTCCGGCTGGCACAGCGGGTCCGGGCCGCGCGCGATGAAGTGGCTGCGGGTAGACAGGCGAGCTCACTATCCCCGTCATGTTCTAAATGCGGGTTTGCTTTGTTTTATGGCGCTGGGGGGACTGGTGCCAGCCCGAGAAGACCCGGCACCACCCTCGGAGCTGCCCATCGATCAAGAGCGCAGCGCCCTGACCGGGAGCGCCAGGCTGAGCGGGCGCTCACGGCCCGCGGACACCCTCCGCGGCCGCGCCCCCTGCGCGGGCAGAGCCTCCGCGCCCGCCGCAGGTAGAGCCGCGGGGTCGGGGCAGCCCCGCACCGAAACCCCGCGTCCGAGGGCAGCCCGGCCCCCCAACACCGAGGGGCGGCAGGGAGGCGCTGAGAGCTCGGGGCTGCGCCGGGCGGGGATGCAGGAGGTGGCAGACAGCAGCCCCCCCAAATCACCGAGCCCCCACACCACTCCCCGCAGCCTTCACCATCTATATTAATCGCTTCGCTTGAGCCTCTCCCCCCTCCCCTTTTTTTTTTTTTTTTTACAATTTCGTAATTAATTGTTGCACTCGGGTTTGTAATGGAAACAATCCTGCGAGGCCGGATGGTTGTTATGATTTGCTTTCTTTAGCGTTTCTCCCCCTTCGCGAGCATTGTTCGCGGTGACTGTCTGGGCTCAGATATGATGTTGGGACAGCGCCTCCCTTGAAATGGAAACAGAGGCCTGAATAAAGAAGGGTGGAAAAAAAGTACTTTGTAGTCTGCATCGTCCATCTTTAATTCAGAGACGCATCTACACTCCTGGGAGCGCCGCCTTTGATCTCTTTGATTTTTACACCAGATCTGTTATGGACTAAAATTCCTAGGTTTTCCATAGAAACATCTCCATTCCTTCGGGATATTGATGTTTTCTTCTTCCTAGGGGTTATGATATGGTAAATCAGATTCAGAAAAGCATGGACAATGCCAGCATTCATGGGTCGGGGGGCGGAGGTGGGGGGGCGGGAGCCTCTCTCTCTTCTCCCAATGAATCAAAATATTGTTTATTCTGTTGCTCTTTAAGCCCAGTCACTTCAGCTGCCTTTCAGTGCCTTCAACTCTGGAAGAGGGGCAGCAGCAGCAGCAGCAGCAGGTTGCGTTGCCATGGGGACCCTACTGTATGGCAGCAGCGCCAGCCCCAAAGACAATGCCTCGCAAAGGGGCTTGAAAAGTGAGGTTTCTCCCTTTGCCACGCAGCCACTTCCGATGGAGCAAGCATTCTCCTTTCGGGACCCTCATCTTGTCACTAGAACAATGTCTATCTTCGCCTGCCAATTTTTTTTTTTCTCTATCCTGCCTTTGATCTATAAAAAATCAAAAGAACAAAGTCAGGGGAGAATAGGGGGCTTTTTTTTGTTGTTGATGCACAGAACAGGCTTTTATAATTTGGGTCTACTTTTGTGCCTGAGGATTGCAGGGGCAGGGAAGGAGGGTAGTTTATTCGTGTGTTGGGCTCTCTCCAGCCCTGCCGACCCCGGGCATGGCGTGTGCCAAAGGCCCCCCCTCCCTTTCCCCTCCTCCTCCTCCCCAAAGCAGCCAGGAATAGGGACGGGTGCTGCCCAGCCTGGGTGTCCCCCACACCCCGGCCTTGGCTCTGAGAGCTCTCCTGCAGGCTGGGGCCTTCCCACCTGCCAGGCCCAGGCCACCACTGGGGTGGCACTGACCCTTGCCCAGGGCCAAGATAGGATCACCCAAGCCTACTAATTAATGCCGGTGTTAACAACACAGATGCGTGCAAATAACAGCATGCCCATCACAGTATATTTAATGCATGATGCAGAATGGTGCTGTTTTCCAAGTCATGATTTTGTGTAAACGTTAGAGGAATGAATGCGAGACTAACACTCTTTTCTTAGAAATCAGACAAATCTGGACAGCGTGAGGCCCTGAGATGCTGAAATCTTGGCTTTATGTGCCAGCAAAGAAAAGAAACTGGAGTGTCCATGCAAATATGCAAGTGTGCGTTTGACTTCTTTGTTTGTAAGTGGCAACAGGCAGTGTCGCGCATGTGTAGGACAGGCTATAAATAATCCTAGATGGGAAACTGGGTCTAGTTCTGGTTCTTTCCATGAGGACAAGTGGCTGGTTGGGTTCACATGTGACTCTATGCACGTAACCCTCCTGGAATTAACCCTAATCACTCAAGCTCAGCTCGGTTCCTTGCCTCACTTCGAACAGCGGGAAGTGTTGATTTCTCCAAAAGGATTGCATTACAGCTACTTCCTTTTCATTAAAATGCCAGCAAAGGAAACAACAGAAATGACTGGTCTGTGCTGTATCGGTTACACTGGCTTTGGTGCCCTGGCTAAAACGTGTTCCCACACGATTCAGTGATTAACTCCATCACAGACTAGCTTCCTACTTTGGAGGAGTCAATTTCTGGGCAAGACAATACAGTAGGTTGGAGAGAGAGTGGCATTTAGAGGGAGGTTTATTAAAGAAACTCAGACATCCTTCGTGAGAGCTTGTTCTGCCTCTGGCTACCTTTTCTTAGTTATTTTTGAAAGAAAAACACCAGTTTCAAAATACCTAGTTAAAGGCAATTAATTTAGACAAGAGCATCTGATCCCCTGTCTGGGTTTGTGCTGCTGGGGAACATTTGCCATGGGCTGCAAATGGAGACAGAGGTACCCCTCACCAGTGGAGGGCTGTGAGCAGGGGTTGGGGCTGGGACTGGGTGGCTTCACAGGGCTCAGGGCCCTCACCCCTGCCTTTATGTCAGACAAACACGAAACAGGGGTGACACTCAAGCTTTTTCCCAGCATGGAAGACTCATGGGTGGGCACGAGGGACTGTTAGGGCATTGCATGTCCCAGCAGCATGTTGTGGCAGTTTCAGGTCTGGCTGTAGATCACAACCGGGATGCTCTGGGTGCTCCATCCAGTACCTGGAGGCAGCCAAGTCTTCACTGCTGCATCTGCCTGGCATCATCTCACCCTTACAAGTGTCTCCTAGCAATTGCCTATAACCTGTATGGGATTTTTGGACCCTGGTCCCATGCCAAGCCCACAAAGGCCCTCAGCTCAGTGCCCAGGAACTGACCCTTTACCATCTGGGGTATCCCCATGCCTCACGGTCTGTGCCCAGAGACTGAAGAGGTGTGCCTGTCATAAAAATGGTTACTGAGGCAGAAGGTTTCATGGCACTGGGAAGACTTGGAGACCACAGCATCCACTTGCAGGTAGTATCTGGGCCTTGGGGAGAAGGGGAAAGGAAGGGGGAGGGCTGTATTTCACCTGTCTGAAAGATAACCACTGGGAGAAGATGTAGCAGGCCTGGGGCCCAAGATAAATCCCCCTTCCCCCCTCCTCCTCCTTCTGGTTCCCCCCCCGCCCCCCCCCCCCGCCCCCCGATTCCCCGGGGAACTGGCTTCCCACCCTATCTGGTCACATTCTCTTCCCAAGATTAATTGTTGGGTCAGGGCGGATTCACCATTGTGTCAGCCTGCAAGTGCCTTTCTCTTCTTTCCTTTTTTTAAGAGAGCCTTAGTTAAACTTCAGGCCCCCCTCTCTTCCCTCCTCCTCCCCCATCTTTTAGGGCGGGGGGCTGCTACCCCGATCCGACCTTCTGGGCTGAGAAGCATCAGCCATGCCTTTTAACTGTACAATTATGCACACTCCCTAAATGTTGTTTTAATAACAGAGTTTGAAAAAAAGCCGCAGCGGGTTGGTGTTTAGAAAAGCAGTGAGATGCCTGGAGCAGCTCCCTCTCTTCCCGACACACGCACAGATACACTCCGGACAGCTTTGGAGGGGGTGGGGGGAGCGGTGAAAAGGCACCTAGCTCCAGATGACCCCCATCCCCAGGGACCCCCCGGGTCCCCTCCGGGCAGCGGCGCCCCGGGGAGGCGCAGACGGGAGGAGGGCGCAGGGCGGGCGGGCGGGGGCAGGGCGGGGGCTCGGGGAGCCCTGGCCGGGGAGCAGCGGCCCGGCCGTGGGGGCCGGAGCCCAGCACGGAGAGCCGGGCACAGCCCCGAGCGGAGCCCCGGGCGCAGGGCGGCGGTATCTCCACGCTCACCCTCGCGCGGGGGACAGGACCACGGGACACGGCTGGGGCCGGCCGGGCTGGGGGCATCGCCCGGCGCTCGGGTCGCCCCCCCCCGTAGCCGGCAGAACCGCGCAGCCCGGGCGGGAGGCGGGCACGGGGATGCCGTGCGGTTCGCCCAGCCTCCCGCCTCCGCTCCTTCGCCCCGCTACCAGCAAACGCGCGGAGCAGCGGGGGCAGCGCCCGGCCCCACGCGGGGCAGCAGCGGCCGCCTCGGGCGCCACGGTCCGGAGGGTCCCGCCGCCGGCCGGGGAGGGGAGAGCACCTCGGTGCGCCCCGGCCCTGACGGGTCCCCTCGGCTGTCACCAGCCACGTCGCTCTCGGGGCTCTGCCCCGCGGGGAGCTCCCACCTCACTCTCGCTCCCACCCGGTTCTCGCTCCCGTGTGAAACCACAGAACCTGTCACCCATTTTCCTTCCAAAGCCACTGTGTAAGAGGTGCTGTGAAGGAGACCCAGGCACCTTCATATCTCATTTTTTCTTCTTTGGACAGGAAATGTGCGTGGAGGGGGGGTCGACATCGTAAATTTCATTGATTACTTGCAGATTGTACAGAGTATATTCAAGCTTTCATGACAGCTTCTGGAGACATAACGACTGGACAATATTGCCCGAACAGTACAAACTCTCTTTAACTACTACAAAGAAATCAGCAGGTAATTATAGGCTCGATTGTATACATAATAGGCATCGGAAATCGGAGAATAACTGTAGGCAGCGATTCTGAACCAGAAGAGGAACTGTCGTCCCTCAAACTCTCATACAATAGCTGCTCATTGTGCTGGGTGTCTTATTCTAATTAGAGATACCTGCACAGCATAGCAAATATAGAAGAGAGACACATCCTTGATCCTCCTGCCAGTAAAACTCAGCCTTTAAAAATTAAAGGTATAAAGGCAAAGCAAGACATGTGGATATTCCTGAAACAGGTGACGGTGCTGAGCTGTGTCCTCTGCCTCTAGAAGAGCGCTTTACTGGGCAGAACGGGCAGAATTGCTGGCCGAAATGGGACTGCTGGGGGGGGGGGGGGGGGGGGAAGAAAAAAAAAAAAAAGAAAGAAAAAAACAAACAAACAAACAAAAAACAAACCACTTTTCTCAAGGCACCCAGAGAATTACCTTTTCCACAGAGAAAACCAATAAATATAAAAGAGCGCCCGGCCAAAATTAACTGAAAACAACAATCACTTCGGGACCTTATCAAGCCCTTACTTCATACCAAGTTTATAATATTCGAAATTATTTTTTCTTCACTTTAGGGGGGAAAAAAAAGACAAGCTTGGTTTTATATACCTAAAGGAATATAAATATATATTTCTGATACAGAGACTGTTCTTCTTTTAACAAACGGTTTTGTTTTGAAATCATTATTGTCACTCCCTGCGCAGAATCATCTGTCCCTCCTTTAACCGGTGATTCCGCCTTCCAACAGACTCTAACTCCCCGCAAAATCACGGAAAACGCTCCTAAAACCTCTCCTGGTGTCGGTGCCCATTTCACTCGAGGGCTTCCTCAATTCCCGTTTCTTTCAGGTGAAGTTTTCCAACGAGTTCCTTCGCGACAAGCCGAGGCAGTGCCTGGCATGTGCAGCTGTGCGTGGGTGAAGCCACGCACCGCCCGTCCCCGCGGGTCTGGTCCCTCTTCCCCCTGGCTGAAACGAGCCCCAGCGGTTTCCACCCAACTTCGCTTTGAATATCATCTGGCCTTAAAGTTCACTTCGGTTGTTTTGCCTCTAGGGGTACGTGCCATGTTATTCTAGATCACTAGTGACCTATAAGCCTAAGTGAACATGTGTCCACATCAAAAACCAGCCGCGCAGAAGCAAATAAGCCCAGGTATCATTTCAGCCTATGGGGAAGGTTCCGCCGGGTCAAGTTTGACTCTGCCAAAAAGCCGAGCGGAGCGGAGCCGGGAAGTGCCGAAGCCAGGGCTCCCCACCCGCAGCAGGCACTCAGCGCAGTGCCAGGGGACGGCGCTCCTCGGGGCTCCCACCTTGGCAGGGACTTTGACTTTGGCACCAGCCCCGGGTGAGCGCGGAGCCGCTGCCCGCCGGCAGCTCCCGCCAGGAGCGCGGGGCGGGCAGCCGTGGGCACGCACCTCACGCGTGTCGGTGTGATCGGAAAGAAACTCGTCGGGGAGCAGCCAGGCTCTAAATAAACTAGATTTGGATTCCTTTCATTTACAAATGTCTCATCTGTGAAGTCCGACTGCTATTTTTCTAAACATCATTTACTACGTCGTTGTAAACGAGATAACATAAATGTTGGTTAAAAAATCGAAATGATTGATAGGAATAAATTCTCTGTATAACTGGCAACGAGTAACAGCTGAGTATTTCACTCGGTGCGTTGCAATCCCGCTCCTGTAACAACCGTTTCGTCAAGGCTACATTGCTGGCTTCTGCCTACCTATTTGGTTTTAATGTCAAGTTAACGTTAGATCTAAACCAGGATGTTCGTATAAATAAGGATCAACTTTTTCAAAATGATCCTGACTAAATCATGCCGTGAAAATAAAACACAGAGGGAGAGGAGGAGGGGAAGTTGTGTTTCCCAAAATTGAAAGACAGTAAAAAATTGGTCATCAAAAAAAAATCTCCAGATGAAGACAGTAAAGGTAAATCAAAGCAGAGCAACTGTTTGCAATATCACTTGTACTTTTCCTGTTGGGCTGCCCAGTATTTTACCGAGTGGAAGTACTAGCAAGATGTGCAGGTATCCGCTTACATTATAAACTGCAGTGGTATAAATATTCTGTTCCAAAGAACAGCTTTATCACATGCTTCCAAATAATAAAGTAGCCTTTCAAACAAAAGCCACACATCAGGTGGCATTTTATTAATGAATGATGCTCTGCCTGATAAATACGAAGGGTGGCTGGTTTCTGCTCCGTCCTGCCGCCGGTCCCGTCCCGTCCCGCCGCCGCGGAGCCCCGGCCGCCGCCCTGCCCGCCCAGCAGCCCCCGCCGAGTGCCGCCCTGCCCGCGGCTGGCTCCAGCCCGGCTCCAGGTCTCTTCCGTCCAGGCTTTAGGGGGATGCCTGGGACTCCAGACTTCAGCGATCAAATTCACGTACAAAACGCTCCCGCCAAATGGCAACTTCCCCCCGAAAGAGAAGAGAAAAAAAAAAAAAAAAAAAAAAAAGTTTTGCGGTGTTTGCCCCATTTCGGCAAGAGGGGTTCGTGGGACGAAGGATAAGTCAAATTTATATCGGGGTAGCCTGCCTGCCTCCATCCTTTCGCCTGTGTCACCTATGAATTTCTCAGGTGCACGGTTGCATCTCAGCCCGCACATCTCTGCCATCTGCAGCCTCCGGACAGTGCCCGAACTCAGCCTTTCCCACAGCCGGTCCCAAACCTAATCTGTTAGCGCAGCCCGACAAGACACGCTGTGAGCGGGGCAGGATAAGAATCTGTTGATCGCCCTGGCTACAACCCGCTTTTCTGACCTTATATCCCAGTCCGGCCGGCTGTTGGGTTTGGGCTGGTTTGGGCTTTTTTAAGCCGACTCTTATTCTACGTGTTAAATGGTCGGCTCTTTAACCAGCAACTAGCAATCATCAGACATTAATTTATACGGCTTTTACAAATACCTAAGCTATTTAAAATGCTGAACTGGGTTGTGTGTGGCAGGGAACATCTATCTATTGAATAGGCAGTGTCACACGGTAGCATGCTCTCTTGTCAAGGGTGATTGTGTTTTAGGCAAACATTTGAGCAAACATAAAGGCAAAGGTCAAGTACTGTTCAGTTGCAGTGTGTGCTAATTCACCTAGCTAACCAATGGGGCAAAAGTTGCATTTTCTGCGAGCACCGCAGACCAAACCTCTGCGAAGGGCATTATTAGCTGTGAGCCGGCTGTGATCGCTTCCAGACAGCTCCCGGGTGGAAGGGCTGGAGGCTCCGAGGGTGCCCGGGGTGCAGCTCCTGCACCATCACCTCCCTTTGCTAACAAGCGCCTTCCAATAAGCTGGTGCTTTTTGTACTGTTCCCCCCACACCACACACACACACACACACACACACCCCTTAACTTGTTATTTATTTGATTCCCTGCATTTTCTTCCTCTCCCTCCCCATTCCCTGAAGAAACGAAGCCGGGCTGCCCATCGCCGGCCGGCTCAGGGCGCTGAGCAGCTGCGGAGAAACTGGGCGAGCGGAGACCAGTGGCAGGAAAGTGCAGTTTGACTCCTCATTGAAAGTGCGTGGGGAGGAGGGGGGAGGAGGAACCAAGTTACTTTATTATCCTCATTCCTCCCCACGTCGTCGCAATAAACTAAAGCCATGTTTTGAATAGGAAAGGCTGGAATTTATCTCTGAGGGTGATCTGCCTGCAGAATTTTCCAAGCAAACCTTATTATTTCTTATAGGGAAATTCTTCCTGCCATCCAAAAAAATAGAAAAGAATCAAAGGACTGGGTGGTGGTTGTCACACTCGGAGCTTAGAAGTCTCTCTCTCTTTTAAGGGGGGGGGGGGGGGAGGAAAAAAAAAAAAAAACGGCGACCCATTCCTACCTTCTCGGTTCAGCCTGGAGGGCTCGCACTTTGAATCAATAGTCATTTTGTTTGAACCAATGGCTGTGCTTCCATCCAGGCTGTACCTACAGTAGTTTTCATAATAAACCGGGGTTTCACAGTTGTGGTCTTAAAGCACTCAGGTTTGGAGGTTGCACGTGCAGAATAAATAAATAAATAAATACATACATACATGGCAGTGGGATTTTAAAAAAAAAAAAAAATCAACCCCAAATCCCCAACAAACCGCCAAATAACATTATTTTGAACCCAGGCGAAAGCTCGTGAAATTCTTACTTGTTGCCTTGTGCTATGGAGGCAGTCGCCTCCCAGTCCCGCACCGTGGGGTCTGGCTGCTGCCTGCCTCTGCTGCTGGGAGAAGTGGGGTGATTTTTTTTTTTTTTTTTTGACAAAATTCCAGGAAGAACATCAACAACGTTAGAGACGTGATTCTAAGCACAAAACTGGCTTATGGCTAAAATGACATTAAAATCACGAGGACGTATTTTCTTTGCAGCGCAGACTTTAAACACAAGCACACACGAATGAGAAAACACGTTTAAAAAAAAAAATAAACTTACCCCCGCCTGCCAAATCATCACAATTGGTGAGACTCTTCTTTAGTGCTGCAGACAACTTGGTCCTTCAAGCCCTGCATTAAACACGGTGAATACAGTGAAACAGGAATAAATTTTTTTAAAAAAATATTTTGTCATATATTTCTAAATAGTCTAATCTCCTTCAAATGTCTCGGATTTCTTTACAACCCACTGGCTACGGTCCTATAAACACCACCTGGGCAGTTTCACAAGCTTTAAAGTTTTGTGTGAGTGTGTGTGTGTGCGCGTGTGTGTGTGTGCGTGTGTGTGTGCGTGTGTGCAGTAAGTTGTTTAAAAGGCATCGTTACCATTCAGAGGTATAAAAGTATTGCCCTGATCTTTGGCGTGATGGGGTTTGTTTTTTGGATTTGGGAGGGTTTTTTTACATGCACCTCTCATTTTACTTAACTTTTTAAAGATGGGAAAAGCTGGAAGCTTTAGTTTTCGAGAGACTTTTCTCGTTATTCATCTGTTTGGTCGCCTTAGCTGCACAAAAGCGTATCAGCTGCGTTATGAAAAATGGCCTAAGCCCAGAGAATGTCACAGTGGTCGACTTATTATTTTAGCCCTTCTTAAAAAAAAAAAAAAAAAAAAAAAAAAAAAAAGAAAACTCGGGGAAAGTTTGCTTTTGATGAATTCAATAAAAGCGGCACTGCAACGGAAGAGATTTTAAGCTAAAATCATACAGCATGGGGGCAAAAGCTTAAACCAGCCAGATGGCCAAAGGTAGCCAGAGTCTGCCCGCTTCAAACCCATCCACTGAAGTTACAGTTCTCCAGACTTGTAGTTTTTTTCATGTTTATCGTGTTTTGTTTCCCCCCTTTAAAAATATCTCAACAAACAAACAAACAAAACTGAACTTCTACAGTTCATGTGTCACGAACCGTTTTTCTTTCCGCCTCTGGAACAGGGACAAGGCAAGATTTTTTGATTTTGGTTTTTAAAAAGACACGGCATCTCAGAGTCCCTGGGCAAGGTGTTACTTTTTAATTTACCAGCACCTCATTTCTCGTCCCCAGGGCCACCAGAAAGGACAAGTCGGAAGGACTGCAGAGATTGCAGCTGAAGGTTGTGCTGTGAATCAGCTCCTAAGTAATAAATAGATCTAAATAATAACAACGATTATTAATAATAACAATAATAGATATGCCAGACTAGGGACTCTGTGGGGTAGGGCGTTGAATTCAGTGTGGGTTTTGTTTGTTGTTAGGAAACGTCCATAAACAGCCCCAAAACCACTAGTAGTAAACTATTCTCTCCTGGCGTAAAAACCTTTGCAATTCTTGTGATTTCAGTGGCACTTGGAGGCAGTCACTGGCTTCCAGAAAGTTGTCCTGGCTGTAAGCGAGGGCAAAGATCTGGCGCCTTATCCTGGATCTGAGGCTGTGTCCACCTGCTTTGATAACAGGACGGAGCTTTTGGTGCCCCTGGTCCGAGGGAAATGTCAGTGCTGGCTGTGCAGCGGGGACAGTAATTTGCAGGAGAATCCCGGGCTAGAAGCGCCCTGCCCGCCCTGCCCGGGCTCCCTTCGCCTCTTCCTCCTTATTCCATAGTTATTCCCATCCTGCAAAACAAGTGTCCGCGCCGCCCCGCGGGCGGGGGGCTGCAGCCAGCCCGCAAGAGCCTAACGCCGAGACAAACCTCCCCCGCTTCACCCCTGCCCCCCGCGCCGCGGGGCCGGGACCCGGCGGGACGGATCCGGCCCCCTGCTGCCCTCGGGCCGGGCCGGGCCGGGAGCGCACGGCGGGGCTGGGGCGGGCGCTCCGCCATCCGCACAGCGCGACCCCGGCGCGGCCAGAGCCGCCCCGCCGGCCGAAGCCACCTGTGCCCCGGCAGGCAGGGAACCCCCCCGCCGCAGGTAGCGCGGCGGCCGGTGCGCGGGACCCCGAGGGAGGGCTGCGCGTCCCTCCGCGGGGAGGGAGCCGCCGCGCCCACGCGTGCCGGCGGCAGGTGCTGCCCAGGGAGCTGGAAGGTCCTGCCCGTGGTCCAGTGTGCGGGGGGGGGGATGCTGCGGACGGCCCCTGGGAGCCGAGGAGAGAAGGGGATCCCCGTGAGCCGGCTGCTTCCCGCGGGTGGTGGGGATTTAAAATCGAACATTGGGCTCAGTTTGTAAACGATTAAACGAAATGGAAGGAGAATAACGCGCAACCCTGCTGGAAGTCAGACACAGAGCGGAGGAAGGAGCGTGTGTTTGCGCGTCTGTAGGAGTGTGCGAGTCGCGCACTGGGCACAGCCACCTTTCAAAGAGCAGGTTTACTGTGAAGTTTCCTAACGCCTAATGACCTCCGTGCCGGGGGCTGGTTCCCCGACAGGCGCTACCGGGATGACCACGGCACCAGCCACGCCAGTGGTCAGGAGCAGAAACCAGTTTGCAGTCGTTTCCGCCGCTGGTGCAGCAGCTTGAGAGAAGTGCTGAAATAAGAGTAAAAAGGAGCTGGCGGGGAAAATTACGGAAAAAAACAACTCCGGAGCACCCCCCACTCGTGTGTGTACGGGGCTGAGCAGCGCCGGTCACCAGGATGGGAGCGGACACGCGTGTCCCGCATGGTACCTCCTGCCCTGCTGCAGCCCCCGCTGCTGCCCAGCGCACGGCTCGAACCCCTGCTCCTGCCTGCACCCGGGGCTGCCCTTAACGGGTCACCTCGACGTGGGCAGGAGAGACGTCTGGGGGAATCCTGGTTACCTTCTGGACGCCTTTTTCCCAAAATGCTTGAGAAATCCGTTAAATCAAAGACCTCGCGAGGTTGGAGATCGCCCTTTGCATCCCCAAAGAGCACAGGCTGGGGAAACTTGAAGAGACTTCATCCCGATGGGAATGACAGCGCACCATCGAGGGGCGTTTAGAAAATTTAGAGGAGGCAGTTAAATCGGTCAAACAAATAGGTTTTGGTTTTGATTTGGGGATATTTTGTTCCCCAGAAAACAATATCGATTCTGACCGGTTTTGCAGAAAAAGGGGTAAATCCGGCAATAAAGGAGTGCCCCAGCCGCGTGCTCCCAGAAGCGTACCTGCGTCTCCTTACACAAATGACTTGGGCAGCCTTCTGGCAGGGCAGAGCCCCGCTGCCCCCCCACAGAGCTCCCCCGGGGCTCTGCGCCCCCCGGGACTGCTCCCGGCGTGGGGCAGCTCCCCCCGCCTCTCCCAGCGCCGGCTCATCCCCGGCTCTGTAGCCTGTGCAGAGTGCTTGGAGATCCCCCGGGGAGACGGGATGCTGTGAGCATCACTGGCGTCAGCTTCGCCCTCGGGGCTCCCTCGGGGGGCGACACCGGGGGGGAGCACCGCAGTTTGGGGAGGCGAGGGGGCAGGCTGGCCCCGGGCGGGGGGCTGAGAGCTGCCGGCCGTGCTGGGTGTCCCCAGGCTGGCCACCGGCTGGGCACTGCCGACGCCTCTTTCGTTGTGCCCCTGTTCCGCCAGGATCCGGGCGCACCGGGACGGCTCTGCCCCGCTCAAGGCACGGCGGGCCCGGAGCCACCCCGGGGTCGCGCCCCGAGATGCAGCCTCGCCGCTCCCCTGGGCGAAATACCGGCATGTGGTCACGTTCACGAGGGTGCAAGCTATTAGACGGGCTGGTGGGTCTTCCTAGCTCCAGGTTGCCCGTGAAACGCTAGTGTTCGACACCACCCCCCCGGCATGTCACCCTTCCGCAGCCTCGCGGGGAAACTCGCTCTGGCTCTGAGCCCCCTTACTCTGGACTTCACACCCTCTGAGGACCCATCCAGGAGCTCCCATCCAGCCCAAACTTCCCTGGAGTCAAGAGGAGTGAGCGGGTTTGGCTCTCGGAGTGTTTTCTCAAGTCAGGACACACAGCTAAGGTGCAGCGAATTGCGGAGATCTTTCCCTCCGGCTGGTCAAAGTGCCTGCTAAGGACGGGCTTGGGGGCAGGAGGCATCCTCAGAAGTCCTCGCAGTTCTCAGAAGGTTGCGCCTTGGTTCAGTGTTTGCTCCCCGTACTGCAAATGTCACCAGAATGCAACTTTAGTGCTTTGCGGTTAATATTTTTTGCCCGAGGTCTATCACTAGCATTAATTGTCCCAATAAATTGAGATATAGTGTGCATAATGCAATGTAACAATATGGTTATATTCCACGTGTATGACTTAATTAAGCTATTTGCAGCCTGATGCTGCAAGTCAACGGGTGTGCAAGTGGATTAACAATGTACTGTTCTCGTATCCTCAGGATGGTGCATAATTACTTTACTGGCGGTACATATCAATTTTTGATGATTGCAGAACACATGCTCACTTTACCAACAAGCGCTTTAATAACTCTCCATTGTGTTTTAAAAAAGCGTTGTTTGGAAATATTTGGAAGCCTCTACAAACAATGTTCGACGTTCGTAGAGCGAGGTTTAGACCTGATCTATATTTGATGAAGTGCAAAGGCGATGAAGCAGCGCCCGTCCCCCCCGTGCCCGCTCCCCGCTCCCGGGGCCGGCAGAGGGGAGCGGCGCTGGCCGGGCCGGGCGTCGAGGCACGC
The DNA here is from genome assembly GCF_047716275.1 of Strix uralensis. Classification (NCBI taxonomy): domain Eukaryota; kingdom Metazoa; phylum Chordata; class Aves; order Strigiformes; family Strigidae; genus Strix; species Strix uralensis. The sequence goes on along the minus strand of NC_133980.1, from coordinate 16,125,387 downwards.
CGGCGGGCCTCCGCGCCGTCCCCGGGGAGGGAGGCGTGCGGAGACGGGGGGGGCACCGTGCCCCAACACATGCTCCTGACATTTGCGAGCGGAGTAATGCAATTAGGAAACTCGATTACAGGGCGGCGGCGAGGCTGGGGGAGCCCCGGGTCTTTGTTCCCGGGAAGATGGCGGCAGGGTCTGGCCGGCGGGATGCAGCGCGCGCCTCTCCAGGCAGAGGTGGAGGGGGACGAGTGCGACCTTTCTGCGGGCAACTTAATTTCTGCAGCCTAATCGTGTTGGGGAGGCAGGTCCCATCCATCAGGGCGAGTTCCCCGCACGGCGCCGAGGGGGGACAGGCCGCCTGCCCGCCCGGGCACCGCCGCGCCCGGCCCACAGCCCCCCAGAGCACCAAGCACGCTCGGCCCAAAAAAAAAAAAAAAAAAAAAAAAAAAAATGCAAGACAAAATCCCCGATGTAATAAAGCTGCCGCTTGTGCTTGGGACGCTCAGGCGTGGCTCAGGACCGCGACCAGGAGGGCCTGGAGAGCCCGGGCCGCCGGGGTGGGGGGGTGGGGGGGTGGGTGCGCGACCTGGCTGGGCTCGGGCCCCGGCGGAGTCACGGGCGCCTGGGTGCGCTGGCCCGGGCGGGCAGGCAGTCACCCGCGGCGCAGGGGGGCTGCGGAGCGGGCTGCCAGCCCCGGCCAGGCCGGCCAGCAGCCTGCCGGCCCGGGCCAAGCCAGCTCCGCGCGGCCTGCGCGGCCCCCGGCGCCCCGCTCCGCGCCCGCCCCGCGCCCAGGCGTGGTGGCGCTGCAGCGCCGGAGCCTTCCTGGAAGAAGTCGATTTGTTCTTGTACCTGAAGCAGGTGATGTTTATGCAGAGACATCTGAATGACAGCAGGAGTGAAGGACAAATCTAATAAAGCCTAATAAACCGTGAGAGTCTAAATGTCATTAAACTTACAAAGATGAGACTCCAAATCACCAAAAAGGTAAATGTCTTCATTAGTCTGATCTCTGAAGACTGTCGAACATTTCATTAATTTATAATTTATGATTGTTTGACAAATATTGAAAAGTATGTAAATATGAGGGGGATAATGTCTTTTCTGCGGGAGATAAGGAAATGACCCAAACTGTACGTGCCTGCTAGATTACACACGAGGTTCCATCTATCTGTTATCAAACTGTGCTTTCCCTTTATACAACATATTGTGCAACTGACAAGTGAAATAGTGCAGATAAACCAATGGTTTAAAACGTAATAAAGACAACAGCCATTTGCATTTTTTACATTTTATTACAAAGGTAATTTACTATGACACATTTCTGAATGTAATTTATGAAAACATTTTAAAGCAATTATATAATGTATACAGCACTCGGAGACACAGAAAGTCAGATAAATAATAATCTTATGGATCTTCAGAGACTTTCTATAACGCTGAAAATATAGACTTTCACAGGAACAGCAGTAAAACATAAAATCATAGAAATAAAATGCGGAATGATGTAATAAAGAGGAAATGGATATACTTCGAACTGGAATTGCAACATTAGATATTCAGGGAAACAATCTCATCTATTCCAAAGAACTAGATCATCTCAGACTATTTTTTTTTCCTTCTGTGTTGTGAAATGGGCTTGTTAAAGAAAAGAGGGTTTCTGAGGAAAACGTCTTGCACCCCAGTCCTCTTTGCTGGACCAAGAAGTGGACCCTCCAGTGGGGCTCCCGGGGAGGCAAGGAGCAGCGCCAGCCTCCCTTCGCTCTCCTGTGACAAAGGGGAATTACGAGTTTATTATCACTCTTCATCTCGGGGAGAGAGGGGGCCGGGGGCGCTGCTTTGCGCGTACGCGTGCGGAAGTGGCTGCGCGGGGCCGGGGCCCGGGGGCGCGGGCAGGCCTGGGCAGCTGCCGGCCCGCCTGCCTGCGCCCCCCCGGCCCCGCCCGGCGGGATGCGGTGCGGGTTTCCAGAGCCTCCCCGCTTCCCAGCACAGCGCCCCACTGAAGCCCACGGCGAGGCTGCCACTCAAGGTTTCGGGGAGCGAGGGGCACGGGGCGGCTCCCCGGCTGGGTCCTGCGCCCCTTCGCCCACCCCCTCCGCTCGCCCTCTCCGCGGCTCTCCGCGGCTGGGCGCAGGAGCGCTTCGCTGCTTACCGTGGAGAGCAGGGAGACGCCCAGAAACCGAGAGGGGACAGCATCGCCTGATAAATGTCTCCAGGTGCCTCCAACAAGGTATTTGCACCCAGAGGGTCAGCAAACCCATCGCGTGCAACTGCCTGGCGCTTTTTTTTTTTTTTGCCTTTTTTTTTTTTTTTTTTTTTTTTCTCCCCAAAGCCACCCAGTAGACAATAAGCCACGGAGCAGAGTTTTGTAAAAGCCCCGCATTCCCCAGAACGGGCTCTGTGTCTTTGTCTTTACATAAAACAGTGCCCTTTGGCCAAATGTGCCTGTAACGAGCTTGTAAAACAAACCAGAAATCTCAGCTCTTCCTCGAGTCTACAAGCAAGTCGCTTTATTCCCAAATCTTGCAAATATGTTAGGAGTGTTAGAAGTGGGACTAAAAAGCCCCCTGGCAGAGCTGGTTACCTGCTGTGAGCCTCACTGCCACAGACCCTTTCACCAGACATATTAAATCTCTTACCCTAAGAAAACAGGCACTTGTCACAATTGAAACCCGACGTATCGGGGCAGCGGGATGTAACAGTTTAGGGAACTTTATATTTTCCCCGGAGGCCCTTCCAAGCGGAGGTCCCTAACACGCCTCGCCCGAGAGGCCTGAAGGGTCTGCCCTGGCCTCAACACCTCTGAGGGCCACGTCCAGAGACATGCCCCTCGCCGGTCCCCCCTGCCCACCGCCAGTACCTTGCCTCTGGCCTGTCGCTCAGTTACTTACGGGGTGAAAGAGATTTCGACCAGATGGCAGGTGATTCCCCCCCAGAACCCCGTTTTCCTATGCCCCCCCCGCCCCGTCGGTTGTGCCGGGCGGTCTGCCCCGACGGCAGGTCCAGGTGCCAGCCCCAAGCCCGGGACCGGCAGGGCGGGTGCGGCGGCAGCGCTGCCCGGCGCTGGGAATCGCCACCCCCGGCCCCAGCAGCCGGGGACGGGTGTCGCCAGCTATCCCCCCCCCGCCCTCCGACAACACGCTGTCATTCTTTCCCAGCTCTGAAGTATGCGTTTTATTACAGATTATTTAATTTGATGAGCAACATTCCCACCGCCCTGAGCACAGTCTAAGTGGAAAAAGGTTTACTTGGCATTGCGAAGCAATTTCAACCATAATAATTAAAAAATAAAAAGAAGCCAACGACGCGCACACAAGCAAAAAAGCTCTCAAAATATCGCCAGAGGCGCTGAGCCGGCTTCCACCGACCTGGGTTGCAAGGTTTTCCACCCAAACAAGCCCTCGTGTCTTTTTTTCTAATGGAGACAAGGAACAAGAGGTGTCCTGTCCTACCATCCCACATCTGCTGCCAGGGCAGGTCCTCCCCGTCCAGTCCTTACACGGCTGTTTGTGAGCATCTTGGCTAACAACTGGCGATTGTTGAAAACTGGCAAAATGTTCCCTGTAATTTAAGTTCAATATATGTCAGGCGACGGAAAGACACTGGCAACTCATTTTTAGGGCGTAAATGATTTCTTACGACACTCGCGGGCTTGTAACTTGCAACGAAAAGAGGAAAAAAGGCAGAAGCGGCCGGAGGCTGGGCTGGGAGAAGCCCACCGATCCCTTAGTCATAAAAGTGTACAATAGAAGGGCTTTATTGTCTCTCGTTAAGCAGTTCATAAGTGACCCCGTTTATTTCTGAATAGCCATGTTTTGATGACTTATAGTATATGCAAAAACAAACTTTCCCGCGGTGGTTTTTTTTCTCCGTCATGCTTTTCTTTTCAAACAGCCAGATGATTTTAAAAAGAAAAACACCCAGAAATGATAAATCGCGTCGCATAGCTAATGGCTGGAGGGCGCGTTTACCAATTCATAATCATTTATTCTTGGTGATGTATGACCCTTACTCTTAAATCTCAAAAGCTTCTATTTGAAGGTGTAAATAGCTTTTTCCCCCCTTGCAGTAAACCTTACTGCATTAGCAGTGATTGATCTCCTGTACAATTCGTCCCAGAGTGCTATTTTAGAGGGGGAACACTGGCTTTTGGAGATTAACTGGGGAGTCTGTTACATATTAATGAACCTAGGAGATATACTAACGTTTTGGTAATTTAGTTATTTGTGTCTATAGCTTTCGCCGTTATTTTCTCTTAGACCCCCGCGGTTGTTATACATCGAATTAAAAAGTGGTCCTTCAGCATCATTTTTTCAGTGGCGACTAAACGCCATTTAATGTGAAAAACAAATGTTGACTTGTCTCTTGAAGGAAGCGTGTTTCTTGGCAAGACATCAAAGTGTTTTAAACTGTATTCGAAGGGTTTGTTAGTTTTCTTACCCTGAGCCTACGGTAACGTAAGAAAATAGCCTCTCGGTGGAGGCAGCCCGTCAGAGGGGGAGCGAGCGCTGCGCAGCGCTGCGCGTAGGTGCACGCTCGAGAGGCGGTTTTAGCTGCAGCAGGAATGCACGGGCACCTCTTCGCTGGGATTACAGCCTTGATTAACGCGCTAATGAATAGGGATGTTAAAGACTCGTCCGGAAACCCGTCTGTGAGAAGGAGGAGTGAGAAACTCCTAGGTTGGGCTTAGCCTGCAGAGAGACCAACTTAACTAAAATGCCATTAACCTACTGCTCCTTAGCAGACACTTGGGCAAAACACCTCGGAAATGTCTGAGACGGGGCCGAGGCTGAGGCAGGAGGTGGGATCCCCGCTGGGCTCCAGCCTCTGCCCCTTCTCGGCGCGGGGCTGCGGGGCGGGCAGGGCAGCCGGGGGCGGGCAGGGCAGCACGAAGCGGACAGAACAGCCCGGGCAGGGCAGGGCAGCCCAGAGCGGGCAGGACAGGGCAGTCCGGGGCATGCAGAGCAGCCCGGAGCGGGCAGGGCATCCCGGGCAGGGCAGGACAGCCCGCAGCCGCCGGGCCGGGCACCGCGCACTCGGCACCGGGGCAGCCGCTGCCCGGCTCCTCGGCGGAAAAACGGGGTCGGGGGGCTGGGGGGGGGGGGGGGGGGGGGGAGGGGAGGGAAAGGAGCCCGGCACGTCTTTGCAGCGGTTCCGCTCCCTATTAACTTTGACATCTTACGCGGATTTATAAATTAGAGTTCATTATCCTCGAAGGTCGTTATAGTAGGCAGCTCAGCTAAGAATTAATGCGTGCAAACCCCCTCGCTACAGCTGGCTTCGCCCTGAGCTGTCTGGTGGGCTCAGAGAGCAGGCGGAGGCTACAGCCACTCCAGTGGGCAAGGAGAGACACCGGTCCCTCCTGCCCTCCTCCACGCCATTTATCGCCGGTACCTAAAAGGTTGAAGCGCAGCTGGCCACCAGCCTGGAGAGAGCAGCGAGCGGATCCCCAAGTCAAATGAAGCTGCCCTTATTTTTGAAGGGAACAGACATGTTTCTCCCCCCGCGTCCCGTCCCAAAGTTAAACGTTTGTTTAGGACAAACTCGAGAAGCAACAGTCTTTGCGAGAACCTTGTTTTCCCCTTCTCCTTGTGAATAACAAAGTGATCATAGGCTACTCGGCCAGTTGGCGAGGAGAGAACTTTTGTTTTCTGGGGCGATTTATGTTCTTTATAAATATGTGGTTTGGAAAATAAAAAGAGACTTGAAAACGTTGTTACAATGAAAAAGGACAAATTAGAAGACATTTTCTGTGATCAAAGGAGGAAGAGAAAGCGAGTAGGGGTATTCAAAAAGCTTGACTTATTCACACAACTCCTTTGGAGCCCAGGGGCAACAAGCGTGTCTTACATTGAAAAGGCGGCTCTATTCAGAGTGCAGGTGCGAAGTGGTGTGGCACATTCTGCCACATTATGTAAAGGTTGTTGGAGATTAGTGTTCAGACTTAATAACTAAAGCGCTTGATTTACATTGGAAAAAAGCCCCCTCATCCGTGAAAGCAAAATAATTTAACGCGTGATCATTTCGAGTGCTGCTGATATCCTAATACTTGCATTGTTCTCGGCCAAGTACTAGAGGAGCGCGGATTGATGCTTTTGGGAACCTATCATTTACAGCCACTGAACTCTGCTCAAAACTGGAGGTCTGGAGGGGAGATAAAAGAGGGACACAAGAGAAAAGTTTCACATTAGGGGAAAAAAGGGGGGGAAAAAAAGAGAAAACAATATAAATGTGACAGTTCCCCTCCTCCCAACAGACGACTCCGCGCCTCCTGCCCGGTGCGAAGGCGAAGCAGCGCCCAGGTCTGCGGAGCCGAAAATTGGGCTCAGGTCTCAGGCACTGCTCTCCTCCGCCTTCCCCCGACGGAGCAGAATTACTTACCTTACTAATTATTCATATTTATGTAAATGTCATTAGTTAATGTAACTTTCTATAAAAAGATAATCAGGCGAGAACGGAGCATAGGTATTACCTTAAGTGCATTGGCTCTGGTTGTTTCATTCATATGTTAATACACGTGATGCAGTAGTGCCAGGCGTGGGGAGGGGGGAGAGGAGGGGAGGGGAGGAAGGCAAGGGAAAGAAATTAAATAATAATAACAAAGCCCCACAAAGGCTTTAAGTTTGCATCGCGGGATCAGGGAGCACGATGCCTTCTGATGCACTGAACAAAGGGGGACCCCGGCGTCGTCCCAGCCGCGGCGGCTGCCCGGGCATTCCGGCAACTTTGGGTGGCTTGTTTGTTTGTTTGTGTCCCCTCCTCTCCTGAAGGAGAATTTTATGCTTCAAAACGTTTCGATCTGCCCAAATCCTCGTGCCGGGCTGAGACCCTTCATTCCCGAACGACCCGAATAAAAGTATCTTTGTACGGGACACGCACCAATTAAAATTGCAATACTTTTTTGCATCCCTCTTTAGTGTAAGCATTTTAGGGCTATTTCCATAAATTCTCCGCGAGAATAAAGGCTATAATGGGAACAAGGTGAGAAAGCTGTTAACCATTGTTTCAGCAAGAAAAGGTCGTAAGTCAGGCAATTGGTGTCTGACCTGTCAGGATAAGGTATAAAGGCTTTATTCATGCAGTCGCTCACGATTTTCTCAGCTCTCACAAAAGTGTTTTTATGATTCTGTTTTCTTACCTCGTTCCTTAATTAAAAAGCTGAATGATTAGAATAGCACCTGCATAATGTCTGGACGACGCCTGCATACTAATTCGCGAGTCTTTACATCTAGTAATTATAACATAAAATCAGATTGAATAAAACAGAAGGATTTTGCCCCTAAAGCCCTGCTAATCCCCTTTTAAAAGAGTCTGCTGAAATAATTCAGAACAGTTTCCGGAAGTTGGATTACCGACTCTTTTTTGACTATTTACAATGAAATGATATTTCACACTTAAAGGAGTCTCTGTATTTCTACAACAGGTTTTTAAAGGTGGCCTGTTTTCTAGACAATAACAATCCAGTGACTCCTTCTTTCTTTTCCTACCCATTTTCTCCTCCACCCCCCCACCTCCGCCCCCTTCCTCCCAGCAAGATCTTCATCTTTATCGAGTATATGCGAGGATTAATCTGTCCTCAGGTACGGAGAACAAAACCTCCCCCCTTGAAACCTCCCTTTGACTCCCCACTGCGGGACTCCCACCCTGGCCGCCCCCGGCCCGGGGGGTCGAGGGCAGAGGGCTGCGTGAGGGCAGCCCGGGTTTGCCCAAGTTCAGCTGCACCCTGTTTCCCAGCCGCTCGCAGGAGCAGGCGGTGGAGCAAGGAGCTCCCATTGCTTCACTATTGCCCCCCCAGGGCAGAGGATAATTTAAGCCAGCAGTGACTAGTCAAAAGTTGGAGAATAAATTTTTGTGTATGTGTCTTCCCAAAACAGCTTGGGGGTGGGGGGTGGGGGGGTGGTGTAAGGGAAGGGAAGGTGGGCTGGATCCGCGCTTTTGTCTGGTTTCAGGGCGGGCTGGAGCAGGTATCCTCTGGGGCAGCAACGAGGCAGGACGAGGGCAGGAGGGAGCCGCTGGCCGCGGGCAGCGCGGTCCCGGGGGGGGTCTCCGGCCCGGTGGGGCGGCGCAGCCCCGCCTGGCTCTCCCCGGCCCCGGTCCCCGGGTGCTCAGCCCGGTCCCCCGGGGTGTCTTCCCCAGTCCGTGCACGCCAGCACCGTGACCCGGAGACAGGTTTTGCAGCAGTAATGAGCCGATCCTCTGGGTGACATTGACTTGAGGGGAAAGATTAAAAAAAAAAAAAAAAAAAAAAAATCAGCCGATTTGTTAGGGCGTCCTGTTTATTTTAGGGGAAAAGGTTTCCTCGTAGCCCGGCGTGCTCCAGCCCGGCCATGGGGTTGGCTGCCGCGGTTGAAGAAGAAGAAAACGAAGCTGATGCGCAGATTTCCAAGAGCGGAGGCTGGTGCCCGAAGCCGCGGGGTCTCGTCGCCTAATCCAGGCGAGCTAGCGCGGTCCTCGCTCGGAGCGGGGTAGCTCCAAATGCAGGAGAAGTTGAAAACAAATTCACCCTCACGGGAAAGCTGCAGAGGTTTCTCTGAGCTGTTGCCATCATTAGGAACACCTTAATCTGTTGTGCCCTTTTTTTTTTTTTTTTTTACTGTTAAAGAGTTGTTTCTCCGGTTACTTTTGTCGTTCCCCCTCCTTCTCCTCCCCCAGTATAATCCTGCAAAAACTCTAAATCATCTACGAGAAAATGGAGTCAATGTGTCATTCAGCATTAAAAATCTGGGGGTTTTAACTAAAAGCTTTAATTGCTATTCTGGCCCCATTATAACCATGGGAACGACGTGCTCTGTTGGGATCTCAGAAACGTTACATATCCCTTAAGCAGGCGCTCCCCTTGTTTGTTTACTCTAGCTTACTTTCATTTATATCCCAGGAATATTCTTTCACCAGGCGACACACGAAAAGACAAAGGGTGTAAATAAACCAACATATGGCCCAGAGGTTTTAGAGAAGCTGGAGCCGCTTAGCAAGTCATGTGGGTGATACAGGGAATCCGACTTCTCTCCTTCCCCCACTCCCGCATAACCTCCGCTTCCCTGCGCTCTCCTTCGGCCTTCTCACGATAAGTCACGCTCATGTCGCGACCGGCTTTGGGGAACCAGCTGGTTTTATCTTCAGACTGAAAAAACCTAGGCAGTGAGGGATGGGGAGGGATGGGCGCACGTCTGCGTGTCTATGCCTCTACGTGCAGCTGGAAGAACCCCGTTGACATAACAAATGTGCGTGGGGATGTGTGTACACACGCACACCAGCCGCGGGTGGGGGGTCCGGCCCCGGGACGCGGCAGCGGCGCGGAGCGGTGCGGGTCGGGCCAGCCCCTCGGAGCTGACAACACTTGACAACAACCCTCCCCCCACACACACCTTGTAATCCATTTCAGGGTTTCTGTCCCAAAAAGCCTAAATGGTGCCCGGGCCCCCGCTCGGGCGGGGGAGGTGCGGTGCGTTTAACCGCACGCCGCACCTCCTTCCCCTCCGCTTCTCCCGATAAGGCGGTGGAAACGGGTCTCGGTTACTGATTCATATTTCTAATCTTCCTTTCCTGAACATACAATGTTCTTTTGTTAAATGAATGGTCTTTAATTAATGCACTTGCACAATGCAGGGGCTTGCATGGGGATCGATGATAGGAAGCAACAGGGGATGGTTCCCTCCAAAATGGTTTGTCAGCATTGAGAAAGAAAAGGCAATGTCTATAAAAGGACCACTAATAATGCCCACACGTCTCTCACCATGTTGTCTGAGGGGACATTCCTTCCCTTGTTGACAGTCAAGTGTAATAAGTACATGTCTTCGCTCAATCATTATAGACCATAGAATTGTATTCTTTAATTAGCATGTACTGTTAGCCCTCCTTTCCTTTATGGGCCATTTTTTTGTATTTTACAGACCAGCAAAAATGTTTTCCTTCGGTTCTTTTTCTTGAATTCCTTTCTTTCTTTAATTATTTTCTTTCTTTCTCTCTCTTTTTCTGTTAGTCAAATGTATTCTGTATTGACAAAATTCCTACCAACCAAAGCCAACTTTTTGTCATCTGTGTTAGGCAACTTCTTTCAAGTTTTCCTGTTTTAAAAAGCGTCAAGGCAGCGCGCATGCGCACGACGCCCGCCGGTGTTAGGACCGCTATGTGCCCAAGGCTGCTGCATCTCTCTGAATTGCAAAGCTGAGGTTTTAAAAGTCATGCAAAGAAAACCCTGAGCATGTTCGGGAGCTGCGAAACCCTGCAACGTATTAAAATCGGGTGGGGGAATATGCAAGGCGAAGAAGGCTTGCCTTCAGATTACTTTAGCTGACTAATGGATTTCCTCTCTTAAAAAGAAATAAAATGCTCTAAATCCTCCTAGGAACCTTATAAAAAGTGTCACTGTGACAGGGACTCATTGGGGGGGGGGGAAATTCTTCAAAAAACCAGTTTCATCCCTCACCCGCCTTGCCAAAACAACAACCCCTCGGGGGCGGAGGGGAGCAGCAGCCTTTCGGGGGCGGCTCCGCCTGGAAACTCTCGCCAATATCCAGAGTATTAGGGACCCCAGAACCCCCTTAGTGACCCCTGAACCGCAAACTGCGTGTGCAGGAGTCAGGGTGCCACTGCAGAGGTAACCGGGGGGGGACAACAAAGGGACAGGGCTCCACCTGGGTGACACCGGGCTCTGTTTTCACACTCTGCACCTCGGTCAAGATTGAAAGTACGATTCCTTTGAAGTCTCCGCTCTGAAAAATGTTATCTCAGAAATGAAGCCAAAGAAGTGTTTTGTTTTGTTCTTTTAATGCAAATGCCAACCTAAAACGATTAACATTAAAAGAGGTTAAAGACCAACAAAAACCACGCATTAGTACTTGATTGTACACCACATTAATAGTACACGGGTTTGGGGAAATTTTTTTCATCTAATATAAAAATCAACAGAAAGACAGGGTTGATTATACAGTGTTTTAGGAATGACTCGGTATCATCAGTACAAACACATATTTTAAAAGTGCACATTTTAAAAAATAACCATAGAATCGAAACGCTTATAAATATTTATTGTAAAAAAATCCAAATATTAAAAAATAAATAGTATGTTCAAACACACAACAGAACATTCCTTCATTACCAAACATGTGATGAAGGCAAATATGGAATATAAGACGTCTGGAAAGTGATACAGCATATCAACATTGCAAATGTTTTTTGCGAGCTACATTTTCAGAGGGTTCTCCTCTGTACAGTTCACAAGGAATGCGGTAGATTTTCCCATAAATATGACAAGATCCAGAATTAATAATAACAACAATAATAATAATACCCACTCCACTGCAGTTTGACTCGGTCTTTACTCAGGAAAAGTCCCATTAAATTAATGGGGTTGCTTAGAATGGCAGGATTGGGCTCAGATCATTCTGTAGCAACTAAAACAGAAGCACACTGATGAGTTACAACTTCAAGGAATTCGCGTTACGAACAGAGCATTGCATGATCTCCAATGAGAAACTACTAAATAAACCTTGATCAGGGAATCATTTCAGTATACACTGTGATGTTTATAAAATGAAGATACAAAAGGGATGCAGTTTGACTATCTTTACACTTACGGACAATAAAACATGAGAGCATATGGAAGCCATCGCTTTGAATGCGTTAACAACTTCGATACATTGCAGTATATACATGCTTAATAGGTATTCGGACTGTTAAAATGATCAAAGCCTTTACTCTTATGTCTACGCTCTTGCTTTCACTCTACTGGAAAGAAAACGTTTGTTGGTCACATACTGGTGTTAATGAAAGCCAACATTTCTGCCCTCTCCCAAGAATCGCATTCTGTGCAGCATATGTGTAGGAATAATTTATTAGACGGAAAAGTTCAGAGGATAAAATGCAAAAAAATGGACATCATTTCAACTTTCGAACAGTAAGGTCATACAGACATCTATGGAGATCTGTACACAGACAGAGTTTCACACAGACACAGCCACATATATCCAGATGTATGTCTATACACAGGATTCGATAGTTTGGTATTTTCTGCACCCTCTGGGCCCCTAAAGTTATCTTTAAAAGTTTGATTTTATCTCTTTAGAAACGGTTTAAAGCTAACGGGCAGGGTGAGTTTGACAGAGAGGAGAACAAATCGCTGACAAAGAACCTTTTACGTTTCATCAGCGTTGTTAGGACGACAAGCAGGAATTTCTCAGATAATAACTCCCACTTCAAAGATTTCTCAGCTCAATAGAAATTGGACCATCCTTTTTATTCAACCACAAGGGCTGGCACTAAAGACGACTCAACTGTTTGAATTTTTTTTCATCATGTTTATTTTTCCCCTATTCACTAGGGTACTTGGATAAAATAAACAACAAGACAATTACTGGAACATGGACTTCTAACTTTCCCGGGCCCATGGCCCAGCGCCCATGGCCCCGGCCGTGCGGGTGTCAAGTTCCCCCGCACCGCGGAGCCTCCGCTCGCCGCCGCGCAGCGCCGGCCGGCCAGGGTGGGGTGGGAAGGGAAGGGAAGGGGGACACGGGCAGCTCCCCCCGGCCCTCGCCCCCTTTCCCGGGTCCTGGGGGACTTCCATCAGCACACCTAGTCCCCGGGGCCGAGGCGACCCAAGGAGGGCTCTTTCGGTCCCCAGCCTATCTTCCCCTGCGAGGGGTGGCGGGGAGGAGAAGGAAGCACTTCTCGGGCTTTGTGGCCGGGTTTTACAACGAGGATCTGGGCAGAAACGCTGGGCAGAGGGGGCGAGAGCTCGCCCCGAGCTTGGCTGGCAGCCTCTTACTCTGGAGAGAAGGAGAGCGGGGCTACGGCACCGGAGCAGAGCCCGGCTCGGGGGAGGGCGAAGCCCAGCAAACCCCAATCCCGCCGAAGTGACTTAGGTGGAGGAAGTATATCTCTAGCGGGGAGCAGATTGAGTGTATTAAGCTAGCATGAAACCAAAGGTCAGTGCAAATGTATCTTAATAGACTGTCTCAAATGGAGTGTGCCTCCTTTGAAGGCCGCTTGCTATTGCTCTCCTCATTACCATAGCGATCCTAACGTGGCATGCTGATGCACCATAAAACTCACACTTTCAACCCCAAAATCAGGCCCTTTGAACAACCCGAGCTTGATTAGACCTTTCTCCTTTTCTTTTCCCCCTTAAAAACCATTTCCTTGCCTTTAGAAACTCGCTCTCAAATCCCAAACGCATTCTCTGATCCCGGCAGAAAGCAGAAACAAAAGTGAGCTGAGGCGACGGTTCAAGCGGGCCTTTTCTTCCTGACAGTCTTATCCATTTTTATTATGGTCTGGAACAAGTGCCCTGTTCGCGTGGGTTTTGTTTACCGGAAATTAAATGAAAATGATTTAGTTCGCGTCAAACAAAAATATATACTTGTATACACAAGAAAAAGGGCCTGTTAGACGTAAATATTATGTCCTTAATGAAAAGACTGGACGGGCTCCAGACTTCGCCTTTCACTATTTAAGTATGACTTGCCTATTGCCATAGAAATCCTAACTTACCATGAAGATTCACCGTTGTGAAGAAATACTTCTTTGTGCGAGCTTGCTTTGATGTCTAAGGCATAAGATTCAGGCTTTCAGCTGCGTCTGTCTAGATTACCTTGAGAGCAACGGGGTAGACATCTGTAACAAGCAAATGAAAAATTAAAGGTGATTAGCCTGCACATCCAAATACTTCTGTAAATAGAGAAATAAAGAAATAAACAGATCTCAGGACACGATGAAAATATCCTCCCTGTCCGCAGCTGGTTTCTGCACCTCTCGATTGCCATGACACAAGTTTCAGGGGCTGCAGAGGGGCACAATTCTCCCCTAGTCTGGGCTCCTCTCTCGCACATTTCTCTCGCCTAGGTAATTCCCTACGTGTATTCCCGGTGGCGACACGCTCTTGTCACTATTCGACGTGTTTAAATACAAAAGTTGTCGAGTTTGGGCGAGCGAAGAAGGGAACCCCGGCTTGGTGCCCTGGGAGGGAAATAAAACCGCATCAGTAGGGGAGGTGCTGGACGTGGGGGTGTTTTTATCCACTGACCAGCTATTTATTTTCCTGTAGCTTTTATATTTATAGACATATACATATACGTCTGTGTGCGCATGTGTGTACAGTTGTACACACACACTAACCCCGGACACCTGGGTGCAGAGGTGATGTATCAGACACGAGAAGATGCGGTTACAGCAGCCTTCTGTCTGCACTCAGCAAGCCATGCAAACCTCTTCCAGCAGCCCATGCTATTTATTTGCCTATACTATCTGGTATTCTTAAACATCATTAAAGTAATTAAAACGGCACCATTCGGCAGTTTCAAGCTACCCCAGCGGAGGGGTTTGTTTATTTATTTTGGTTTGTGTTTTTTTTTTTTTTTCCCCTTCCTTCTTTCTCTGAACCAGAGGAGTGAACCCCGTGGGTTTGCATCGGGTCTAGTTCGAAGCTCTGGGGCGGGATGAAGATGCTAAAGCCGCGTTCCCGGGCCGGTACGAGCATTTATCATCGGGACTATTCGCAGGGCAGCCGCCGCGGAGCAGCGGCCCTGGGCCCCCGCGCTGCCGGGGGGGCTGCCCGGCCCCGGCCCCGGCCCTGACGTCACCGGGCGGGCTCTGCCCTCCCCCCCCCCCCCCCCCCCCCGCCCCCCCGGGAGCCCCAGCGCCCACGGTTCAACAGGAGCAACACTCTGGGTGGGGACGGGCATGTTTGGGTATTAGAAGTCATTACCGGTGGGAGCTAAAATGGACAGTCAATCATCGCACCCCCCCGGGCCTTCCTTTATTAGCGACTACTGGAGGGGGGGTGAAATATATATATATGTATTTGTATACAGCAAGAGGGAAAAGTAAGGAAATTCTTTAGAGAAACGTCCATCGAACGCGTTAATTAATCAAAGAATTTAATGGATCCATTTTGTACAATTCGGTAACAAATAATAGTTTATATATATATATTTCTTAAAAAAAACCCACACTCTCACAGAAAATCGTGAGCGAACAGAACACTGCAGCACACGGTACTGTTGACAAGAGAAATTCTGTACAGCCAAAATCTATAGGCAACCACTTTGGTCCTTTGGGAAAGGGGGAAGGGAAGGGAAGGGAAGGGAAGGGAAGGGAAGGGAAGGGAAGGGAAGGGAAGGGAAGGGAAGGGAAGGGAAGGGAAGGGAAGGGAAGGGAAGGGAAGGGAAGGGAAGGGAAGGGAAGGGAAGGGAAGGGAAGGGAAGGGAAGGGAAGGGAAATCACTGAGCTTGTAAACAGAGTGGAGCACGGCGGTCGCGGGGGGGGTGTGTGGCACGGAGGGAGGCGGCGGCAGCACCCCGGACGAGGCGGGCGCAGCCCTCCCGGGTGCGAGGTGCCGGGAGCGCAGGCTAGGGCCCGCTGCCGGCCCACCCGCGTACTTCGCAGCGCGTCGTCTCTCCCGCTGCCCAGCAGCTCTCTCCGCCTCTCCCGCTCGGCCTCCCCGAGCCCCAGAGCAGCGCTCCCTGTCCCCGGGCGGGCGAGGGCCGCCGCCGCCGCTCCGCCGCCCGCCCGCCCTAGCAGCGGGGCCGGGGCTCGCCGGGGGGGCGCGGCGGCGGCGGCGGGGGGGCGGCGGGGGGCGCGGGGGCGCCGCGGAGCCCCGCGCCCTGACACACGTACCATTCGCTCAGGTTGGCGGCGGGCTGCGCGGGCGCGGAGGGCTCGGCGTGAGAACAGGAGGCGGGGGGCTCCCGGCCGGAGTCCGAGGAGGGGGACACCAAGGAGGGCGTGGAGGACTCGTAGCCGGAGCTGGGAGGAGGGGATTTGCAGTGCACTTTCATGTGTTTTCTCAGGGAGCTGGGGTGGGTGTAGGACTTGTCGCAGCCTCTCACTTTGCAGTTGTAGGGCTTGTCGCTGGTGTGGACGTGCGAGTGCTTCTTCCTGTCGCTGCTGTTGGCGAAGCGTCTGTCACAGCCCTCGAATTCACATTTGAACGGCTTCTCCCCTGCAGGAGGCAATGGGCGAGCACAGCCATTAGCGACGCGGCCGCGGGGCAGGGACCGGCGCACCCCAGCATCCCCCCAAGTCCGCAGCCTCCCCGGGCCCCTCTCTCCGGCCCTGGCACGTCTCCTCTCCCCGGGGCAGCTCCCCTCCGGCCTCCGCCTGCCCCCGCGGCGCCGGCCCTGCCCTTCCCCGCCCCGCCGCGCTCCCCCTGCGCTGCCGCCCCGGGCCCACCCGGCTGCGCGGCCGACTCCGCACCGGGAGCGCCTTGCCCGGCCAGCTTCTCCTCCCCCTTCCCCTTCCTTTTCCCTTTCCTCTTCCCCTTCCCCTTCCTCTTCCCTGCCCCTGCCCCTGCCCCTGCCCGTGTCGGCGCGGGGTTTTGTGCAAAAGACAAAGCCCCGAGATAAGGAAAACTTAGAGGCCAAGTGCTCGTTTCGAGCAAACAACGTGTGTTGTCCCAGCAGAGTCCCATGTCCTGCAGAAAGAGCGGTCAGTGATTTATCCCTGGGAAGGTTTTTACGTTAAATACATTTCTCACACTCCCCCAGGTGCACGTGGAAATATTATGCATAACCTGGCTAGATCCCATCTCATCCACTCCATCCTTGCACTGATTACAAGCCCATCGTGGAAGACCCGCATCCCCCCTCCTTTCCCCATTCCCCGGCTTGCTGATACCGTGTGTTAAGGCACAAAATCTTTCAAAAGAACATTGATTGTGGGGGGCAAAACGATAGAGATTCAGCAGGAGGATGACTAGGCCGGTGCACGGCACTGTCAGGAGGGTAGGATTCCCTTTTCATTTGAACCTACTCAGTCATGGAAGGAATTGCAATCGGGATTAATTTGTCTGGTAATATGATAAGTGACGTTAAGCATAATAGAAATATAATCGTGTTGCTGGAGTCGTGTGAAAGTTTAACCTCGGATCGTGTGGACCGGGCATGGTACACGATATATAGGAAGCTTTCAAGGAAACGCCACAGACAGCTTCGGGGTGAAATGATGACTACACTATTGTCACTGATAATAGCAAACTGCAAAACCCTGCTCGCCAAGGAGGACCCAGGTCCTGCACCCACGGAGAATGAAAATAACCTCCTCATCCGTCAAAAGCCAAAAAGTATCAGGGTGCAGAGGACACCACAAAAATATATGGCCGAACCCTAAACGTGAAGTGCAAACAAAGCCACTGTGTTCACCATCATGGCGTATGTAGTCGAAAGGACTTCCAATATTTGTAAAAGCTTCCAGGTTTTGGTTTTTTTTTCTAATTTGTTGTTTGTTTTGGGGTTGTTTTTATTTTTTTTCCCTCTCAGTTCGTCACGATTAAATTTCGGAGGGACGCAGCCCACCTCGTGCTCGGCTGCGGGCAGAGGCACATAAAGGAAGGCATTCCAAATATTTCACATGAATGCACTTTATGCAAGGTGGGTGGGAAAAAGCTCATGGCCCCGCGTTTAAAGTATGTCCTTTCCGCACTGTAATAGTCAACGAAGGACTTTCTCATCCTGCACCGCTAAGATTTGCACAGAGGATGGGTAAATACCTGGCGTTAGAGGCAAGGGGGGAAGAGGTTAAAAATAAGGTCTCTTGGAAAACGACGCGGGCCCTGTAACCAAATACTGTCGACATACAGCCGTGCATATGCATAGACACACGCACGCATATAATCTAATTACAGTTTCACGTAAGGAAACAATTTGACCTTCAGCATCCAAGTTGAGACAACAAATCAAGGATATTAGTGTAGTACAAGCAAGCAGTAAGTTAGGAGACCCCAGGGAAAGCCATCCTCATAAGCACTCTGCTTGTGCAAAGTGAGTTACATTCAGGTAAAAGCGGGCTGCGGCGCATTCCGCTTTCCCGAGAGTTGAAAAATGTTCAACTTCGCTTAACCCCCTGAAAGAGCCACGGAAAAGTCCCTCCGTACACTCAGGTTTCAAGTGGGAAGAGGGCAGCAGTTTCTCAGCCGCCCGGTTTGCATTCTCGGAACGCCTCGATAAAGAGGAGCCACCCGAGCCATTTGCAAGTATTCCTTTCGCGAGAGCAGGTTTTCTTACGTGGAAATCCCTACCCGGCAGGGAGAGGACATTTTACAGGTCCCGGCTGCCGCAGCCCGGGCACGGAGGTGCAGCCACGCAGAAAGTTCCCCGGGCGATGGAGAAGCGCAGGATCTCAACCGCCATTTTACCCCACACTTGTAGCTGGGCAAAAGTGTTCAGTGAAATTCGGCTTGGACATTGTGGCATAACCCCCCCACCCCGTCTCCGGGAGTGGATGAAGGTATTTACCAACTTCTCCGGGGGGGTGATTGGGGGGGGGGGGGGGGGGGGGGAGACGGAGGTGGCGGCCCCCGGGCGGCGGGCGAGGCGCGGGGGCGGCGGGGGCCTCCCGGGAGGGAGCGGGGCTCCGTCCCACGCCTCGCACCATTGTTCCTGGCCCGCTGGGAAGGCGGCGAAGTGATCCCTGCCCGGCCTGCTCGTCCCGCTGCCACCGCCTTAACGGCCTTATCCTCCAACCTGGAAAATCCGCACATCGCCAGAAATCCCTCTGCCTGCTCCCCAGCCTCGGAGAAATCAGAAGTCATTAATATTTGAGGAGGCAATAATTTTCCTGTTGAATCTAGAACTGTCTTCATGAATAATTCGTAGCGAGTTCTATTAGGGTTTCAGAAACATTGCGTTTTTGACAACTTCTGGGTGTTTAATAGAAACGGTGGAACCATAAAGACCCTGCAGGAGTTTTCACAATACAGCAATTAATCACCGGGAAAGTTAAAGCGAAAAGTACAGACGCGCAGAATGATGTTTAATAAACGCAAACCTCCGATCTCGGGTTTGCCCTGAACCTGCCTCTCCGATGTAGGTCAGTTTTCCCAAGAATTTAACCATTTTCTGCTTCAGAGACTTCAAACAGTGAGGCCGTTAAAGAGCAGTAAAAGTTTGTTTACTTAAGAAAAACACTGTCATTAAGGGATGAGCTCTCCCGGTTAATGGCTGTACCTGTGCTGATCCGACAAGGAGCTGGCTCGGATACAAGTTATGTGACCCGGGGATACTCCTTTCTCCTCGGAAAAGGGGGCCGAGAAGGCAGCAGAGGAACACAACTTTGCTATCCACCCCCCCCACCCCCCCACCCCCACCGCACACAGACGAGCTATTCATAGAGCGATGGAAAAATAATTAGGTGACGAGTGACGGTCGCTGTAAAATCTCTGTGCTATGTTTAGACGATAGCGATACGAAATTAGTATACGTTCTGCATATTATATCACGTCGAGTTATATCATAAAAATGCAACTCCTGGAAGGTCAAGCCCTGCACCGAGCATGGGGGAAGGGGAGTTTTATGAACTGGAAGGCGAAAAAAATCGTTTGGCTGTAAGCAGATCTTACAATAGGATTATGTAGTTTCCCTCGCAGTGCATAGGGCTGTACAGAAGGGGGTGGGAGGTGGAAAACCCTACACTGGAACAGATTAAATTTTCCAAAAAGGGCTTATTTCTTATCTTCTTCTTCAGAGGGGGGAAAAAAAAAAAAAAAAAAAAAAAAAAAAAAAAGGCAGCGCTACAGACTACAAACACCGGCTGCTAAACTAATTAATACAACTTCACAAGCTGCTCCTGGAAGTGTGAAAACTTTCTACGTGCAATTTCATTAATTATAAATGCTTTCCTGGCCGGAAGAGTTCAAACGTACTTTTGCAAGATCGTCCATCGAGTTACTTTATTTTCTGTTAACTAGAACTAACAGATGTTTCTGACACGTCCCAATTTCGCTTAGCAGATCTGCAAATGACATTTCAAAATGTACAGGCCGAAACAATACCAGGTTTTCTTCTCCTTTTTTTTCCCCCTCCCGAGAATCAGAACTTGCAGCTCCCCATATTTGCAAATGCAGAGAGTCGTTGGAAGGCAATGCTCATTAAAAATGTCAGTGTTATTCAGATCAAACATTTGAAACTCCCTCTGCCCAAAACAAAACTGTTGAACGAAAAGGTCGCAGCTGTGTTATTCTCACAATGTTAGAGCAGCAGCATCTCAGCGACATCAGTCAAAACTGACTAGACAAGTTGTAACTTCTATTGTTCACTTTTAATTTGTGAGCTTGCACAATGATTTCATTTTTTTCCCCAACAACTTTAAATTGCCAAAAAAAAAAATATCCTCGCTTTTGTGAATTAGCAGAAATACTAGCTATATCGCTCTATATTTACACAGGTCTACCCGCATAAACATTACAGCAGCCTCTCCGCACAACCAGAAAAAAATATGGACGAGAATTCTGAGATTTGTTCTCGCTTTCCCTTTCCCCCCCCCCCCCTTTTCTCCACCCTCCTCCAAACGGTAAAGAAGCAAACAAATCTGAGAATTTATTTTCCAGCAGTACTTGGCGTGCATTCAATAACAACGCAAAGGATACATTAAAAACAAAATTAAGCGAAACAGTATGCTGAATAACACAGAGAGAGAGTAAAGAGAGCTTTACATACTGACCTGTATGAGTTCTTTTGTGTATTTTGAGATTCTCTGATCTGGCAAACACTTTGCCACAGCCTGGGAAAGGGCAGGGGAAAGGTTTTTCACCTGTGTGGACTCTGATGTGATTTACAAGTTTATATTTGGCCTTGAAAGGTTTCCCTTCTCTTGGACACTCTTCCCAGAAACATATGTGATTGGACTGCTCGGGTCCTCCAACGTGCTCCACCGTGACATGAGTCACCAGCTCGTGCATCGTGCTGAAAGTTTTCGAGCATAATTTTTTGGGAGTCTGGTCCAACTCAATCCACTTACAGATGAGTTCCTGTTTGATGGGCTGCCTCATGTAACGAAAGAAGGCACCCGGGCCGTGGTGTGGAGCCAGATTCACGTTCAGATTCATGCCACCGTAGCTATGAAGCGAAGAAGCAGCAAAAGGATCTGTCCTGGAGGCTGGTACTTGAGTGAAATGTTCAGACCTGGCGTACATTTCTCCAGGTAACCCCAGTCTTATCTGTCCGTTTAGATGGCCACCTGGAGCTGCATGGGGAGGCTGCTCATGGAGTCCAGTGAACAGAGAGGGATTCCCAGCTTCTGAGTGGTGGTGGTGGTGACCATGGTGTCCGGGGTAGCTACCTGTTGTTGAGACAAACAGTCCGTGGTGAGAACTTGCAGCGGGGTGCTGCTCGGTCAGCCCTGGCATGAGTGGGGCCGGCAGGTCTCTGCGTATGAAGAAGTCCCTACCTGCTGCCAGAGCCTGGGCTGGGTGAGAGACGGGGTAAGGGGCTGCTGGTGACTGCGCCGGGCCAAACGCTCCCGTTTGACTAGAGACCACCTCGGCTTGGCCTGCCATATGATGATGATGATGATGATGATGGTGGTGGTGGTGGTGGTGGAGCTGGTGGTGGGGATGAGGGGCAGGGCTGAGCTTAAGGGCCGCGGGGTGATGCTGAGGAGGAGGATGAGGAGGAGGATGGTGGCGGTGCCCCATGTGTTCTGGCCGGAGCGGGTGCGGCCCGAGGCGGGACTCGGCGGCGTGCTCCCCCGGCTGCGTGGGCGCCGTGGCGTGGGGGTGCCCGGCGAAGCCTGGGAAGCCTGTCATGCTCTGAGGGGGGTGGTGGTGGTGGTGGCGAGGAGCCCCCGCCAAGTCTACTAATCTCAGCGCCGTGTTCCGCCTGGAGAGAGCAGCAGGGTCCATCACTGGGAGCCCCAGAGCATCCACGCTCATTAGCTTCTAACGCTAAAAAGTCACCTGACTGCGGGAGGAGAGAGACACAGAGAGGGGGGTAGGAGAAAAAAAAAAAAAAAAAGCAACTTTTTTTTTTTTTTCTTTCTCCCCCCAAAAAGTTTCCCGGTCCCGCTGCCCCGGCGGCGGGGCGCGCGGGCGGCGCTGCCAGCGGGTGGGCTCGGCGGGGCCGGCAGGGTCCCGCTTTTGGCGGCGGCGGGCCGGGGAGGTCCCCCCGCGCGGCCCGTCCTCCCGCGGGGCCGGGGGAGCCCCACGCGGCGCGGCCGCGGGACGGGACGGGGCGCGGGCGGCCGCGCGCCGCCCCCGGGCCGCGGCGCCGGCCCCGCCGGCCAAACAATCGCCGCGCCTTCCCATTGGCTGCCGGCTGGGTGACGTCACCGATGACAGGTCCCGCTGCCGACTGAAAGGGTTATCTCTCGGTGCGGCGGGGGGGGGGGGGCGGGGGGGGAGCACTGCGCATGCGCCGCCGCCGGGCGTCCCCCTTCCCCTGGCACCCCCCCACCCCGCCCCCTCCCGCCCCGCGGAGCCCCTCGGCCCGGCCCCGGGGCACGGCGGAGCCCGCGGCCTCAGCCCGGCCCGGTGGCGGGAGGCTCTGGCCGGGGCCTTCCCCCAGGGCCGCGCCGTCGGGCCGTCGCCGAGCTTCCGCCGCCGGGGCTGCTGCCGTGCGGGAACAAAGCCAAGGCGGGCGGCGGGACCGCGGCGGGGGGAGCGTCCCTGCTGCCCGACCCGGCCTTTGTCCATTCCCGCTGCCCTGCCCCGACGCGGGGGGCAGCCCGCGGGGTTCCCCACCCCCCCGGGAGAGCCCCGGCAGCCCCCCCGGTCCCCGCCGCCCGACCGGAGCAGCGGGAGGCGAGGCGGCCCTGCGCCCCCCGCGGAAGCGGGCCCGGGCCAGCCTGCGGGTCCCTGACACTTGTTGGCAGCGCGGGGAGCGGGTCCTTCCCCGGCACGAACGGCGGCGGGAGCCGCACCGCAGCTCGCCCCCTGGGCGTACGCGTTTGGCCTGTACTCGGACTGCTGTACCGTCGCCTGAGCCCTGACAAAGGATTCCTGGAAGAGTCCCTGTCCCCTTCCTCCTCCTCTGACAACTTTTAGCAGTTATCTGGTTATTGGCTGCCGGAGCGATGCGAGAAATCGTGATGTTCAGACTGAATCTGAGTGTTTAACCCAGAAGAGGGAGTCTCTCTTCCTTTCCCTCTCTCACGCACACGTACAGGGTAGTTCCATGTAAAATCCCCATCCTTGGCTCGAAGGAAAAAAGCATCGCAAAACATTCATAACCGACTCAATTCTGAGGCTTCTCACCTGAAGGAAATAGCATGGGTCTGCAGCGTTTGCATGGCTAGTGATGAAAGTGTAGGTCAGGGTTTCAGCTTTATACACTGAGGCCTTACAGGTTTAGAAAAGCTTAGGGCTTCAGCACAGAAGGAAGCATCTACTTAAGTTTTTAAGAAGGGGATTGTGAACTTTAAAAAAGTAAAGGAAACACAGGAAAAGATTCTTCTGCTTCAGGAAAGAAAAACACAGCTATAAATTTCTGCCCACCGTATTGCCACAGAACTCGGATCCTGACATAAAACCAACTCCACCAATAAACGCGCAGTCTTATGAAATAAAGCAACAATGAATTCCCTATCCATCCTGTCAAACTCTCAGCATTTTTATACACTCAATTGCTGTTAACTTGCCAGTGGATACGTAACTGCATGCACGCCAGGTAAAGCTTCCAGTGCAGAATTTTGCATCTCCATAAAAATGTAACAGTATCGGCGATCGATAGGCTTTATGTTAAGTAGTAAAACAAGAAACTGTTTGGCAATGTTCGGTTCAGCTACTCTCACAACAGAAGCTACCAACCAATGATCAGAAACCATAAGATTAAAGTGTAGGACATACATAACCACATAGGGGACATTTTTGTCACAGCTTCGCGTACTCTGGGCTGGCTGCAGTTACGTATTTTGGCTCTGCTTGGTTTTTACCGTATTTCCCTTGTAACACAAGTCTGATATTTAGGTACTTCGCTATAGATACATCCTTGTGTACATCTTTCGGAGTGGAGATGATGAAAAGTGACAAATGATGCAATTAGCTCTCCACCCTTACATAACATGTTTACGCAGGCATTTTAAACCCCACACCATCCTCACAATATCTCAACTTTCAAGTCTACTTGCTCTACGAAATGGATTTGACAGTCCTATTCATGACCATCTCAATAGGAGTGCACAGAAGAGACAAACGTTAGGAAGGATGAATCTGTTACTTACAAATGTACTGAGAGTGTGAATTCCAAATAAAGCTGCTTTCCTCATACCTCCTTAAAACACTGCATCTCTACATACTTGTTATCCATCAATTCTGACACTTCTCAGTCAAGGGAGAAAACATCTGGAACAGTTTATCAATTAAAAAAAATGTCATAACCGGTTTGCCCTAAGCTCATTTAAAATATTGTGATGGTTTCTCGTCAGACACTCATGGCTCTCAGTTGGCCCCTCACTCAGGGCGTTCTCTCACTCCCTTTTCCAGGCAGTGCAGGAGAACCTGGCCCTCGGTGTCCCTCACTCTTAGGTGAAGTTAGTGTGAGCCCCGGTTGGTGTGGGGGGGGGGAGCGGGGCGGGGGGCGGGCGGGGGCCACCACATGACTGCGGGGAGGCGGAGAAACGGGGAAGAGGAGGGGAGCGGGGCCAGACCCGGCCTTGCTCCGCGCATCTCCCAGAATGTTTTGAAAACTTAATGCCTGTTTGTGCAGCCCTTTGGCAGCTTGAGCTCGCACGGCTGCCACTCCAGGGGTGACCGAGGTCTCATGCTTCTTGGCAGCGGCCTGAGCCCTGTTTGACCAGATAAGTCGGGCTCTCGGCAAACTCTCAAATGTGTCAACATCAGCTTGTGCAGGACCAATTTATTTTTTTTTTTTTTGTAATTACTATTATTTCCTTTCCAACCCACCTGGCTACGGTAAGGGCATCCCCTTCTAGACTACCCTGGGGACTCATGAGCTGGATGAAGCCAGAGCCTTTCCAGGGGTAAACCAAGATTGCTCAAGCAGCAGAACAGAAACATCCTGAGCTGAAGCTGAAACTCAGACACCAGGGCACATCCACAGGACAATATTTTTATAAGATCTAAAGGATAGATCTTGTCTTAAGGGAAGAGGAGTTTAGAGGGACCACGGTGCTCTCTTGAGTGCCAGACCAGCACGAACAGACGGGCAGCTTGAGCCCGAGTACAAATTTTCTAGTGGCTGCTGTGTTTCTGCCATTCCGTCCACAGTCCCCCGCCCCAAAGCCCGCCCGTGCTGGAGGGCTGCTCTAGAGAGGTGACATGTTGTAAAGACGAGTCACAAGCACTTTTCCTCCTCGCTCCCCTCGTCCGACCCTGCCCCCGGCCCAGCTCTCTCGGGGAAGAGGTGAGCTGGCCGAGGCAGTGCCGGGAGAAGGCAGGAGCCCCGCACGTCGGGGCTGTGCCCTGGGAGGGGAGCTGAGCTGCCTCCCTGCCCCCTGCCCCGCCGTGCGGGACCCAGAGCTCCGCCTGCCCACACCTCGGGGGTACGGGGCCGAGCAGGGCAGCCCCAACCCTCCGGCCCCTGCCTGCACCCCGGCCCGGTGCCCAACGGCTGCCGGGGCCTACAGGATGGAAACTGCGTCCCACACCCCTCTGGGGTAACCCTCGGGTTGGGGACAGCCCCCGTTGCCGAACGGCTTTACAGATCCACCAGCCTTTGCCTTGGTTTGGGTAGGAATCTACCTATAGAGCAAGGCGCTTACCCGTATTTCTACCTTGGTCCCAGAGAAGGGGCTTGCTGTGAAGGTGAGGTGCAAAGCCCCAGAAAATCAGGGGCTGCTCGTGTTGTGCTCTTTGACTATGGGCCGGATCCTGCTCACCCGTAGAGTCGTGGCTCAGCGCAAGCAGCAGCTCCAGCCCCGGGAAGCATCGGGGAGAGCAAAATCTGACCTTCACCCAGCTCCGTGCTCTCCCACGCCCGCCCCTGCGGAAACTTCCGTTCCCGACGAGCCAGCTAGAAACTTTCCAGCCGGTGCCCGAGGACTGAACTGGACGGGATGCCCTGAAGTCTCCAAACAGCACGTTCCAGGCTTCAACTCCCGGACGAGAGGAGGGGAACGATTTCATCTGAAAATCCTAACATTTACTGTGAGAAAGGGAAAAAAGCGAGGAAGAACAACGGAGAGGACCAAGAAGTCACCCTGTGCGATTCCTTAGCCCCCAGAGTCGCTCACACGGAGAGATGAGGGCGGCAGCGAGTGACACAGGGGCAGGCGCAGGACCTGAGCCCGAGTCCCTGCCGGGGGCAGGGTGGTTCAAGAAAGCCTTTCAGTAGTGCCAGCATCTCCCCGGAGGGAAGAGGAGAGGGTACCCGGTGGCTCGGGAGCACATTCTGCCTTTGTTTCCACTCCCTCGCCCCATTGCCACTTACGGGGTCTTCTTTACTTCAGGGTTCTCGGATAATGGGAACTCAGCTACCAGACGAGCAACGGTTTGTGCCTAGGTTTGCCTCTCACTTTTTGTGACCTAGAGCTACCCTAGGACAAGTAAATCATATGCTTATTTTAAATAGAATATTTCATTCAGTACCTCAAGATTAAGGTATTCCTGTCAGATAAGCTGTCAGTCACTAACTACTTAGACACCACATTGTGGAAGCCTGGTATCCCTGGTAAAGATGATACATATCATGTAAACCCCATCAACAAGATCAAAGTCGTCTTCTTTAATAGGATCCAATACATGTCAAACCTCATTCCAATCAAATCGTCCGTAAATGAATTCAAGATGAATATGTCATAGAATAATGTGACAGTGCAATCACATGGGGTCAGGGGTTGTTGTTTCAATGAGAGAGTCGTCAAATATTAATTCTAGAACCTCCAAATGAATAGGCATTGAGCAGGATTAGGCAGCTGCTGGTGGGGAGTTGTGTCGCTGATTTGTGTTTATGCAAGTACGTTAAACACTAAGCTGAAAAAAAATTGTCTCCTTTGAACTGAAAAAAAAAAAAAGAAGCATATTTTAACTTACTTGACTTTTCCAGGATGTTTCTGTAAAGTCGTTTTCTTTTCCTCATTACAAGGGGAGTCTTGTGCCTCATTTCCTGACTTTGTTCCTGTTTGGGGAGAGAGTTGGAAAGTTAAGAGCAAAACCATTTGTGTGTGATATGAAATGAGTAAGGCGCTGTACGACTCGGGCATCGTGGATTTAAAAAGAAAAGAAAAACCCCAAACAAAACACAAGAGTAAAGCAGCGAGGGTAGGGGGGAAGAGAAGCCTTCTCCGAGGGGAAACTGGAGGCTGTCTCCCCAGCAAAGCAGCACATGTTTTATGGAGTCATGAAGTTTCCATGGCTGATTTAGGGGGAAAAAAAATATGAAAGGACATCTTTTCAGTTCTCCTTTGATCTGACATTCACCTTCTGGCAGGCTATTGTAAGGCAGGTTTTTACCAACTCCACTATATTGTTTACAGATCCTTCCCTCCCGAAATTAAATTTCGGACTCTCTGCGAGCCTCCAACGCAAGTTGTTGTCTCAGCAAGGATTAGTATAGTACCACCCTGGCACTTCTTCCTGCCTATAATTTTCAGCTTGCTCTTTGCACTCTGCAAGGCAGAGCACTGCCACTACTGCAGGCAGAACTTTGCACAGCTTTCTTTGAGCGGCAGCAATAACCCCGAGAGCAGATCTGGGGTTTGATGCAGTGTCCGAGTCTGAATTTTTGCACATATCTTTGAAATTCTCAGGGTCTGGGTTTGAGGTTTTTTGTTTGTTTATTTGTTTCTCCCTCAATACGGAAAAGAACGCTAGAATCTGGAATCAGTTACTTCAAGGGAGATTATTATTATTATTATTGCTTTTGCTACTATTATTGTAGGGCTGGTAAATAAAAATCTATAGTAACACATATAATTGATGATATTAATTATGAAACTTCATCAGCGTATCATAGTCATACTTTATCACAAATAATTTGATGTCCTCAATATTTTCACCGCTGTGATGAAAATTACTGCTGAAATAAAAAGAACTAGAGGAACCCCTTAGGAATTATATCTTCCAGTCAACTTCCATTCATCCTCACACTTTTATCAAGTCAGAGCAGCAAACACTGCCCTGCTAGCGAAAGGTTTGCAGGAGTTGTGCTTTATTGGTTAGGATGGGAGGCTGGAGGAGTGCTCGGTTCCCAAGCGTTCGCCAAAACTTGTTGAAACTGGACAAAAAAAAAAAAAAAATCGCTGCATTTAATATTTCAAATGATTACCAGATGACAAAACACGAAGGCAAAAACAGTTGTGGATTTCAGAGTAAATATTGGCTAAAACTCCGGCTCGACCTCGCACGCCTTTCTCATCTACGCAGTGTCACCGGCGGAGCGGGGGGGTGCGAGTGCCCCACTGCCCGACCTGGCGGGGTCTCGGCCGGGCCGACCCCCGGCGCTCCACTGCGGGGTACCAGTCCCCCCTCGGCTCCCACGCTGGGGCTGGGGGTGCGAGGGGCTGCAGCCGGCGCAGGCGGGACCCGGCCCCCCCTCCCCACATGCTCTCTTCGACACCCGGCCAGCGGTGCGCCGGCGGAGCGGGGCTGGGAGCAGCCGCCGCCCCCGCGGGAGCCCGGCGGCCCCGGGCGGGTTTGGCGGCGTTGCCCCGGGATGTGTGAGCCGGGCTGAGCGTACGGCGGCGGGGACGGCGTGTGCCCCGCTGCCACCGGCTTGTCACGCAACCTGTGCTCTCCGCGGCGGCGCGGGGTGAAGGGAGCGCTCGCCGGGAAGCTCTCGGGGCAGAAATAAAAGTTCCTCGGCTCCGGGTGCAGCGACTCCCGAGCCCAGCCCGGCGAACAGGCTCCCCGCCCGGCAAACGGACTTCCCGGGGCTGAGGGACCGTGCGTGACAAAGGAGCAGCAAGGCGGGGGGCGGGGGGGCTCGGCGAGGAGCCCCCGCCCGTCCCCGTCCGGTCCGGCGCTGTGCCGGTGCCCGGGGCTGACACATGGAGCCGGGCTCGGGTCAGAGGTCACCCTCGGGGACATCACCCTCGGCGGGGATTTAGGATCATCTCCCCTTCCTCAGCCGGCGCCGGGCGCGGGGCGGCCCCACGGGGCTGGGACCGGGGTCTCAGCCCCTCCGCGGGCTCTGCGCGAAGTTGGCGGCGGCACCCAGCTCCTTTGGCAGCTCCCCCGGCCCTGCCCGCAGGGGGGTGGGGGTGGGGGTGGAGGGGGCCGGCCGGGCTCCCGGGCTCCGTCCCGCCTATAAAGAAGGGCGTGCGGTGCCGGAGCGCCGGCTCCCCCGGCGCGCCCCCGTGGCACCGGGCGAGGCGGTGGGCGAGGCGCTGGGCGGGGAGCGCGTCCCCCGGGAGACCTCCCCACGGGGCTCGCCATTGTCATCGCTCCTCGTCCTCTGCCCGCCGCCCCGGCCCTCCGGCCCCGCCTGGGCGGCCGCAGGACCCAGCCGGACCCGCCGCCTGCCCGTCCCCACCGAGCCCGACCGCTGTCGAGGCTGGGAGCCCCTCCGCCCCGCTCCGCGGACCCCAGCCCCCCCTCACTGCGCGGACAGCCGGGCCGCCCCCCCCCCGCCCCGGACTCGGGGGGGGGGCAGGCGAGGGGCCCGGAGTCCGGCGGAGGGTGCTGGAGCCCTCCTCGACGGCACCCGGGCGCTTCTCCCTCCGCCCGCCCCCGGACGTCGAGGTGCCGCCGGGGGCCGGCCCCCACGTGGGCGAGGGGCAGCCGAGGCACTGCCCCCCCCTCACAGCGGGGCTCCAGCCCTTCTCCCCGGGGCGGCCAAGCCTCCTCTCGCCGGGCCCCCCCGCGGGCAGGGAGATCTCGTCCAGCCCTTGGGGCAGGCGGTGGGGGCTCGCCAGCTGCCCGGGCTGCCCAGGCACCCCCTGCTCCCAGACACTTACCCCTGCGACCTGTTGAGGTTTCCCCTCATTTCTGAACTGACAAAAATAATAGTGGGGCTGGGGGGGAAGGGAAAAGAAAGAAAGAATGAAAGAAGAAAACAATAACCCCCCCCTAGGAACCCACCACCTCTTTGGCGCTTCCATCGAGGCGGTCATCCTTCATTTCTTCTTTTCTTGCTTTCTGGAAGCAGTTAGGGAATGTATGATGAAGCAGAAATGAGCCGTCAGGATGATATTTTAATGGCTTATATGTCACGTTGGTGCATGTGGCTTTGAACTGGAGCAGCTTTCGTTTCCTGCAGAGAGCGCGCCGCAAATCCCACTTGATAACTTCTACAACCCACAACATTTTTTTTTTTTTTTTTTACATTCACTCTTACACTGTATATTTAGATACGCTTCCTAAAAATATCCTCTCGTCTGCTTTCTCGTATATTTTGCACCGACCTGGAGTGATCACTGGGTTCCCCCTGCACTGGGAGGCAGGCTAGCCCCGGACTACCTAACTTTCTGGATCTCCTAATGCCATCGCCCTGAAGACTTCACAATAACGCTGACAACTCTGTCCTTTGCTTAATTTTAGCACCAAATACAGAAAGTAATGTAACACCCGCCTAAAGACCATGCCCACACACAGGCGCGCTCCTAGAGCGGGTATACCTGTTGCTATAAGCTATTGCAATTCCTTTGAATGGATTTGGCAGAATAAATGCAAACGTGTAGATTCAGCCCAGCATTATTCTGAAAAAAACTGTAAAGCCTCCCAAGATCCACGGGAAATTACATAATACATCTGCTTTGAAAGCGATCTCCGTGCACCGAGCACAGTCAAACTGCATCTGCAGATAAACTGCAGCGAAACATTCCTTCAAGGCGTATCAAAGTTTATTTGTTGTTTGTTTGTTTGTTTGTTTTCTAGGCGCAATGGCCATTTTGATACCTCTCGAAATGAGGCAGTTCTCACCCGAGAAGGGTTCGCGCAGCAGCGCTGCTGGTCTCATTCCCCAGTACCTGCGCTGCGGATTGCTTACCAGCGCCTTTAATTAGAGAGGATGAGTTTAAAGTTTCTTTGTTTGGCACTAGGAATTGGAGGGGCTCGGATTGAGCTGCGAAGGAGGCAAGTGAAGGGTTGAACAAAGGCGAAATGGAAGGAGTCCGACTCTTAGCGAGCTTTTGGTGTTTTCGTTACTAGAAAATAATTAGAGCTAATGAATATGCAGGCGACTGAGTAAATAAATAATTTGCCGGTTTTATATATGTACACACACACGGGCACATACGTAAGTGTATATATACGTACGCACACAAAGACGTCTATATTTTAAAGTTTCAAGAGATTTTTTTTTCTTTAGTGCCGAAGCATCGTTTAAAATATTGTACAAATGTTGCTTAGCTTAATTGATTAAACCACAAAGGTTTTCTGCTTTTAAATGCCATACTTATACCTTTCAACAATCATTTTAATATATAGTCAATAGCTCTTTGTAGAGAGAACAAAACAGAACTATCCGCAGTTTTTCAATAGACTTTGAGCTGGGGAAAGACAGGTTAATCGAGGGTTGCATCTAGAAAACAACCAAGTGTTGTATGTTTGCACTGAATCCAAATGTCTGCATTTTTCTAACTAAATCAAAGGGAGTGTTATTTCTTTTTCTGCTCACTCATCTGAAGGTAAGTAAATTTTCTCTGGCGATCAAAAGCCTGGTCAGCAACAAAGACACCGCCTGCTTTTTCCACCGTCCTGGTGTGGCAAGTTGAGGAATTTCAATAACTGTGACAAGGGTGACTGATTTGTGAACTAGAAAAGGTTTGAATGTCAGAAAATTTACATTGCTCCTATCGAGGATTTAAAATAAATTTTTACAAAAAAAAAAAAAAAGAAAAAAAAAAAGAGAGAGAGAGAGAGAGAGAAGAAATATCCGGGAGTTTCATGCAGCAGGAGGAGAAACAATGTAGGTTTGGGAAATTTACAGTTTTACCTGAATGAAAGAGACTCCGTAAAAAGAGAGAGTGAGAGAAAGGGAGAGCGAGAGAGAAAGAAGAAAGAAAATAACAAAAAAGAGGCAAAACAACAACAACAAAAGTAGAAAGTTAAGAGTTCTCACCCACCTGCGTTTTGATGGGTGCAGAAAACAAGATTTATTTCAGAAACCTGATGGAGGGACAGAGTCAGCTACTCAGAGAAATCACGCCTGGTGTTTAAAAATAAAATCAAATGCACCCAGCACCTACTCTCGGAGAGCTTCAGTTTTAAACAAGCGGAAAACAACTTCAAAAGAAGCGAGTCCCTACAGGGCTTCTCTTTTCAAAGACTAAAAAGTTGCTCAGTGATCTTAAAAATTCTGGATCACCAAGAAATCATCATTACCATCATTATCTGAGTGCTGGAGAGAGAGGGACAGAGAGAGGGAGAGCGGGGGAGAAAATAACCCTAATAATAATCAAAGATTTTTTTTTTCCTTAGCACACATACACACAAAAAGATGCTCTGGAAATATTTTCGTGGAAAAAAAAAAAAAGGCTTTATATATTAAAAAAAAAAAAAAAGTTGCTACTCCTGCAGCCCTGTTTGTCAGAAGGGATGTCAGGGCGCTCACAATACCTGCGATTGATGAGGCGGAGGGGCCAATCAGCGGCGGGAGGCGGCCGTGCGCGCCCCTCGTTGGCGGGGCCGGGGGGAGTTACGCGGGGAAGGGGGAGCCGGCGGCGGCCAATGAGCGCCCACGTCCGCCCGCACGTCGCCCCGCCCCCGGCTCCCATTCATCAAGGGGGGGGACGGTGTCGTCTTTTCAATTCATTTATCTGCAGGAATGATTGCCGCTATCAGTCTCGCGTTCACCGCCCGGCTGAGGAGGTGAAAGTTTCTCCCCAGGAAGATAAACCGCAAAAGACAATATTGTGCATGATTTGCGCCTTTTTTTGCAAAGCGAAAAAAAAAAAAAAGGTCCCCAAAAAAAAAATCGGGGAGAGTGTGGGGAAGCTCGAAGAGGAGAGAGAAACAATCTCTCGGCCACTTTGCAACATTCCTATAGCCAAAAAAATCACTGAAGGAAGTTTCTTTTTTGTTTTGGTTTTTTTTTTTTTTTTTTTTTTTTTTTTGCTGCCTGTGTTGATCTCTCTCCGTTATTGTTATTTGCAGCCAGTTTATTTTTGAGCCCATCCAACTCCCCCCTCCCCACTTAAACCTCCCTGAAAAGTCAAAGCAGAGAGACAGTGAATATTTTTGGGGCACATTTTTATTATTATTATTTGCAACTGCGAAGATCTCTTCCCCCCTTCCGCACCAGCCTCTTTTTTTTTTTTTTTTTTCCCTTCTCCCCCCCCTTTTTTTTTTCTTCCCCCTGCGCTGATGCCGAAGGGGGTGTTTTTGATGTGGTTGCTTTGGTGGTGATCGTCGCTGACTTTCCAAAGAGGGTGTTTTCGCCGCTGCTGCTGCTGCTGCTGCTGCTTCTCTCCGCGTTGTGTGTGTGCGCGCGTGCTTTTTTTTTGGTTGCTGCATCGACGCTGGGAAGATGCTTCTGGATGCTGGACCGCAGTATCCCGCCATAGGAGTCACTACCTTCGGATCCTCTCGCCACCACTCCACGGCCGATGTCACGGACAGAGAAGTGGGTCTGGGGATCAACCCCTTCGCCGACGGCATGGGCGCCTTCAAAATCAACCCCAGCACCCACGAGCTGGCCTCGGCCGGCCAGACCGCCTTCACCTCGCAGGCGCCCGGCTACGCGGCGGCGGCCCTGGGGCACCACCACCACCCGACCCATGTCAGCTCCTACTCCAGCGCCGCCTTCAACTCCACCCGGGACTTTCTGTTCCGCAACCGCGGCTTCGGCGAGGCGGCGGCCGCCAGCGCCCAGCACAGCCTCTTCGCCTCCGCCGCCGGCAGCTTCGCCGGACCCCACGGACACACCGATGCCGCGGGACATATACTTTTCCCGGGGCTGCACGAACAAGCCACCAGCCACGCTTCGCCGAACGTGGTGAACGGGCAGATGCGCCTGGGCTTCTCCGGAGACATGTACGGCAGACCCGACCAGTACGGCCAGGTCACCAGTCCCCGCTCCGAGCACTACGCCTCGACCCAGCTGCACGGCTACGGCCACATGAACATGAACATGGCAGCCCACCACGGGGCAGGGGCCTTCTTTCGTTACATGAGGCAGCCCATCAAACAGGAACTCATCTGTAAGTGGATTGAGCCCGAGCAATTGTCAAACCCCAAAAAGTCCTGCAACAAAACTTTCAGCACGATGCACGAGCTGGTGACTCATGTCACGGTGGAGCACGTTGGAGGACCCGAGCAGTCCAATCACATATGTTTCTGGGAAGAGTGTCCGAGAGAAGGGAAACCTTTCAAGGCCAAATATAAACTTGTAAATCACATCAGAGTCCACACAGGTGAAAAACCTTTCCCCTGCCCTTTCCCAGGCTGTGGCAAAGTGTTTGCCAGATCAGAGAATCTCAAAATACACAAAAGAACTCACACAGGTACGGTACCTTCGCGGTAGCTTTTCTCTCTGCGAGTGGAAGCGCCCAGCGCCGGGGCCGGAGCGGGGCGCGGGGGGGGGGGGGGGGGGGGGGGCCGGGGCTCTGCTTGGCTGAGGGTCGGGGTGGAAGGGGGAGGGTTATGGTCCAGGGCCACTGATTTTTCCAGGAGAGGCAGGCTCGGAGCTCCGCTGCGAGACGAGCTCGGTCACAGCCACGCCAGCGGCAGCAACAAAAAGAAAATTATCCCTGCCGAGGGAGAGGGGGAGAAAGGCAGGGTTTGCTGCTGGGATTGTTAGGGCGGGGGGGGGGGGTGGGGGGGTGGGGGGAGAAAATCGCAGCAACCTGTCCTGTTTAAATTTATAGGTTTTAATTAATTGTTCGGCAGTTTTGACTGTGGCACGATGAGAAATTGTGCTAAATATTGCAGGCAGCTCATCCGTCTCCCCTCTGCAATTCAGGGCTTGGTAAATATTTAATTCAGAGGAGCGATTTTAAATAAACCGAGCCCGGCGCGTTAATGTGTTATTGTTGTGCGGAGGGCAGGCGCCGGGATCCCTGAGAACTTTTCCCCATCGCGGGAGGTGGAAAAGCAGCAGCCCCTGGCCGGGAGAGCGCTCTCCCCCTGCTCCCACCCCCGAGTGCCGAAAGCCAGCGCCGCTTTCCCGAGCGCTTTTGCAGAGGGTTTGTGGGGCTGCCCTCGCGTTGTATTTCCCGGCCGGATAATTTTCAATATTGCAAGAAAATACGGGGGAGGGGGCTGGGGTGGGTGGGAGCGAAAAATATCACGAGAATGAGCTATAAAAACGGAAACTAGACACTGAGGATTGTGTGTAAATACCACCACGCCTGCTCTCCCGCTTGGAGCGTTGCGAGGGGGGAGAGGTGCCCAGGGCTGGGGCTGTAACCGAAACTCGCCCCTCCAATGGGGGAGAAAAAAAAAAGTTATTTAGCTTCCCCCTCCCCCCTCCCCCCCGAAATGGGCGCTGAGCAGGGGTCGGAGGTGCGGAAAGGACAGAGAAGAGAAGCAAGGTTTTGGGATTTGAGCCTCGTTGAAGTTAGAAAGTTGCAAGTGTTTGAAATGGAGCCCTGGGCTTCCATCCGGCGGTGCGATGGGGACAATGAGCTATCCAGCCGGCCCTGCTTAATCAGATCCGTTTTCCCCCCCTTCCGTCTGCAATAGGTGAAAAACCATTTAAGTGTGAATTCGAGGGCTGTGACAGGCGCTTTGCAAACAGCAGCGACCGCAAAAAGCACATGCATGTGCACACTTCCGACAAGCCCTATCTCTGCAAAATGTGTGACAAGTCCTACACGCACCCCAGCTCCCTCAGAAAGCACATGAAGGTAAACGGAGGGCGCCTGGTGTGCGGGGCTCGGACGCCGCCTCGGGCCTGGCCGGGGGAAAGGGCTGCGGGGCCGGCGGGCAGGAGCGCCGGGGCCGTGGGGCGGCGGGGCCGGCGGGCGGAGCGCGGCCCGGGGCCGGCCGGCTGCGGGTCTCCGCGCTGCCGCGGCCCGGGCCCGGCCCCGGAGTCCGCCCCGGGCCCGCCGGGCCGCGCCGCCCCCCGCCCGGCCGCGCTCGGCCCCGGCGCCGCGGGCAGGGCCTTTTGTCGGTGCGTTTTATGCGGAGAGGGGAGGGGGGGGCAGTGCGAGGAGGCGGCCGGTGGGCGCTGCCCGGCCTTCCCCGCCGGGCCGGGGCCGGGGCCGGGGCCGGGGCCGGGGCCGGGGCCGGGGGGGCGGCCCCGGGGCTGGAGCCGGCGGGGAGCCCCGCGGGGATGCCCGAGCCCGGGGCTCGGCGCTGGGTCCCGTTGTCTGGCGCGTCCCCCGCCGAAGGCGCCCGCCGCCAGGGCCTCCGTCCCCCGCCGCTCTCTATTTCTGCCCGGGTTTTCTCTTGCAGGTCCATGAATCATCCTCGCAGGGGTCCCAGCCTTCTCCCGCCGCCAGCTCAGGCTACGAGTCCTCCACCCCTCCAACCATCGTGTCTCCATCCACAGAAAACCAGACCGCCAGCTCCTTATCCCCTTCCTCCTCCGCAGTCCACCACACGTCCAGCCACAGCACGCTTACATCAAATTTTAACGAATGGTACGTCTAAAACGCTAAAACAAAACAACAAAAAAACACAAAACGAAACAAAACAAAAAAGCCCCAAGCGAGCAAACAAATACCCTATTTAAAGACTCCAAAAATAATGAACACTTTGAAATCAGAATTTAAATGAGCAAACAAAATAAAATGCTGCCAGTAGACCCAGGACTGAGTAAAATGAAGACTTCATTTTAAATTTTTTTTTCCTTTCTTTTTTTTTTTCTCTTTTATTTCTCTCCTTTTTAAATTTTTTCTTTCTTTCCTTTTTTTTTTCTTTTTTTCTTTTTTTTTTTTTTTAAATTTTTATTGTTCTGCTCTGTTCCAAGGCTTGGTAGGCGAAGGGGTTAGTAGAATGCGTAAGAAGACAAGGTTACCAGGGCAAATGCCAACTGTGTAGGGCTTTACTGGAAACCACTGATTAGAGATCTCCAACTGCATGTCTGCTCGGGCAGCGGCCTTCCCCCCCCATCCCCTCTTGTAAATACAGAATTATTAGCTTCAAAAACAAAACAACAAAAAAATGTACTGTTTGATTTTGTAAATAGTTATATCGCAAGTTGAATAAGGGGATATGTGGATTTGTGGTCTTTGCATATATGTGGGGGGAGGGGCGGGCGGGCGGGAGCGGCGACGGGGAGGGCGGAGGTGGTGGGGGGGCAGAGGGAAGAGGTAGAAATTCAACTATTTGTACTGAATGGCAAGAATGTTCTAGTAAATGTGTACCAAAATGTGAATTACTTTGTATTATTACAGTCTAAACGTCGATCTAACAGAATATTATTGGTATTAATGTGCTTTTTTGTATAAAGTGCAACATTTCGTCCCAAAGTCCAGTCTAAGTAGTGCAGTAAAATGTTGTTACACGTCCTGTCAAGAAATTCGTATAGTGAAAGCCTGGATCTGCGTGTCAAACTGTTACATTTGTTTATGTAAAGTGATATTAAAAAAAAAAAAAAGATATAAACTATATCTGTCCGTTGCTTTTGGCAAATACAAGAACATAATGTATATAAATCCTAATTTCCATATTTATCCGCATGTAAAGGTCCGGTTATACATGTTACAAGATATTCAATATTTATGGCTAGAAGAATTGGTATGTAAAATTTAGTTTACAGAACTGTTTGGTAACATTTCGTACCTTATTAAAGATTCTTAAATCCCATGAATTGTGGTAGGAATTCTTATTCACTAAGTCAACCTGCTGCAACTCCAACTAGCTTTAGGATATTAGAATAAAACTGTCCCAGTTTTTCACTGCTTTCCATTATGTCATCACTAAAGCAGCGAAGGTGATATAAATGTGATAAATGAAAGGATCCCTGCTGGCATTACTATAGTGTGTAATTAGTATTTATATCAAAATTTATGAAACAAATTTTCGGCCGCAGTATAATTTAAATGACCTTTGCAGACATAGAATAACAACCATAAAAATAACAGAAATAGATTGCATATGCTACATAAATATTAATGTGGGGAATTGTTACACGAGAAGTGCTGCACTCCACTCCAACACTGCCCATGAATCTGCATAGACTGGGTCCCTAAATTAAATTAATTCGGATAACATATATTAGGAGATTTAAAACAGAAGAGATTTCGGTTGCTATTTTAATTTAAGGCATTTATGACCATAACTAATTCTCAGGCAGTGGATTCATGGCTTTCCTTGGGCCTTTTACTCCCAGAAGTACAGCACTGTTTCACTAAGGCCGTTGTTGTTGTTGTTGGGTGTATTTTTTGTTTGGTTTTTGGATTTTTCTTTTTTTTTTCTTCCCTTTTTTTTTTTTCCCTGATATTCCTTAAAACGTGATGTTAATTTAAATCAATTACTTCTTATGTTATGTTATTATTATTACTATAATTTTGCCAGTGTTAATAGCTTTCTAAAAAAATAAATCTAGGGGATAAGAATTATTTTATGTAATTTGATTATCTTTCTATCTCTTTTATTTATTTCTCATTTACTTAAGAAATTCGTTCCATTGGCTGGCGTTGATACAGTAAATTTGTAAATGAGAAGACAATATAAAAAATCTAAATTACTTGTGCTTAATGACTGTAGCAGAACGCCTTTTCTCTAAATCAGATTGTCTTCCTTGCAGTTTAGTTTGATAGATTTGCAAGCTGTACTGCTTCCACTAACTTAGCTACGGTTGTTGGAACTGTTGGGCTTTGTTCCTGGTTGTAGCTTGCATGATCGCCCCATTAAGCAGACAACATATCAACAGACAACACAAATCATGAGGTTGGCTAAAGCTGCGAGGGCTTGTGATATGTCATAGAGTGAATTGCACAAACTGACCTTCCAGTAGACCAAGATGACACTTTAACAGCTTCTTTAAAGAAATATTATGTGTACAGCGAGTCAATAGCCATATTAACCGCTGGGGGGGGTGGGGGGGGTGCCGGGGGAAGACGCTCTCTGCTCATATCCATGCGGGCGCTCCCTAGCTCTGGCTGTAACCCATCCAGAGCACAGCCCGTCTATCCGACAGCAAAACCCTGCAAGTGTTTTTCTTTGTCCGTAACATTTGGGGGATCTCCCTCGGAGATTTTTCACCGCCCCAAAGCACGCCCCCCCCCCCCCCCCCAAAAAAAAAAAAAAAGTTTGCCTTGCTCAGACGAAGCCCCACTCCTGCCAGCTCGGCATCACCGTCTGCTCCTTGCAGCACCCGTGGGAAGGCTTCACTTTAACTTTACTTTCTACAAAATGTTATTATTATAAGGCTAATATCAGTTTCCAGTGAAAAGAGCGCCACCTTGCAGGGTCTGGCGAGATAGAA
The DNA here is from genome assembly GCF_047716275.1 of Strix uralensis. Taxonomy (NCBI): domain Eukaryota; kingdom Metazoa; phylum Chordata; class Aves; order Strigiformes; family Strigidae; genus Strix; species Strix uralensis. The sequence continues at coordinate 16,086,484 of NC_133980.1, read as the reverse complement.
AAAGTTGGAGCCCGGTGGGACCTAGGCAGAAAGTGGTGGTACTTGAGCAAATCTAACCCACCGGGCAGAAGAGCCAGGGGAAAAAAAAAAATGTTTCGTGCGCCGAAAATGTTACTGTCTGCAAATCTTTCAGGTTAACTGTCCCGCCGACTTGACCAGGCAGCGGTTTTAAAAAAATAACCTGAGCGTACCTAAAAAAATATAAAATGGTAGAGATAGTCTGAGCCATCCCACTGTAAAATAAACCCGGAGAAACGTGGTGGGGGTGATATATTTTAAAGATGTGTATTGCAAGTTTCTCTGAACTTCTGTAAAGTCCCTAGTGGTCGCTTAGCACAGATCTGTTACTTGTGTGTACTGGAGCACTTGGTTAATGAGTATTCTTTTAAACTTTTGGTCTGAGGCTTGTTTGAGCGTCCTACAGCAGAAAGAATGATTTTAGTGGTGGTGTTGCTGCTGCTGCTTGTTGTTTTTTTTATCGGGGGGTGTGGGGGGAGCGGTGCAATACTGGGTGATCGCCATCCCGTGTATGTTCTGAATTAGCGACGATCGCTGGGGCTGGAATTGCTGATGCTGAATTCAAGTCCACGCCATGCTTGTGCTGCTTGCTTGGCTCTGGAGAGGGGAGCAGGGCTTTGCAATCCCCGCCAGACAGAGGGGTATTTTTAAAGGCGGAGAGGTTGTGAGGCGTCCCTCGGCTGTTTCTACGCTGTTTCAGTCCCTAAAGCCAACTTTCCTCTAGCCAGGAGTCCTTTGCAGATTTACTCACGAAGGCTTGCGGGGAGAAACACGGGCTCCCCAGCCTCGACGGGGGCCACGATTTTCCTTCTAATGTCTGTCTCTTGAGATGCTGTCGGCGTACTTTTCCTGCGTGGGTTATCAGGTTTCGAAGTAGGCGGGGGGCTGCCTGCGCGGGGCCGCGCCGAGCCCAGGGCAGGCCGTGCCGGCAGCCCCTGCGCCGCTCCGCGCTGCCTGTGTCGTGGCAGCTAAAACGCTGGGGCCCGACGTCCGCCGTCCGCGGACTCCCGCGCCCGCGGAGGCTCCTGCCGCCGAGGGAGAGCGTTTGGAGATACCCCCAGCAGCACGGCAGCGCTCTCGGGAGGGCGCAGGGGGCTGTTTGGGGTGGGTGTGGGGGGGGCTGTGTGCGCTGTCCCCGCTCGGGCGATGTGCCCGCGGGGCGCACACGGCAACCCCTGGCCGTGCTTGCGCTGTTTGCGTGCAGAAAGTTAAACGCAAAACAATAATCTGGCTCTTCCATTTCCCCTTCGAAAGACTCGCCTTTCAGGTCGCTTTAATGGCTTCTGAATGATCGTTTGAATTTTTTAAAAGGCGAGTCCGGCATTCACACACGACAAAGTTAGCTTCTTTAAAGCAGACACTGTTTGAAATGGGGACACACGCTCCGCGCTGGCCTCGACTGCTTCTCGCCCTTGTTTTGGCCGTAAGGAAGTAGCAGTCCCTGGGCTGATGCACGTAACATCGGGACGTTTATTTACTGCTTTTCTGGCCACGGCTCCGACTTTGCAAGTTTTCCCACGTCCGGAGCGCTTGCTCCTTTCCGAGCAACTTTTAAAGGGAGGAAGCGGCGGGCGCGGCGGCGGGCCGGTGCCGGCGGGCGCGCAGGCAACCCCGCAGCGCGGCCGGGTCGGCGGGAGCCCCGGCGCGGAGCCGCAGCCCCGCCGCCAAGCCCACTTCCAGCGGGCAGGAGCGGGCAGGAGATCCCCTCTGGAAAAGGCTGCTGACACACGGCAGAGTATTTCGAATGACCCGGTGCTGGCAGAGCCGGTGTGCGTTTCACCGCGAGAGCTCCGAGGGAAAAGACTTTGGGAGCGGTGTCCCCGGGAAAGAGGCTCCGCCGTTCGCTGGGCACGTCCTGTGTCACCGATATAAAATGTCCACACGCGTAGACACACGTACGCACGCCGCTCACACTCGCACCACGTCTGTGTACCCGCACACGGGTGTGTCTGCCCGTGTCCACGGTGGGAAGCGCCCACGTGCGCGCCGTGCACCTCGAAATAAGGGATCGATCCCCGCGGCGCAGCGCAGCGTTTCCGCGGGAAATCAGCACGTTTCCCTCAAAATATGGTGATTCTCTCCCGACCGGGGGTTTGCTGCCGGGGAGAGGCCGGGGCGCGCTGGGAGGCCCCATCGGGGCCCGGAGCGGCCGCGCAGCCCGGCCCGCGGGGCAGCTCCGCCGCACCCGTCCTCCGCGCCTGGCCGCGGGCCGCCACCGCAGTCGCGGAGGATCCCGTGGTGGGGACGGGCACTGTCTGTTTTGTAGGTATAATCTACAGGACACACGGTCACTGCTGCAGATGCAGACACGCTCACCGGAACCAACATTCGCGTTACAGGTTTTATTACAAATATATACATATAAAAAAAAATATATATACATCTGTCTCTATATTTGTACGTAAAGAAGGAGTGGTATTTCTAGAAAGACGCATATTCATGTTTTCACATGTAGGTTATATTTCTGAAGGCTCACGTAACCTCTGTTATTTAATGCAAATGTCTATGTACAATGGACCGCGTTTGTAACAGAATGGGTGTATTTTCCAAATCCATACGGAGAAAGTAATAATTGAGATTCCTATTTTGAACTAGGAGCAGGGCAGATTTCTTCAACTTGCTGAACGTACTAAGTGGGTTCCGTTTCATCGCAAAGAGGCTGTGTTTTAGGATGCATTGTTTGTTAAAAATGGCCAAGGTTTTTATTTTGTATCAAATTATTTTTTTCGCTGCTAAACTCTATGGGTCAGATTTGGTTCATCTTCGATAACAAGAAACACGATCCTGTGAAGCGAAGGGGCTATTTTTATCATGCAGCTGGAAGCTGTCATCAATTCGTAACATTTATTTCGGCTTTAGAACGATAGTATAAAATAGCATGAAGTTTCCAGATGACGCCCGTACTGCAGACAGGATTTTTCAAGTATCATAAATCAAATTAATTATCTTTTAGATATATACGATCATACTACCTCTCTATGAAACTGCTGTTAAAAAAATGCTCCGTGCGTGCATCTGTGATTGTGCATGTGTTTACATCTCGGGACCCAAACACAGAATTAGCTGTCTGGGGGTAGCTGGAGCGAGGCAGAGCACATGATCAGCGATGCACACTCAAGCCCACGTCCACACATGCCCGTTTGCGAGACGTGGGCAAGGCTCTGCTTAGCAAAAATCTGAAAGTTGCCTGTTGGCGCGGGTCAGGACTTTAAGATCCTTTCGGACCTTTCTCACTTCCAAAAATCCCGTGTTTGGCAGAACACGGCCAAAGGCTGAAGAAAAAATAGGAGAAGGGAACCCCCCCCCCCCAAACCCCACATCAGCAAGCACTCCCCCCGCCGGAACATGTGTTTTGCGTTTGGTATTGCCTCTTTTTGGGGGGGGGGGGGGGGGGCAGCGGGGAGGTGCGGGGCTGCCCGCCTGGGGACGGTTCCTAGAAATCGCGGCTGTGCGCGGGGGCGGTGTGTGCGCGCGCCCGCCCGCCCGCCGCGCACCCCGGCGGCAGCCCCGGCGACGCATGCGCGCCCGCGGCCCGGCTCCACGTGCTGTTGAATATTTATGACTCTCACCGCCTCCCCGCCGCCTGCGGAAGGTAACCGCGCCCGCCTCCGCGCCCGCGCAGGGGAGCGCTGCCGCCGCACGTGCTGCCCGCCCGCCCCGCCGCGGCCCGGCCCGGCCCGGCCCGGCCCGTGCGGGGCTGCTCTCGCCGCGCCGCCTCCCTGCGCGCATCGGTGCGCTCGGGAGGGCACTTTCCCCCTTCCCTGCCTTCCGCGGCATGTTGGGCAAACGCGACCTCCTTAATTTAGCGGGTGCTTTAGCAAATCACCGGCTCCCTCCACGCAGCAATTCTCAGCTCCGGTGTCCGCCAGCCGAGTTGCTTTTCGTGAGCTTATGTGGGAAAACGTCACGGGCGCAGTCGTCAGAAAAGTACAGTCTCGGGGGAAGGGAGAAAGGTTCTTGTAATGGATTCCTTTCTGCCTCGCTCCTCTTAGTAAAATCTCATTATACTGTATGGCCCATCATATTTTATTGCTGCTATATCGACATCGCATGATAGATCCGAGGAACAAACGCAGGGTCTTGGCATTTATTCCGTTTGTAGGCTGTAGGGTTTTTTTAAACAAATAGTAATAATTCTCAACACTCATTGTTCAGCGGCACAAAGTGATTTTAAAGCCTTTTGTACGGTGGCAAAATTACATCCCGTGTTATCAGAAATGTGCTTCTCAATCTTGCTAATGAGGTGGGTTTTTCTTTCCCTCCAGAGCCCGGTAGGGAGTGGGCAGGACGGAGGCAGGAGCCCTTGGAGCCCGCCCGCGGCTCCCGGGCACACCTGGGCGCGTTGCCCCGGCGCGGGCAGGGCCGCGGCCGCGCAGCCCGGCCCGGCCCCTCCGAAGTTCCCAGAAAGGCCCTTCCGGGTGGAGCGAGGCTGGCTGGAAATAGCCCAGCGACAATTCCTTCTCCGCAGCCTGCCTCTCCTTCCCCCCCCCTCCGCCACAGCCCACCCCTCTCCATCACCTCCTCTCTCTTCCTTGCCCGGCGCCGCGGACAAACGCTCGCCCAGCGGTGTGTGCGCAGGGGCTGGGATGTGAAATCCTCTCCGATCAACACCTTGCGTGCCTGTGCCCCCATCCCCGCCCGGCTGAGGCTCCCCGCGCGCCCCAGCCAACTACAAGAGGCGACAATAAAGCCGATGTCCATCATGTCGCCTGTTCATTTCAGAAAGGGCAGATCCTGACCTCAGTTCCCCAAGTGGAAGCTTGTTTCGGGCTCGCACTGCGGGCACCATTTACTCCAACCTTTCCACAGACGTGTATGAACGTTTTTTTTTTTTTTTTTCCCCCTTCCAACCAGGCTTTTTTCTTTCTTCCATTTCCCCCCTTAGCCGAAGCGGAAGATCCCCGGTATTTGCAGGGGGCGCGGAGGGCGTCCGGGGGGACAGTGGCACCCGGGCACACACCTGAGCCACATGCCCCCGCCTTCGCGTGGGAACCTGCTCGCATCATTTAACTCCCGAGAAAACTGTTGATCTCCTCCAAATGTGAGGCTGAACCTTTGCATTTAGTGCTCATGGCTGCGTCGCTTCCTCCCTCCCCCCAGCCCCCCCCCCCTTTTTTTTTTTTTTTTTTTCTGGCGGGTTCGTCCCCGCGTTGGGTTTCCGGAGATCCCCGGGTCCCCCCGACAGGGCTGGGGCAGGCGCAGGGCGCGGGCTCCGGAGCCGGGACGGGACGGGACCGCGCAGCGTTTGCGGCGGGGGCAGGGCAGGGGGACGTGCCCTCACTTTTTAGCCAACTGGACCAGGATGGGCTCTGTTATTATTTCTATTCTTATTGTTATTGTTATATAAAATTTAAAATTATCCCTTTGTAACTTGCAAAGCGCCTGTAAATTTACCTTAAACCTGATTTTTTTCCTAGCCAATGGTGTCAGGGGCCGGCTAGCCTGTCCCTCCGGAGCGTTAACCCTTGTCGCTAGCTGGAGTGAGTGAGAAGCTGAGGTTTGGCCCTGAGGAGCTGTGTGTGTAGATCTGGCACAGCTTTGCTCCCTTAACTCCTGGATCTTTGTTTTGGTGGCGACCAGGGAGAGCTGGGAGCGCTGTGCTCGCATTTCCCTCTGGCTTTTACACACACACACACACACACGCGCACACACACACACATACACACAAATCCCCCTTTCCAACTTTCTGCCTTTTGCGCTTCCCTTCCAGTTTTTTCACTTCTCAGACCTACTGGCAGCATTTGCCGAGATCTAGATCCCCGCCGTGGTAAGTGATGCTTTTCTCCATTGCAAAACTCGCTCAGCTCTCGGCTCGCTGTCCCAGGGATGGGTGTAGAAGTTGTATTTGTTTGGAACAGAATTGCCCAACCCCAGTGGTTTCACGTCAAGCAGCTCAGAGTAAAACTATTGTCGTGTATTAACTCCGAATGGGAGCAAACAGACCAAATAATCATTGCTGGCTCAGACAGTAGCATGGCACTAATGTCATTCTTTTTAAGTTTGCAAAGCAACTTTTTTTTTTTTTTTTTTTTTTTTTTTTGGTTGTTATGGGGAGAGCGAGACTGTGTTTTGGGTCTGATCTTTATATTTACATTACACACCAGACCATAACAAACTATACAAAGAATGCAGCTGCCATATGTGCTTTGTGAACATACAATTATGATTGGGGGGGTCACGTATTCAACGTAAGTGTTGCAGACACACTGATACCACTCCGCAAGGTTCGTGCAATACCTGAAAACTCACTCCATATTTGGGGGGAGGGGTTGGAGAGACGTTGCATTTTTAAAACCTCTATATTTTTTTTTTTAAATCAACTACAGTAAAAGCCTCTTGGACATTTATTTTTAATGTACAGTCTGCAGCTCTGACTGGATCAAATTCACGATTATTCAGATGAGGTTGAATTTGAATAACTTGCTGGTTTCTCTCCCTCGCTTTCCCCCATCACCCTCCCCCTCCTTTTTTTTTTTTTTTTGTTTGTTTTAAAAATTAAGAAAATGAAGAGTACCGCTGAGTCCGGCTGACCTTTGGCTGACATAATTTAGCAGGAGACCCTTCGCAAATGAGGACTGGATAAATTAGACCCTCTAGCTCTCCGGGTAAAGCGACACTCAGCGCCCGGCTCCCACCGAAAGGAACCGGGGCAGGGGCTGCCCCGCGGCCGGGGAGCCCCGGGGCGGCGGCGGGAGGACGGTCCCGGCGGAGGGGCGCGGAGAGCCGCCGGGCACCGCCAAGTTCAGGGCACGTCCCCTTTGCCGAAAGCCACCCCTGCGCGCCGCTGAGAAACGAGCCCGATAACCGCATGCTAATGATTCTCCTCCCGCAGCTCCCCGCTCCGCGGCCGCGCACGAGGGGCCGGGCCGGGCCGGGCCCGGCGCCTCCAGCTCCGCGCTGCCGCCGCGCCGCTCCGCGCCCGCGGGCTCTGCCCGGCTACGGGGAGACGGGGACGCTGCGCGGCCTCCCGGCCGGCGGGTTATGGACCTCCGGCGGGGCTGGGCTCCGCGGGCGGCGGTGAGGGCGCGGAGCCGGCCGCCAGCCCCGGGGACGCGGTGCCAGGGTGCCGGCAGGCACGGCCCCCGCCCTGCCTTATTAGCTTGTCAGAGTTTATCTCGTTAAGTTGTGCAGGACGTTACTCACATGATAAGGCACGGGCAAACTCTGGAGAGGGCTTAAGCCCCAGAAGTTGCTGTCAAAAAAACCCAAAAGCCCCAAACCCAACCCAACCAAAAAAAAAACCCCAAAAAAAGAAAAAAAAAAAAGAAGAAAAAAAGAGAAGGAAGCCGCGTTTCATGTTTTAACCGATCATTTGTTGAGCATCTGCGGATACCGCTGCTCTGCTCACGCAGGCTTGCCAGGGGATTGCTGTTTTAGAAACAACGGAGCGTTTTCCAAGCGCAGGCTAATGTCCTTTTTTCCCCAGTGGAAGAGGTGAGAGCCATTCCCTCCCTGCAGCGGGGCGGAGGGGGGAAGGGGCACGGCAAGGGGCCGATCCTGAGCTCCTTAGGCAAAACTTCCAGCTGAAGCAGGACCCAGTTCCCAGCCGACAGCAATTTCCCCCTCCCTAATGAGTCGGCTCTGCTAATAAATGATGCCTCTGCTCAGGTTCCTCAGCGCTCTGCAGCTGAGTCCGAGAGAATTTGATCCTTTATTCGAAGATGTGTTTTAATAAAACTCCTGTAACGTTGGCATTTTATTAGGAGGTTATTATTTCCAAATTAATACTTAATCTATGAAAAATGTCTATCCTACCAAACTAGATTCACCTCCATGCACTGCTTTCTTCATTTACATGCATTTTACAACTAAGAACCTAGCTCTACATTTCCCTGAATCATCAGACCATTAATTTGCTGGGGAGCTAGCTGTTTCACCCAGATGGATATAATTCTGAATAAACTCAGAAGAAATGCAAAACCATATGCTTTTCTGTCATTTTCTCTCCCCCCCCCCCTTTTTTTTTTTCTTTCTTTCCTCCTTCGTCGGTCTCTGTTGAGCAACGCCTTCAGAAACTTCATTATCTAAAAGGCAGACCTAGAGGGCAGGGACTTTGGGAATAGTTCCCTTTTATTCTGAAACTTTCTAAACTTGGAGCAGGGTTGAACATGTCCTCAAATCTGCACCTTCCAGGAGGAAATGAATGATGTGCCAGACACTTCACTTCTAGTCAAAAAATATAAACCAAATGCTGTAAGGTTCGGAATTCTTTATCAGGCCCAATTTCTGTGCACATTTTACAGTCAAAATATAAAATGCTCACCTCGGAAGTTGGTAAAAACCCTACGCAGATGTTACTGTATATCTCTTCCTCCATTTTATTTCAAGTAGATTTTATTAACAATTCATAACAAAAAAATGGACAGCCACTCCGACAGGATAACCTTTGTGGGTTGCAGGCCAAGCAAGCTCCAACAGCTCACATTAGAAATAAACTTAGACTAGGTGTAATATTTCTGAAAGAAGGACATTTTTTTCTTCTGCAAACAGGTATTATTTGGCACTTAAAATTTCACCTTTCTATGACTTTCTTGAATGGTGAAAATTTACACCCAAGTCAGCATGAAGCATTGTAACGAATGGTGGTTGCAGTGGAATTTTAGTTTTTAAGGTATTGTACATTAAAAAAAAATCCCAACAGAGCAAGTGTAGTTTCTGCTTGACATCTGAAAGAGCTATCATCTAGGAAATACCCTGAAAATATACATCTGCTAGATAATGCAAGTGCTGAGCAGAAATGTATTTCCACCAGCTCTGCAATACAGATCAAGAAACATTGTAAATATCATGATTATTACAAATCAAGAATTTGTACATGCAACGCCAGCATCACAGCACTCAAGATTTTTTTTCCTGTTTATAAAAATACATGTTTAATTATTTAAGTTTTATCGAAAGCTGTTGAACCCTTAGACTTTTGATTACTGGCATGTTTGGTTTAGGAAGTGGGGTTATAATACAGGCAGTTAGATGCTTGATCTAATGCAAGTGTCTATGTTTAAATCAAAATCCTTATCCTTCACACAGGTGAATGAAGCAGGTTATACGCTTATGGCAATTTCAGTGTCAGTCATATTTTTTTAATCCGTTTAGATTTAGTTATTTATTTTTATTTACCATTACTGCTTGCAGCAGGACTTTCACTGAGGTGAATATCCCTAATACAAGCATTTAGAATTGTCTGGCTAGTTTCTTTAAAATACTTGGGATATTTTTTTAAAACTAAAATAAAAATATTTTTTAAATGCTGGATTAGTTTTCTGCTGTGATATTTGTAGGAGCTGTTTAGTCCGTATGTTTGATCAATGTACAATGTGGTTCATGTTTCCACAAACATTTTTAATAACACAGCAGATTGTTCAATGTTCCTATAAGGAGCAATGGACAAAGGCTACCAGGAAGTGTAACTACATTAAACTGGCAAAACACATGAAGGCTGAAATAAGGGACTGAACCAAACCACATTGAAATCAATGGGAGACTCCTGTTGAGTTGGAACAGGCTTCAGGCACAGTATAAATGACTGTACAGGTACAACACTTTTCATGTCTTTCCAGTTTTTCTTTGGTTTACAGCACATTATTTACAGGTAATGTTCTTGAGCTAGATTAAAATTTATTGATTCATGTCTGTCTTAAAAAGGTCTGTGTTCAGATATGTGTTGATAGGAAGGCTGGACTGTTATTGCAGAGCTGATGGAAATAATATGCAAGGTTCACCTTATCCGAGCAATGATTGCTTTTAGGATATCTCTTAAATTATTGTTCGTTTAGACAAAGGTGTATTTTTGTATGAATGCAACAACTATCTAAAAGATTTGGTCGGGTCCTTTCCAGTAAACCATTTTTTTAGCCATATGACTAAAAGTTGAACATTGACCAGATTACCTAATCTATATTCTTCTTTGCCAAGGAGTAACAGCAATGAGGGACACCCCCCTCTTTGACCCCCACAACCTTAGCACTGTTCTACAAATACCACTTAATAATTAATTCCCTGCTAATATTGGAACTTGACTGTGAAAATGCTGTTTTCTGCTAGGAGAATTCAGATGCAGTAAACACTGCTACAGTAAATGGAGTGTTTCTGTTGGGATATGCTATAAATGGGTTTTAGTCTGCTCCCACTGGAGCCATAAGTTTAGGATCAGATCCTGCTTAATATCGTATTTCTCCTTCTCATGATACTTAGTGACTGTAGCAAAAAGCACAGCTATTTTAAAAAACCTCATCCCTTAAAAAATATATGGACTTTCTTATCTAGAAAATCTTAGTATCACTGGAATTTTTAATTTTCTCCCCTCATTTACAAAGGATTTAGAGACTCCTTTACAAACTTAGATTCGTATTTAGATACTCTCTCCTCTTAAGTTCTATTGTGTACTGAAGAATAGCATATTTAATGAAAAAATTTGAACAACATAAAATTGTGCAGTGTTGTCAGTAGTTGCAGAGAAAGGGCCAAATTCTTCGTTTCTTAATCTGGCAAAGTTCCTATTGACATCAGTGCTATGTTCTTTACGGAGCTCGGGCATGTATTTTAAGACCCCACCAATTACAAGGAAATTGTTTTACTGCAGTGTTTGTCTGCTGGCTGACAGTAGCAATCAGAAAGCTGCATGCTCCTAGTTTTCTGGTCATAAATTAGGAAATGTTAGGATGAAATCCTAAATGTTTCAAAAAGCCGTAAACAACTCACTTCTGATATGAAAGATATGCAAGAACGATCTGACCATCCTCTTCCAAGCAGGACTTTGAGTTAAACTATAGGAAAAGTTCTGAAGCCTTTTAACTTTTCCCTAGTCAAAGCTGACATTAGTTAAAATATTATTTTTACCTGTACGAAGTACGATGAAAGGGCTTTACAATCCGGATCTGTTTATACTCTATAGGTCTAGTAAAGAAACAAAATTTCCCCTCTGACATGTCCAAATAAACAGTGAGCCCATTTCAAGTTCCGCTCAATAAGTGTGTTAAATGCATAAAGTATTTTGAGTAAATGCCATGCAGCTGTTTGGTAGCTTGCAATTACTGCGGTATTGTGTCTGCCTGTGTTTTGTGTCCTGCTATAAATCGTGCAAGTGGACACTGTTATTTCTGACACATTGTGTTGGATTTTCTATAAATCTATAGGTTTTGTTCCAAGTAGATAAAAATAATGAAACATTATAAATATTAGATAGTCTTGCTCCAGTGTGTGGTGCTGTAAATCTCTGGAGATTTACAAAAAGACAGTGACAACATGAATGCAATTACACATGATACTATTTTATGAGCTAATTCTATAAAGCAACATCTCAGCTCTGCACTGACAATAATTTTTCACGGCAACTTTCGGAATGTCCCATGGAACCTTTTAATAGATTAATTATTTGCTAATCCCAAAATAAATTTGCACGTGTCTAGAATTAAACAAAAGGACCACCACTGCTTCAGGAGGAGTTTTGCCTGAGAAGGAACTCAGGATAGAACCAGTTATTTCAGGGCGCTTATTAAAATGCTGAAATACAGTGATATCTGCCAGGAGGCTCTGCTCTGGCTGTGCACTGCAACCGTCCATGCCCTGCAAAGCCTTTGTGCTGCTCTCTGGTCTGTAGAGGTTCTGGGATGGTGAAGGAGAAATATTTCGTCTCTGAACCTTAGTTCAACAGGTGACTTTGAAAAGACCTATGAATTCTTCCACTTCTATCGAGCTCAGATCAACTGCTAGCGTGCTTCTAGGATAATACACACAGGTATTTTCTCAAAGCATGTTAATTTAAAAAATAAGACCTGGAAAAACACTTGTAGTGTTAGAGAATTCAAAGAGTTCTCTGAAAAAACCCCAGCTTTGGAATTGTTATAGCAGCTGTTATAATCTATTATGTAAATCACCTGGGAATTAAAACAAAATATTTTGTAAGATAGTTTTTGTCAAATAATAAATATGCTATCATTTAGACTTAATGTTTTTCCAGAGGTGTTATTGTTATCTGATGAAAGTGAAACCTTAGAGTACCTCTTATTTTGATTGATGAGGATTTAATATTTATTTATAGCCCTGCCAATGATAACACCCCTATATCTGTTCAGGAGACCATGTTTCTCAACATTGGGTGTTGGAACTTATGCTGTTGATCCATGCTGAGTTATATTTGTCTTCTAGGTGTCACCTAGATATTCTCACCAAACTTAATCAGAGATACTAAAAGATAAAACATGTGAAGAAAACCCTAAAAGCCATTAAGTGTCCTTGGTCAGATTATTATTTACTTTAATGTTCATTTATATCACCATAAACCTCTCTGCAGAAACTCAGTGGTTACTCTTCATTACCTGAGTGTTGTAAACTGGCTTTTACAAAAACAAGAATCAGGCCCCTTAGTTCATTTTTGCCCTTCTGTATGGGGTATCTGTTGCTGCTGGTGCAACCTGTCACTTCATCAGCCTGTTGACTAAAGTACAGTATGATTTCACTAATGACTGGGATGCATACTGCAGATTACCACATTTTGCAAATTAGTGAGTAATCAAACAAACACCATAAAAATCAAGGATTCTGCATAATGAAATATACTTTATTCATTTATTTTTACAACCATATATTAGTTTTAATTATTTGTGTTAATAATTCATTGGGTGCTAGCACATGGAGCTATGGAGTGTGTTTTTTAAAAAAATGATGTTTTAGTAACCAAAGCCCCGTTGTAGCACTCTGATATTCAATCTTTTGTGAGAAGATGGGTGAATGCTTCTTTCTTGAGTGGGGGACCTTGTTTCAGAGATAATCCCTAAGAAGGTCCTAGAGTCCTTGGGGACAGCCTGATCCAGGGTGGTGGAGATGCTGGGAGGAGTGGCTATCCCCTTGGGAAGGCTGGCTGCTTGCCTGTGTTGGCTTCCAAAAAGCCGATGAAGAGAGAGAAACTCATCCCGGGCAGGTTAGAGCAGGAGCCTGACTTGGGTGCGCTTGGCCACTCAAGAAGTAAATCTCTCTCTCGTGCTCCTTCCCTTCCCTCCTTCCTCCTCCTTTTCTGGTCCACAGAGCGAGCCTAGAGCATGAATAACACCAAACTCTATCTTTTACCCATCTTGTTTCTGGTGTGATGTCTAGTAATGAATCAGGGAGTGAAAGCTTCTCTACTAGGCATCTGTTGCCTGCAAGGAGGGCAGTGTTTGCTGCCTAATGTACCCCTGGGTTCCCTTTCAAGATGTCCACCTCCAGTGCCAGTTACTACCTGCTGCCCAGCTGGGCAGAAATAATTTGTTTCATGTCTGTGGGATGAACTTCTGTCTCTCCTGAGCTCAGTTTGGACCTCTGACATGGAGGAGAACATCCCTTAGGGTCTTCGTTTCTTGCCATTCCTTTATGAAATGTACTGTTTTTTAAAGTGTCAAGGTAGTAAATACTGTGTGTATGTATAAAACCTATGTGCAATGCACATGTTCTTTTTTTTTTCCCACTGTACATGTACTTTTCCCTTCCATATGCTAGCTTGTGATCTAGCAGTTCCATAAACTTTCAGTTGTTAAAACCATTTCTCTTTTTTCCTTATATTTTAAGTTTGATCCATGAATGGCCTGTCAAGAGTTTTATATTATTGTAAGCTGAAGTTTGGATGGTAGCAGCGACAGGCCACTAACCATAATTGTGTTGCTGTTACCACTGTAACAAATTTGTGTCATTTAGCTATTTTGAAGCTTGGGAAGTGCATAAAGGCAAATGCAGTACTGATGAATATTTATTACACTGCTGTGGGATCTTAGGTTTAACCATGTTTGTATGAATTCTGCAAAACTGTCCTTAAAATTTAACAGAGTGGATTATATCTGAAAATGGGAGACAACAGCAAAAAATATTGCTGGAAAAAATGTTTATGACTGTGGAAGACACTTATTTATATAATTTTAATACTAGCAGTCCTAGGGATAGTCTTCTTGTGAGGACCGGAATAGGAGACAGACGCTTGGTCTGACCTTAAGTCAGTGCACCAGTGTTTGACAAGATGCTAAGCACCATGTGAGGTACACAGATTTTCCTCATTTGACAATATTCAACTGATTGCAAGCTTATGCCCCAAATATCTGTGTTTCTTGGTGACCTAAAGTTTTAGCCCCCTCATAGTTTCAGTGTGAGCAAGCCTGTTCCTGTGTCACACAGTCGGGCCAAATGAAGGCTGTGTCCTTCACTGCTTATGAGGCTGGTGGGGTATTATTAACCTATGTGAAACACGTTTTTAGTGTGTATAAAACATGCTAACAATTTCAATTTATTGGCAGGTCCTTCAATTTGTTCATGATTTTATTTTTCAGATAGAACTGAATATAGGCAATAGAAAATTGATAGGCATGAGTCATAATGTTTCCTTCCTTTACATCATAATTGTCTTTTTGAAACAGTCATAATCTAGAAACTAATTTTTTTTTTTTTTTTTTTTTTACTCATGGTGATAATATAGTGTGCATTAGAAACTTGAGATAATGCATTCTATTTTAGGTAATGATATTGTTTTTAGAGGTATGGTAGTCAGAATTTATCACATATGGAAGACTGGTGTTAGAACGGATCTTGATTTTTTTATTTTCAGGTTACTGAAAACTGCAGTTATCTAACAACCAGCAAGTCGTTATTAAAGGTTGAGTATGAACCGTAAAGAAATTGTGAAGCATTGCAATAAAAAGAGCACTCTCTTAATGTGCCGAGCCTGACTGTCCGTCAGTGCAGCTGAGGACAAACTGGTCTGGTCAGACTTAACCCTTTGGCATCAATGCTCTTATGTCAAGAATGACTAAAGTTGAATCATTTTGGAGGTTTAAGTGGGGGCTAAATAGAGCCCAAATCATCTCATGACTCCTGCAAACAAACAGCTGATTTTCACCCCTTCAAACCTAGCTGATGGTTGGGTTTTTTCCCTTGGCCAGTGAGTGTGTGTGAAATACGACTATTTCTAAATAAGAAAACCTCAGACATTTACATGAGAACATCGCTCAAGGTCATAAAGTATGTGTGCCGAAGACAAAAGGATATTAATTTGACCATAATTTGTGTTAGGGCTTTCAACAAGGCAGTGGAATGCATATTTTTAAGATTTTTTTCTCTAGTAATTTAATTTCTCAGGAAATGCTGCCATTAATATTTTATTTTGAGCACTGAGGCGCAAATGGTATTACCCATGTTTTCCTTTACTCTTGACAGTACACTCGACACCAAACACTTGTTCCAGTAGCGTATTTGTCCCCTGGTAAACACAAAGTCCTTTTTTTCTTTCTGTCTTCCCCCCCGCTCTCTGCCCCAGTGTCCCTCACTTACAAAAAGCACCAATGTTTAGAAAGGCTGGAAAAATAACGAGATGGGGGGACATATGAAAAACTGATTTTTCCAAGTGAAATTAGAAACAGGGTTTCTTTAACATGGAAATTTGATTTCTCTACAATTTGAGGACTCATTTCTGCAACTGTCACATATGTAAAATTTCCAGTGAAGTCAAAGAGGCCTTTGAATACAAAGAAGCAGCACAATCAAGCTCTGAATATATATATATTCCATATGCTTTTCTCTCTCTTCCAGTGATGTACATGTTATAGTAATTTCATCCAAATAAAACTATCATAATTTTAATTTTTACAGTCCTTAAATTGTTTAAAAAAATAAAATTAATAAAAATAATTTCTGAGAAGAACAACTCATCTTTGTGAGAGCATTTAATTAGTATCTCCATTTTTTAATTTTAAACAGAAATGTGAAATATTGCATTGTCAGGACATCCTTGAATGATATCCTAGATGTATTGTTTGTTTGGAATGGCTTGAAATCACACAACTTTACTGAATTATAACCAGATAAATATATCTAAGCCTGAGGGCAGGAAGTCTTGGCAGCTGAGATGTGGGGAACATGCAGTTTGTCCATACTAGATTCTTCTGTTCCCTTTTACTAATAAATCTATTAGAAAGCTTTGTTTTCACTCTCCGTATGATAAATAAAGTCTCTGTCTATAGTACCATATTAGTGCTTGGTACTGATGCTTGTAACTCCACCTATTCTCATGGAGAGATGAGACCTCTGTGAACCAAACCTCATCAGGTCAGGTTTTGTTTGGGATGGTGCCTAGTCCGAAGCAGGGAAAATATCGCATATCACAAGTATTATGGGATTGATGAATCACACCTCAGCTTCATAAGGTCATCTGCAACAGTTACTTGAGCTGCCAGACCACCCACCTCAATTTTTGATTTTCCAGAGTGTCCAGTTTTATTTTCTGTTTACCCATTTTAATTTTTCTTTTTTTCCACTCACCACATCTCCCTTGTACAAATCAGTTGAGAGGAGACTCTAAAAAGTCAGGGTAGCACTCTCTGCATGTTCATACAACTCTCTGTTTGGTTGAACCCTTTGGTAAACAATTTTTCTTGCATGACAGAGCATGTGCTGTGTGGCAGACATTTTTATGAGGTAGCCTAGGACAGGGCTAATCACATCACCGTGTTTCAGGTTTTGACCTTATCACTGTTGTGCATTGAGCCTAAAAATTGGACACTGGCAACCACATTGCAGGAAAATAAATGGGAAATGACATTTTAGTTAAAAAGAATAAGTGGATTTTATTTTATTGAAACATAAGGTCATATGACTTTTATTTATTGTTCTTGTACAAGTGTAATTAAATAGCTGCCATGTTGCCATGTCAAATGATAAAAAACCAAGGAGCGATCTCACTTGCCAGGACCCAGTTCATGGTTCTGCAGCTGTTTTACATTCATTCAGGCCTTTTAATGAAGCCAGTGGAAACTCTACCTCTCTACCTGGAAAGCAATGAGAGAATAATATTCTTATGTGAAACATCATTTATAACATCTGTAATAAAGCAGACTAAATCATACCTCTGCCATTTAAAATCATAAATAGTATGTTAGCTTTTAAAAGCAGCATTTGTCCTTTTGAAATCTTTTGATGTCAGGTTGCTTTAAGAAAAGCCTTGGTAGACCTCCTCTGTACAGTGGTTTGATTAAGAAAAAATTTAAAAAAGTCTTCAATACATATATCATGAAAAGTAGTATATAAACATGAGCCTGGTAAATTATTATTGGTATCAGAAACAGAAGAATTTGTTGATACAACCATCATTGTTTCCAAAGGATGCAATAATATAAGCTATTCTTACTTGATTACCTGCATATGTATTTTTACATATATTTGTATATATGTGCATGCATGCAAATTGGTGACATAATCTTTAATAACCTGTGTTTAAAAATGTAATTTTTCACTGATGCATGCACTAAACCTTTTATTTCATAGATATATTGGCACCTTTTACAGTGATAGTCTGACTGTACAAAATAAAAGTCAAACTCTGACAGCACTAGTACAGATCTTTCTTAACACAAAGTAGAAATAGTTCCTGAAAATTCAGAAACAACATCATGTATTACTGCAAAATGGAAAATAACAGTTACTTGCAAAATTTCAGGCTGCAGACAGGGATGTGGTTTGGAGGGCAAATTGGCCACATCTTCCAGTGTAAAGCCATTTAAACCCAACATAATGCCAGGCAGCCAAATCTGATCTGCATGTGTGTGACCTGCAGTGTCCTGGAAAACCTGCAAACTGCGGCTGGTGTTCAGGCAGCTCTTCCTGGGGCACTTATGGGGAGATGTCAAGGCAGGACCTGGGAAAGAAAGAAACACATTCAGGAGAAATGGCTGCATTGTAGTGTGTTTCCTGATTAAGCTCTGATTCCAGTGAAAAATTCTCATCTCTTTCATCCCCTTGTATTTTTTTCACACCACTCACCTCCATCATGGAGCTCCCCACAGCCCAGGCAGCCAGCACCCACCATGCCCTTCCACCGGGTCCTTGCTGCAGCCCTGGGGCAGGCTGGTCCCCGGGTTGCCCAGCTGTCTCTTGCCCATCCCTAGTCCAGCAGCTGCTTGGAGACCCATTGCTGAGAGGGGACTTGAGAGGGGAGCTCTGGATAAAGACGGAGGACGTTTCTAGTTGGGAGAAATGAGCAGACAAGGCTTCTCCCAGCACCTGCCAATCAATCAAATTGAACACATAGACCAGTGGCCAGGCCTGGAAACCCGCAACTGTCATTTACACTAACACAGTTATCTTTCCCCAATGTTGTTTGAGAGAAGCAGGTCCCAGATGTTACCTGCTTAATAATTATCCTGTTTCCCAAGGACAAAGCTCCCTGCAGCTCCTGCACCGAGGGCTGGGCGGACACCCATGGCGACTCCTCGGAGCTGCGCTTTGTGGCTGGCAGCTGACCGAGCACATCGAAATGGCTGCGCCTTGTGTCCCCACCTCCAAGAAGGACAATTGTATTAAGGCTTGATTTTTTTTTTCCTCGTTTTTTTATTAGGTGAAATAGGAGACCCACAGTGTTCTAAACCAAGTATAAATGTAATTTTGCTGCCCTTCCTTTTTGTTGTGTTGATGTAACCCGTCATAAAGCAGAAGTAAATGATCTGGTCTGAATTTGTATCCCATGATTTGTGAAGATTTCAGATGTTTGGGACAGAGCCTGCTGTATCTGCTCTGTGCATGTATGATGCATGGGGCAGAGGATCGCTCATCAGGGTGATTAGTTGCAGTGATGCAAGGATGCACATAACAATGTGGGGGAAATGCTAATGTTTCCTCTTAGCTTTCAGCTTATTGTGTCTAATGTAACAAAGGGATTGATGACCTCTACAGCCTAATTCTCATCTCACACAGTTGACATGGATATTAAACACACTGTAATTGACCTCTCTTGATTTATAAGAGAGTAAGTGGACTCAGATTCATCCTGAATTGGACAAGCTTATCCACAACTTCCAGATGTTGACGATGCAATTGGTCCCTATGTGGAAAGAGAGGGAGGTGTTTCTTCAAGCCCATAGTCAATTTCCACGCTCCAAGCCTTCTTTGTTTTAACTTTGCCCACATGCTGGTATGTCATGGTGATAATTGGACATTTTGTTTTTTGAGTCATGTGTAGAATCTGCACCCAACTCATTGACATATGGATGAATAAGATGCTGGAAAAAGAGGGTGAATACTTCCATTACAAATGTTGTAAATAATTGGTCTTAAACAAAAATATATGGGGAAAACAGAAAAACTGCTATTAAATACACCTTTGCTGTCTACAGTAGAACACAAGACAGATTTACAACATTAATTATTTCCACCAGCTTTGAATCTGAAATATGAGTATGTCAGGTATTTAAATACTAATTTACTTTAAAAAATCTCTACTTTATTAAAATATCATTATGCATATTAGAAAGTTAAAAGTCAAAGCTCTATAGCTGCTGAGGTAAAATTCACATTTATTGTCCACTGAATGTGATGGAAATTGAATTTGTCAGGAAGCTGATTGATATCTAGAAGTGTTTTGTTTTCAGTGACTGGCACTACCGAGTTACAACCATCTATCATCTAACAGGTAATTAGTCAGATTTCTCATCATGAGCCTTCAATCCTGCTGTTTTATTATTGAAATACCACAAACCAGTAGGCATCTGAATGCAGATAAAGTTCTCTGTCATGGTCTTAAGGACAAAGACAACATTTTGCAACTCAGCTGTAGTAAGTTTGAATAAAAGTCACTGAAATGTTAATATATATGGGAAAAAAGAAATCCTGGAAAACACCATCATGTTGACTTTTTCTCCTGCAAAACATTTAATATTAAAATATTTACACTTGCAATCTACATGTAGAGAAATATCTCCCTGTACAGAAGGAGGTTGGCTGAGGCACAAGACTGTTTGGACCTTAGGAGGGTAAGGTGGAAATCAGGGTCTATCTCTCAGAAGTGCCACGTCCCTGCCCCTCCTTGTTGGTGGCAGACGTCAGCTCCTCCCATGCTGCAGCCCCAGCTTCTTCCTGGTGGTTTCTAGAGAAGCCAGTTCTGCTCCTGCATACAGTAGTGGTAGCTCTCAGTTGCCTCCAAAGAAAGCAAGGCACAACTCACTGTGCTTGGCCCCATTTGAAAGTGTACGGGAGTGGAGTTTGGGATTCAGGCCACAGCTGCCTGCAAGAGTCTATTTTTAAACAAAAATAGCTTTGTTGGGAGGTTGTTGTAAACTTCACATATGGTTGAGTGCATGTTTGAGCCATTAGCATGCTTTAATAAAAAAGGATAAAATAAAATATTTAATAACACAGTTGTTACCTACACAACTGTGATAAAACTGCTTTTTTTTTACACACCCATCTTCTTTTCCCTGCATCTCTTTGAAGTATTCACTGTAGGTGATATAATAGCAGTTGAACATCCATTACTAGGTAAGGATATAAAAAAGTAAAAACAAACTGTTACTAGAGCTTCAGGAAAATAAGCAAGAGGAACTGATTACACTACTAAATGTGTTACACTCTGGATTCAGACTCTGTACTTAGTTCTACAAGGAAATTGAAAATGTGTTGCTGTTCACCCTTAAAATATTGCTTTTGTAACAGAATGCAACTGCATGAACTAATACTAGTAAAAGCTTATTTAGTGTTCAGTTTTGGGACTAATTGATCTAATCCAGCTGCACAACTCATAGCACTGGGATGCCGACAGCCTTGGTGGCTTCAGGAAGTCAAATCTATTTTTTTTTTAAGCTTAATTCTAATGTTAAAAAGATATATGGTTTTTGGTGGAAGTTTGGGTTCATAATATCCCAGCCCTCCAAAATGTCAAGACACAACAGTCTAGTTTTTAATGAGTCATAAATGTTGTTATTTTCTAGACAACTTCCACTATTTAATCTGCAAATTTTTCTATATGTCTGTAATCCTGAGCTAGAAATGATAATTCACTATAACTGACAAAGTGTTCTTAGTTTATGCAGTACACCAGAAAACAATTACTAAGCAAGTAAGCTAACCATACTAAAAACTGTTTTGATCCAAAATGCCAGAACATTTCTAGAATGAATAAACTGTCCATTTGGTATCATGTGTTTAATGATTCAAAGAATTTGACAGTAGTAGGATTTAAATCACAGTGTACATTATCGGATAACATATATGTGAATATTGTATTACTGCATTTAATTTGCAGTTGTTCCTTAAGATTATCTTGTGTTGCAGAGCCAAGTAATTTTTGAATTATGAGTTTGTTGCATGTGCTTGAGCTGACATTGTCACATGTAAGCAAGAGGCTGAGACATGAATAACAGTGAAAGAGAGGAGCGTATATTAAAGAGACAGCCAAAATGTGAAGGAAGGTAGCTCTTGTTCCACAGACTAAGTTTGGCATGGAGGAGGATCAAAACCAGGAAGTTCTCAATAACGCCAAACTTTTGGGGAGAATGAAATGGAATTTACACTTTGTGGCTGAGACCTATCTTTCAAGCAAATGCTCCCTGCAGGGAGGATCAAATAATCCCTTGATGGAAAATGCAAATATAAACCCAACCATGAGCCACAGCTTTTCTTTATTCTTTTCAGTGTAAGAGTCTGTTTTATGTGAAATTTGGATAGCGTGTGTGCTTGGGCAAACTTAACCCATCAAGTTGTTTGTAAACAAATCCCTTATTTCTTGTGCAGTTATTCTACAGTCCAGTGCTTCCAATCCATCCGGCAACAAGGACAAACTCCTGTTTTGAGAGGAAGCAGTGAAAAGAATGTGTAGATAAAGATCAGGAGTCATACATGAAATCAGGGTAATTGACAAAAAAAACCCAAACTGGCAGAACATAAGGTGACTGTCAAAGCAGGGCGTAACATATTAGCAGTAATAAATAACCCAGAAATCTCACTTCACGGAAACAAACCAATGTAAACACTGAAGACAGCCAATCCTAAACACTAATTAGATATAATTACATTTTCAAAATGATTTAAGTCTCTGGCACTGCCCTCCTGGACACCTGGGCAGAGGCAGTCAGCTCACCACCAGGCCTCCAGGCTTTGCAACATGCCAGTGAGGAACTAGGGGCCAAGATCAGCAAAACAAGAAGAAAGAAAACCTCTTCTCAGGCATGTCAGACCTTGGAGGTTCACATCTGACTTCAAAGGTGGCTTTCCTGTAGCTTCATCCAGGATCCTCTCTCTCGCACAGAGCCCACATACCTCATGGTCCATCCAAGTGCTGTACCTGGAGAGCTTGGCTGCCCTAGGAACATGGCTAGGGCACTGGCAGGGGGTGCTGGGCCATGGACCAATAGCAAAAGTTGGGATTTCTCTAGGTTATTACAGATTAACAGGGTTTTTGCAGGGAATTTCTAAGTGATAGGTCACAGGCTATGCAAGACTGCTGAAAATTGTTCTGCAAATGTGAGTTATAGTCAATGTCAATGCAGTGAGCTAGTCTCATGGGATGAGACACCTGTGCTTCAACATGTGCCTCTGCTACTTTTGAATAGCTTGGACAAGTTGCTGATGTGATTGGTCTCTGGCACTGCACGTTATAATTTAAACTAATTGATACTGCTTCTGGCTATGCCTGTTCCTTCCGTTAGCAGTTAACAGTTTAAAGTTTAACAGATCCAACATATCAGCATTTTGATTTTTGCTTTACTTTCCTACCTCCCATCAAGCAAGGACCTAGCTGAGGGCAGGAGAGCAGGACTGGCCCCTAGTGAAATGTCAAGATGTCTTGTTCTTAAACAATCACCTTTGGACATCTGTTACATGAACACAACACGGTGTCTCCTAAATGGCTGTTAACCATCATTTACATCAATAGCAGCTCCCCCCGTTATTGCCTCGTTGGTCTCTAAGTGGAGCAGCCTTGTGCAGTCCAAATTCCCTTCTCTCTCCTCCCCTCTCCTCGGGGTCTGTGGTCTATCTCCAGGCACTAGTAGCATTCATTATTCACACAGTGTTATCTTCTGCCTGGCACTTGACAACCAGGAGGTGTGTTAGCCCCGTAGCTCGAAGGACTTTGGCCAGTCACTGCTCAATGTCTAAGACAGCCAGCCTGGTGTCATTGGCACAGCATGGGCCATGGTGAAATAAAAGAAGAGGGCTACCCTGACTTTGTGCCCTCTCTTCATAGTCTGCTGCCAGGATCTGCCACCACAGCGGCTTCACTACAAACCCCCATATAGCCATAATCTAACAGAACAGGCCAATACTCTTAAATACCCTCAATTTTGGGGTTTTGTGGCTGGGCTCTCACTGTGTGGATGAATAACATACAGCCTTATTTAGACACAAGTATGGAATAAGTGGCAGTGATCAAATGGGAGGTGACATATTACAGAGGTCTGGTGGAACAAAAGTGACAGTGGTGGAGGGTCACAGGACAGGATTCTTCTTGTCTCTGAGTTTTACATTCATTTTGATAGAGGCGAGATTGATTTTGAAATTTTTTAAAGCACCAAGTCTTTAGAATGAATGCTTGGAGCAGATTATTTTCCTTCTGACAGTAGTAGATGAAATAAGCCGCTGAAATCTGAAGTGAAGGGCAAAGTCAAGCCTACCATCAGTAGTAAGCATGAAGTATCTAATGCGTACTTTTCTCTTCACCTTTCAATTACAATTTCAGCTTCCTGTTTAGAGGGACAGTGTGGAGGCCGCTGTTTCAGAAGATAAGGCAGACACCTCCTGGTGCCAGAGTGGGGCATGTCTCCTGGTGCTTTGCTGGATGAAAGCCCTGTGTGTTTGTCCTGCGCCCATAGGAAGTGCATAGGGGTGGCCAGCCAGCCAATGTCACCTGCTGACACAGTGCTCATTCCCCTCTCATGGAGAAAAGAGTTTGCCCATCATGAGGGGATGTGCGGGCACATGAAGGGCTGATTTTTCTCTCCTGTTGGTGTGGGGAGCCCCCACTTCCACCCACACACCTCCTCCCACCTCCAGGCATCTGAACCAAATCCTGTAAAAAGGGCAAGGCTGCAAGGTACTAAATACCTGGGTCTTAACTAATACCCTTGGGGATAATGATAATTGACGCATTCGCAGAAGGAAATTCTTTAAAGTTCAGTGGTTGTAAAATGCATAACATATTAACGTTTCAGTATGTTTATTAAATACTTAACAATGTAATTTTTTAGAAGACTATCCTAGCTTTGCTATCTTTTTGCATGTGCTTAGTTACCATTTTAAACAACTACAAAACAGTGACATGTGGTACTGAAGATTTTCTAAGCATCCCAAAGCAATATATGTGTGTGATATATGACATCCTTCCATAAATCCTAAATTTACACAGTATGCTAATGCTTGATTCCATAATTTCTTTTAAAAATGATTATACCCTGCTGCTAAGAGCAAAGGCATACTAAAATCAGTTTTCTATGCTTTTCCAACAATGAAATGCAAGCCAGCACACCACATAACCAATACTTACCATATGTTAGAAGATAATCCAGTAGGCTTCAGACACTGACATGATTTGCTTAAATAAAAATCCCTTTTTTTAAGGCAGTAACAACGGCCTACCATTTTTATTATTCCTTTAGTGACCTACTATAGAAACACTAATATTAAATATAAATATTTTTATTGTAAGTCAGTCTAGTCTGTTTTCATTGCCTTTAATGTGGGATGGCTCTGGCTTAGTTGCTAGGCTAGAGGAAAAAGAGCTGCAATTAAATCATTGGGTTGTTCGAAGAAATTCTCAAAAACAGAAAATATTCACTAGATCAAAAGAAGCCTAAAGAGCAGCTTCAAGATTTCTCTGGTATATTGGAGATGAGATGAAACAGTTCAATTTGGTATTAAAATAATTAAATGTAGTCTAGAAAAACAGCTATAAAATATTTTTGTAGAGCACTGATGTCTCTTAAGTACAGTTCATTGCTTTCCCATTCTGTATCAAATGAGACTTAATATTAAGCACATGCTTAAGTGTTTGCAAATTTGGGGTCTAAGGAAGGAAAATGTGAAATGCAATTTTTTATAGTGAAAGAAATGAATGCATCTGACAGGTTAAGATTAAGGCTCTATGCACTAATGTGGCATCTTTCATTGTTACAGAATGATAAGAAAATAGAAAAATTGCATGCAGAAAGTAGAAGGTAGCAAATACATGAATTCCCTTCTTTTCAGATTCACCAGGGAAAACATACTTGATCTCAAGTACTGCTTATAGGTGGAAAATAAACATTTTTAAAGCTGAAATACTTTCAATTTTTCCCAAATCATTAGGACATCAGGGTTGAACTCTTGGCCCCACTGAAGTCAGTGATAGACGAATGAGTAGAAAATACAGGTCTAAAAGAAATTTATAGCTATTATCACTAGACCATTTCTCTCACATCATACTTTTAAATACTGTTATCAGTTCAAGTCATGTCATTACATGATCCTTAGTAAAACATATTTGCACCTGTAAGGCAGTGCTTTATATTTTATTTTAATGCAAAAATTATGTAATAAATCTCAGCATGCTGGATTTATTAACAGCCCAGTTTCTTCAGCTAGATGTGCCTGAATTTTTGGTGCCCTCTTTCTCTGACCAGACTATTCCAGCTGGACTAGTGGCTAGTTTTATTGAATAATGGACTGAGCAAAACCAGTAGTTATGGGGATACAAGGAGTATTCCCAATGGGAGCATTTGGCAGTATGTAGAATTATTTGTAATAGGAGGATTTGGCGCGTTTCCAGCATCTGCAAAAAACATATACTCCTCCTTTACTCCCAAAATATGCAAAGGGTTTACAGCTGAGAACAGAGAAATGTGGGAACTCTGCAACTTGACACATTGATCCACTCCCAAATTGCCCACAACTGTCTACGTGCTTTGGAACACCCTCTGCAAACCCCAACATTTGGATTAAGTGTTCGTTAGCTCTTTTTCTAATTAATAGCAGAATGGATTATTTTGCTTATTATGTAGTTAGCTATTTATTGGGCCAGATCCTCAGCTGGTGTTAATCAGCATAACTATTGATCTTGATGAAACTACCCAAATTATATCAGTCATAGTTTTGGATATTTGACTTTATGTAATTTTATAATAATACACTGGAAATTACAAATGGAAACCTATATTTAAATATTTATAGCTGTATATTTAAATTCAGAATTTTGATGAGTGCAATAAATTATGCACAGAAATTAATTTTGGACTAGATTTTGTAGGAACAAAATATGATTCATTCTTTCAGCTGCTGGGGTCATATTGTGCAAATGTATTTAAAATTACTGAGAGGATTCTATTGTGGCATAATCCCATCGAAATTAATAGCTACATTATACAACACTAACTAGCCAACCAATATCTTTTTTTGACATTTAGAAAATATCACAGGTTATCTCAACCTTCTGTTCAGTCAAAGCTCACATGTTCATTTTGTTATAACCTGCTTTATTAGAGATACAGCAAGCATATCCTTTTCTGTAGTATTGAAAATTAAATTTTATTAATTATTTATAACCTCAGGTTATAAATTTACACCCTGGGAAAAAGGGCCAACAAAGGACACAGAAAATGATATGAATGTCCAATGGTAGGATTATTGCATTTAAGAAAATATAATGGTACAATAATCTCAGCAAAATTTACGACATGAAGACTTGAATACCACTTTCAGAACATTCAAACATGTAATCCCTGTCAACCCCAAATCCTGCCCTGGAAGAAATGCGGGCTGTGTGCACATTTCCAATGAATAAATAAACACACACGCGGTGGTGTGCTAGAATTCAGGGAGATTTTTAAACATAGATTCCTAACTCCCTTACTAAATCGAAACACCTAAATAGCTTTAAAAATTGACTATTTGTACTATTTACTGAAGGACTCATGTAATTTCAGTTTAAACCTCCCCTTAGTTATGCAAAGGCTTATGTATTTATCAAACTTTGAAAGTGTTAGGAAATTCTGGCTTGAATAGTAATTTCCAATAATTGTTGTATTGCTGTTTCCTGTTGTTCATTCTTTGAGTGTAGGAAGAGCCTTGGAATGGTTAAGACCATCTATGAACCTGAGGAAAGGGATTAACATCCATGTGCACTGTGCAAAACAGGGCTGTAGTGTGTCTCCTTGGGGGCGTCTGAGGTAGCATAATTATATGCCAGTGTGATAGTGTCACTTTCCAAAAAGGTGATTGATTTACAGCTTAATGAACCATAGTAAAATGAAAGTGTGTCCCTTATAGTTACCTGTATCATTCTATCACAGATGAGACTGATTAGTCACATAGACTGAGAGACATATTACTAGCAAACTCATATCCTTGCATTTTAGTCACACGAGGATTTACTCTCCCAGCTGCTTTTAATGAGAGTTGCATGGCTAAAGCCTAGTCTGCTCATGAAGATCTTTGTGTGGAACCAAGAATTATGCTAGCAGTGAGAGCACTGGCTCAGAAAGTTGTAAGTTAGAGGTGATCGGCCAGCCCATAAGCAAGATGTAGTCTTCTAATACAGGAGCTTCAAAATTGGTTTTAAAGTATGGCATAAGCCTATGGTCAAGAATGTATAATTATACTAATAAAATAAACTCAAATTGTAGGAGGTTTGAATAAACTTTCAAACATTTAATATGACACTTTCCCCTTATTTTCCTGTCTGTACCATAATATTTATACTTGTTTTACAAACAGGTTATCACTGAATTACCTAGTAGCAGCTATGAAATGTATTGTATAAATACAAATTCCTCTTGGTATTTGTGGGCTTTGATCCTGCAGTTCATTTCATGGTGAACTGCTGGAAAAGAGGCTGGGGAATTTCAGTGGGCCTTTCTATGTGCAGAAATGACAGCTTCTGAGGCTTAGTACATATGTGGGAATAGACTGCGGTTTGTACAGGGACAACACCCAAACCAGGTATATATACTTTAGTGTCAATATAGAAACACCTTGCAATCACCTATGTCACATGAGGCTTTGTTTCTGATTCTTGATTCCTGACTATACTATAGAAACCTTGAAATCCACTCACTTGTTAGATCTTTTGTCATCTGTCCAAATGCAGAGTTCAGTTATGCTCATTTTAATATCTGGGATGAAAGTTGTATTCAATGACTTCTGAAGAGCAACAGAATTATCTACTAGCAGAAGAAACTCCTCTCTGCAGAAGGCAGAAATTTCTTGAGAGTCAGCTCAAGGCTTTTTCTACCTGTATAATGTTTATTGGAGTAGCTTTATCAGCAGACCTTCCTCAGGTAGATTCAGTGTATACTGGCAAAAACGTCCTTTTGTCAGCACAGTTTCTGCTAGTTTCCCAAGTGGAAAACTAAGCTGACAAAAGGATATTTTTGACAGTAGGAATGTTTGCCCTTATAATACCACCAAAATTACAACTCCAGTCTGACAGAGATACAGCAACTAAAAAGTGAACTTTCCTGTGAGCTTCTACAGGAAGTAAGAAGCATCTCAAAACTCATCTCCCCTTCCAAGAACAAGATATATCTCTCATGTAGTCTTTGTTGCCATAAACACTTAACACTGCATATTTGCCATTTTAAAACCAAAGGAAAGAAAAGCCCTCAACTCCAAATCCTGTACTTCAGAGAGCTCTTTCCCAGTGGAGGAGGAGTGACATGGAGCACAGGAGACAACTGCCATGCCCTCCAGTCTGCACCACTCAAAGCTCCTTGAATGGTGTAAGAAGGGTTGCAGCAAGATTTATACAGAGGACCAAAGATAATGCCACAGACATACAAAAAAAAAAAGAAAATATTTTTGAGGTGTCTGTGGTCAAACTGATACAGATGTGTTCACATTTTAAACACATAGTCATTTAATTTCTTCAATTTACATTTTGTTAACTCGTCAATGAAAAAGTGTCTGACCCTTCTAGGCTAGGGCAAATATGCAACAACCCTGCAACAGCCTAGTTTAACTGGTCCTTGTTGAATAACAAACTTTCTTATAGAAGCAAACAGCTTGCTTTTTTTTTTCCATCTCAAAACCTTGTCCTCTCACATTCCTTAGCTTACCTGTCATTATATTAAAGATCCATCTTCACTGTAAGTTCTGACACAGCTTTCTCATTAAGCACCATATAAGACTGTACAGCCATTGAAACGTTCTTTATCGTTTTTCATACTACTGTCACATAAGAAATCGAACTGCTAAGTATGGTAGCCACACTTCAGTTGGCATGCTTTGAACATGTGATTGCCATCATTTCACATAAAGCCAGGCAATCAGCAGGAGTTCTAATCATTACTAGATAGTTTATTTTCACACTATTTTTCATATAGTACTTTATTTTGGAATTCATATCACTGAATGGGTTAGTAAAGATTAAATTAGACAACGTAATGATAATCAAGACATTGTGCTGACTGTAGAAGTAATTTGATTCTCTGAGAATTTGGCGAGGGGGAGGGAACTAAGTTTAAAGTAACTCCGAGATTTGAGGAGGAGGAAGGGATGGAATTAAACAATAAAAGCAGAAGACTGCAAAAGGTATAACTAGCTGAGAAGGGGTTAATTGAAAGAATGAAAGAAAGGTTTAAAAATTAGAATTGAAAATAGCTAGATTTTTTTATTTAATTAAAAAAGCAAAGGTTACATCAGACAGTTTTAATTATATATGAAAACAGAAGCAGCCTAGGCTGATTAAAAGTATGGGTAGAGGGTAAAAATGAAAGTAGTAAAAGGTAAAAAACCCCCAAATAGAATTAATAAAGTAGAAGGGGAAAAAGCCCTAGAGGAGGAATTAATACACCCCTGTTTCGGCTTTAGTGCTTTCAAGGAAGATCTAGCTGCCTGTCAGAGCCCCACTGGAATCAATGGGTTACTGTATGGGTGTGGATATCAACCAGTTCTGTGCAGTTTGCAGGCTCTTGGCTAAGATGTGAAGCTATCATCACCTTAACCACTGTGCTTGTATGTTATATCACATTTCCCCATCTGGATTCTGGTTTTTTTTGTCTCTTAAACTAACAGCCTCCTTGGAGCAGGGACTGTCTCTTCTGAATATTCAGCGCTTAGCACAATAAAACCTTGATCCTGACTGCAGCTTAGAAGTGTAATAATTATTTTTAATGATATCAGGTGTAAAGATTTTCAAAGCAAAGCAGAATTCAATTGCAAATAATGCTGGACTGGCCCAATATATTTTTGGAGTTATTTTAATCATTCTGCTTCAATATTTACAGGTTCTGAAAATATCTGTAAGACTTTTGTGAAATCCAAATATTTCAAAAATGGTATTGGTGGTGTTTGAAAATAAATATGAAATTTTTGATATAATTGCTCACTATGTATAGATCAACTGATCTTCATCTCTTCAAAAAGATTTTAGTCAGTCAGTTGTGGGGCAGAGATGATGCTGTGTGAATTAGGTCCTTTCTCACACAAAGATGACAATGAATATGACCAGTGTAAACCTCTGTGTGCAGTCCATATCCTACATGCAAAAGTCCTAGCACTGGTGTTTATGGTGCTAAGAGTGAATAATGTTTCAAAAAGTCAGAACTGGCTTGCAGTCAAGTCACTTTTCCCAAGATTGCAGAGGGGTTAATTTCAGGATCCTGAAGTTCTGTGGTGACCAAGATAAGATTCATTTAAAGAATTTGGAAACAGGCATTTTTTGAGCCTTCTCAGTTGGTACAAAATCATTCATAAGCACTAGTCAATTTTGAAAGCATTGGCTTAAGTTTACCATGACTGTTGACAGAATATGACATACATATGGATCATTATAAGAATTTAGATACCTCTGTAGAAACTTTTTTTCTTATTGTGTAAGCAATAGTAATATTTACATCAACTTTTCCTCCCTGGATGATGGCATTGCTTTTTGACATTAAACATTATCTAGTAACGTATGCCACAGAACTAAGGTCCTTTTGGAAACTAATGGAGATATTTAGTTAAAAGCCATCCTTGAGACTTTTAAATATGGACCAGTGTGCTTACACAAGTCCTGAAATGCCTATTAATTTCACATTCATGATTACTTCTTTTTCACTTTGAAGTCAACAAGAAAAGGTCAACTGAATTAACAGGAAAGAAGGTGTTATCTCAACACTATCTGTGCTGTTTTTATGGTTTTACTGAATCTGTAGATTTAGGTGCTGCTATAAGAACCAGCAGTACCTAAGAAAAAATGCCATGGAAAGCCTATTCTGAATGGTTACAGCACCAATGTGCTTGGAGAGTAACCAGGCACTGAGCTGTGCCTAAGAGGTAAAATTGTGACTTTCTCTGCCCAGCAGCCTTACTGTTTGCCATACAGCTGTACTAATACTGCCATCTCCCTTCAAATCTCTACATCTGGAGAAAGGCACAAGATAGATCTGCTTTGATTTAATATATAAATACCAGTTTTTAAGGTGCTTCAAATGGGCACAATACATAGTGACTCAACAATGTATAAATTATGAGATCATGATATTTCTGTCATTCAAGATGTGGTACACAGGTAATCCTAGAAAGCTGAAGACTGACAAAAAACATATGGGTAACTCTTAAAACTGTTAGTTATTAACAAGAGAAACATGGTAAGCCACTGGGGAGACCTGGCTGAATTTACATTTTTGCAGAATTGTTGAAGATGTGTAACTGGACGCACTGAAGCAAAACCTTACATGTACAGCTAGTACATTCACACATGTTGACTAAAATTTTCAAATGTCTGGGATTAAAATTTAGCCCTAAACTGATATTAAATTTCCTAATTATGCATGGCTGTGTACCCAATACTCATAATTCTCTGCTGCAGTCAGAGCTTCCAGTTGGGCACTGCCTGTGAATAATCAAGCAATTTTATTTAGAAGTCTTAATGCTGTAGGCATCTATGATAGTGTTTGTTGTATTTGCATATTTCTCTGTTTGAAAAGTTAAGTATTCCAATTTATATTATAATAAAATCTGGTTTCACATTAAAACTTGTCTTATTTGGAGAGCTCAGTATGAGCAATAGGTTTAGAAAAGGTGACCTCAAAACTCTGGCAAACCTGGAGTCTTCTCACCAGGAGCTGTACTTTTTTCTGGCTATAGTCATATATGCAATAATACAAGTGGCTATTTGTAGGACACCCTGTACTTCAATTAGTTGAAGACAGTGTCTGATTTGTCTAGTGGTATAATAACAAGGGTAAGAACCTAATGGTGTAGCTACAGCTTTACACATTGACTTTGTAAAGGATTTTCCTGATTAAGGCATAGGAGCTGTGGGCCACACAGGTCAAATTGTATCCCATCACATATGGGAATCCAAAGTATGTCTCTTTATGTTTTGTTGGAGTTGGTTCAAATTCTCTGTGGTCCACATATGAAAAGCAGAACTTGGTAATAGCTGAGCTGTGACAGGAAACACAATCAGTTCTGTGAGTGCTAATAGGCATGAAGCAATAGGGCAGGCCAATGCATCCATGTCATCAGCTCTGTGTGAGCAGACTGTCCCCGAGTGAAAGTCTCCAGTCACTCACTGCCTGCACAGCCACCAAACCACTGTGATAATTTCTGAGGGATCTTTGCATGTGGGGGATGCTGATGAATGAAGCTTTTTCTATGTTGAAGTGCCATAAATTATTGAGACCAGGTTTGCACAAAGAAGTAGTATCGCTTTATTAGACCAAAAAAGAGTGTCGGGAAAAACATGGGAGTTTCAGTTCTTCTGTAGGAACTGTAGAAGTCTTGTGTGCCAGGGGCTTGTCTAAATCAGCTGCTGTGCTGGACTGACAAAAAGAGAAGTTCTGTCCTTATTCTTCCTTGTTCATATTTGTTATCCATCATGTGAACCTCCAGTGCTGCTGTAGGCATTGTAGAGCAGAAAGGGTGGGTCACTGCCACACGAATGGCAAGGAGAGTGACACAAATGACTTCTGTCGTCATTTGCATTTCTGGAGTCAAGGCTACCAGTCTCTGCCCAGAACAAGCTCTGTTTTCTCTGGGGTGTACGTTGGTGCATGGTGATTTGAAAGGGTGCAAAGCAGGCATGATAGTGGCTCCAAGTGATGCTGTGCAGTGGCAGACCTGACATATGTGCTGGAGAGAGGAGCATGAGGCAAGGTTTGTCCAAATGGTGGAGAAGCCCTGTCCCCACAGCAGCCCATCACCCTCCCTTGTCTGAGGTGTTGCAGCCAGGGTGAGTATCTTTTAGTGTCCAGAGGACACTAATGTGAGAATTTTTTGTGTGCGTGAGCTGATGGGACTGTCTTATTTCTGAAATATCAGAATTCACGATGAGAAACTAAAATTGCCCATTTCTTCCAAAACCAAAGAGATTTCATATCCCTTTTTACACCGGAGACTGATGAAATTTCATAAAATGGATTTCTCCATTTAATTGTCTAACTCTCCATATTAAGACACATCTTTTTGCTTATTATGCAAACATTCAGGTAGATTTATATTGGGTGCATTATAAAAAGTGGAGATAGGTAGTAAAGATTATATTGATGTGCATAAGATAGAAGACAACAACACATGGAGAAAAAAGATATATGACTGGCTGGAAGCATTGCAAGCTAACACTTTGCTAACTTGCCACATGTGTACATCACATAAGCAGCTGAAAATATTTAATAGTGAAGGCTTGCACATCTACAGAGCATTCGGTTTAAGGGGAAACGTATGCAGCTGTTACAGATTTAAGTACTATTTTCTTTTCCTGTTGGTGACACTGAAGCAAAGGAGTACCTATACCTGAAATTACCTATAATATACCTATATTAAAGACAGGATATAATGAGGCACAACATTGAAGTTAAAATGAGTATGAGGAAAACCATTGCGTTCTCTGAAAGTGCAGATATGGATTTTAACTACAGATAAGTGTCTCTGTCTCTCTCCGGGACTTTCTTTATTTAAGGAATTTCTTTGAGCGGTTTCCAAAATGGGCTATCTAGTACAAAATTGAATTTACACTAACAATTATGAGGACACACAAAATATATTTTGTGTACCAAAATATTCAAGTGTGTTATCCCTGTGTTTTTTTTTAAATAAGGATGGCTAAAGAATAAATATTGCTACTTACAATGCTTCCAGTGTCCTCAGAGCTTGCTTACTATATTTCCATTTCCAATACAATCAAAATCTAATTTATTTATATAAAAACATCCTCCATAAAAAGTAGTGCAAAATGCTTTGCAGAGAGAGATAAAGAAAAGAAAGAATGTTTTACACAGATTGCCACA
The DNA here is from genome assembly GCF_047716275.1 of Strix uralensis. Lineage (NCBI taxonomy): Eukaryota > Metazoa > Chordata > Aves > Strigiformes > Strigidae > Strix > Strix uralensis. Next base: position 16,052,504 of record NC_133980.1, on the reverse strand, counting down.
GTGACTCTCAAGGAGACCAAAATGGAAAACAATCTCTGAGGATAGAGTACCATGAACATAAGAAAATCAGAAATAAAGAAGAAATAACAGCAGAATTATTTTTGAAACCTAGATTGAGTTTCAGGGCCAGAGAAGAAGGGAGAAGGAAAGGGAAAGAATGGAAAGGAAATGAGTTGTGTAACAACAAAAAAAGAGAAAGGGAATTGGAAAGTTTTCAGATGAAATTTAAGAACAAAAACATTTCCGTGAGAGGGAGATAAGACAGCAGTACAAAAAAGGGGGAGGACATCCATGTGGTGTAGGAAATCACAAAAGAAAGAAGAGTGGCTCAGTTTATAGTCAACCAAACAAGGATTTGGAAAACCTGGGTACAGCTGTCTGGGTGCTTTTCATCTCTCTGGACTTTCTTACCTGTAAAATGGAAAACAGAAGGTTAGGTGATGAGGCATGAGGGTCTGGATGCAAGAGAATTCTGGGAGAAAAGGATTGAAGGGACTGTGTAGCAGTTGAATAGAGGTCAATAAAAGTAGGATATGGCCCCAGCTCTGTTGATCTTCTCTGATGAGATACAAATGCTCAAGTGTTCTTTAAAGTTGATTGGTAAATTATTTTGTAGCAAAACACAAGTATTAGGAAGTGGCTGTGACCAAGCCAACAGAGGACAGAGGGGAGGACAAGCAAAGCTGTTATATTTATAGTAGATATAGTGATAGTTAAGATAGAGTTAACAATAAGAAGCCCTGGAGGGAGAATAGGGAACAATGAATTTTAATGAAGATGAAAACTTCCTTCAAGACAGAAACAAGGGAGCTGGATAGATAATTTTTGTTATAACTAGGGGAAAAGCATACCAGAAACACTGAGCCAAACTTAGCCTTGTGTTGTGCCAGCTTTTACCATCTTTCTCCACAAAGCATATTCCAAAGAGAAAGAAAATCCTCCCACAGAGAAGTTTTGTGAGGGAGGTGCCCCACAAGTTGGTCAGTGTTGGCTGAACCCAAAAGAGTGAAGGTGGGGAGGGACATACCTGAGACAGGCAGAAGTTTTGTTCCTCCTATCAGAAGGAGAAAATGATGAAGAACAAATGGGGAGCAATAATTGGCTCTTCTGCAATTCTCCCTTGAGGTTATTTTCTTCCCCTCTCCTGCTGGAGTGATCAGAGAAGGGCAGTCCTGCTCCATCTGCCAGCGCTTGCACAGGACCCTGCCAGCCGCCTTGGGTATACTGACATGTGATATATCTTTGTGGTATACTAAACAGTGATGTTGTCTGTACTATATATTTAGCAAGTGAGAGGAACCAAACAAAATGTCTTTCTGCTGTAAGACCTTAAAATGTACTGAGATGATACCGAAACTTTCAAGAAGAGAAGCTAGAGCAGGACAGCTAAAGAGGGGTAAAGTCTGTATGACCAAAGAAATAAACATCGCCAAGCATTCAGGGAAAAGCAATCTCTCCTAAAGACACTCCTTAAGCTATACTTATGCTGTACCTATTCAGAATAGATTTTAGCCTGTCACCCAAATGTTACCTAGTGCGCTAAAATCTGCTGTACTTGGATAACAATTCACAAGCACGTTGGATCTTTTCTGAGGACTTTTCAAACTTACTACTGTACATTTCACGACCTTTTATACGCATCTTATGTCTCTTAAAATGTTTCTTTCCTCTTTTACTTTACATTTTATTTTACCTAAAAACTCGAAGTGGATCACATTTAATTGAGTCCATTAAATGTGGGGATGAGAGACAGAGAAATGCGGCAGTTATTATCTCTGTGCTACCACTCCGTCCATACTCTTTGAATAAGTCTGCACAATGACACTTGAATGAAAGCCTAGTAAATTGTGGTTGATAACTGCATGGAACAAATGTGGAACAAAGGAGCTATGTTCTACTCTTTATATGTCGGAAGAATGAACTTGTTGCTGCTTGATCAATTCCTTGTCCTTCACTAGTACTTGAGTTCCTCCTTTTACTGAAAGAGCATGCAACGTTGCAGTTCAGGGTTGTGTTATATTTCCTGACCTTTGACACTTTTTTTTTGCAGAGATTTAAAGGAGTTAATATGGGAAGCAGTATTTGTCTCGCTTTGGCTTTTAAATAGCAGAGTCTATTTATTTCTCATTCAGTGAGCCTCAATTATTTGTTTGTAAAAAATCATTTGGTAACAGGATTAATTCATCCTTCATGTAACTACACTGGAAGACAATAACGTTACACAAGAGATGAATTTTCCAAATATATAACTCTTGTAGGGACAAAAGGAATTCTTTCTAGAGCTGTGTGAAAGGTTTATGATACATGCCTAATTTAGTATATTGCTACAAATCTGAATGTTAGAGCCCATTTGCCTTTCTTCAAAAGTACTTAATGTGAAACCAGGCCCAGGTGTTGAACCATCAAGCCTAATTTTAAGAAAAAGTGATTTGATTATGCCTGTGCTGAGGGTGTATAAAGCTTTATTTGCTCCTGGGAAGTACTTCTCTCAATATTTGCAATGCAACACAAAGTTGGGTAAATCCACTCAGCTGCATGCCAAGAGGAGTACTCAGTGGATGACTGTGACATGAAGCTGTCTGACTTTACAGGTTCTCGAGGGCTGAGTGAAGTGGTGGTACTGAGGGGGAGATGGAGGACAGGCAAGGCTGGGGTGTTCTCTGTTCCTGTTCTCATATTATGCTCTTTACCATAGTGTCTGACAAGACAGTCCATTAATATGTTAAACAATGCCAATTGCATCTGTAGCATGCTGTTCTTTCTCTCCTCCTTCCCAGGAGAGGGGCATGTATAAAGAAATGTCTTGCTTTTGGAGAATTTTTTGCTCTTTTTAACTGTATTCACCCATACATGCTTATGATATTATATATAGTGTAGTGGCTCCCTAAATTCAAGTCCTGTCTGTAGCCTACATTTGCTGTGAAAGTGATATATTTGGTTTGTGTGCTGAGGAGGTAATGTCATGCACTGGAGAGAGCAATAACCTATGACTTGGGACTGAGGATTCCTAATCCTGGCTGTGCTGTCAACCTGCTGCATGGACCTAGGCAAATCACTTGACCCAGATTCCCAAGGATAGATAAGCACCTAAGATCTTCTTTAAATACTGACGTCCAGGACAGATTTACCTGGAGTGCTGGATACAGCTCATAAACAATCCTGTGATGAGGTTGCAGCTGGGTGACTGGGTAGCTTTCTCTCCTACTTTTAAAGCTGTATCTGTGTTTCATCTACATCCATCATTTCAGCTCCATCCAAATCCTTAGGTAATGCATGTTGCAAAGGGCACCAGCATTTTTGCTGTGCATATGGAAAAACAAGGAAAAATTTGTCTGTGTTGGTGGCCTGGAAGCCCTGAAGTGGGAGGTTTAAATTAGGTGTCCCACTGCCATGAGATCCTGGGGTCCAAGTTTGTGGCTGTATTCAGGGTATGTGTTAGAGATTTAGGGAATGTGGAGGCAGAGAAGTGGAGGTTACCTGGGACATTTGCTAGATCAGCCTTGGATGGTGAATATGCAGGCTCAAGTCCCTAATCCAAACCAGGTATGCTAGGCATGATTTGGCCACAAATCCCAAGTGTCCAAACCAGTAAACTACCAGATACGCTGTGAAATAACTTTCTCTTTGTTGGGCAATTGCAGGGGAGAATGAAAATCAAGCATGGTAACCTAGCCACAGATGAGCATTTATGGCCGCGAGTCCAAGCAGGCACCAGGACAGAGTGAATATACCCAAACCCCATCCATTAGCCTCTGCACTCCAGATTGGTATGTGCAGCTTCCCACCTAGCTCCTTCCTCACTCTCCCTTGCCCTAAGGGGCAAGGCTGGGTGCCTAATTTTCAGAAGGAGCAATAAAATGTGTCAGTAAGGAGAAGAAAGGCAGCATACAGTTAAATGCTGTAATGTCTTATGAGTCTCTGAAGAACTACCTGTGCATCCTTCTAGCTCCCAGCTTTTTCCTGTCTCATAAAGAAAGGGAACACTCTCTGAGGCAATATTTGTGTGTGTGTAGGTGTCCCCAGACACAGCAGAGCACAGCCTTGGACTTCGTTGCCACAACAGCAGGGAACGCTTCTAGCAGGAGCTGAATCATTTGGATGGGAAGCTCCATGAGAGGCAAGGGACACAAGGATGCTAGGTTTCTTGGAAAATTGCGGTAAGAATTTACAGATGACACACAAAATAACCATTCATGTCATTCAGCTCTGGCCATGTTCTGTGTACATATGCCAGAATAGTTACTGGCCTCAGTTTCTTGTGATATTCAAAGCAGTGAAAGTATTCAGAACTCGATGGGCTGGAGAAGCCTGGTACCTTGCAAGATGGAGTCCAGGTTAAAAAAAATACATATTTTATGAGTAGGTCTGAAAATGAAACAGCTGACTGCCTCTTTCAGCACAGGCTTTTATACATGGTCGTAGGGTATCTGGGAATCCATGAATCCACACTGACATCTGCACACTTAGAATCATGATGCTGCAGGCCCAAAGTATATATTTAGACTGCATCTACAAACCTTGCAGAAAAACATTAAATCAGCAAAATGAAAAAAACAAACAAAAATGAGACATAAAAATGAGCTGGCTACTCCAAAACACAGATACAGTAATTATTTCAGTCTTTTGCTTAGGGGTGTACCAACTGTTTACAATTTACTGTTTGGCAAGCTGGGTGTTCTCATTTCCCTCATGGTTCAGGAGTCAAAAACATATGCTACCTTTAGTAATGAACTCTTCTAAGATTTGAAACTATCCATATTCATGTCACAAGAAATGTTTACACAAGAGCAAAATGCTCCAACATCAAAATAAATCAGTAACATCTCAGAGTTTATATTTCCATATGCTTCTTTGGCATAATAAAGCAGGGGAAGGGCTGCTGTTGTAAAATGGAGTTTAATTAAAAACAAAAGAAAAAAAAACATTATCAGAAATCATGGCCATCCAAAAATCATGCAGACTAATGCATGGTTTCAACATATTCTAAAGATTTATCATCTATCAATAGAAACAAGAAAATGCAATATAATCATATCCTCTACACACCTTGCATATTTTCCATCTTCTGTGCATAAATTATACATTCATTTTCATAATTATGGTAACATTCTAGTTTTCACATAAACTGCTATTACTCCTGGGTACCAGTAAGTTTACATCTACCAAGGCTACACGCTAATTACATTTTCTTTTTATAATGTTATCTATTTATCAAATTTAGTTTCTTAATGGAAATTAATAGACTCGGTCTCTGCAGTAAAAAAAATAATCAGATGTAATGTAGTGGTTTGGGTATTTTTTCAGATTTTATTTTATTCAAGCTTTAAGGGCTTTGAGCGCTTGATTGGAAATTATGGTGTATGAAATGAATTATAAAACCAATGTCCAGGAGATGGTCAGGAAGGAGTTAATCATCTCCCTTTATCTAGAGGAAGGGCCACAGCTGTCTGAACTGAGTGCAGGGATTTTCAGGGTAGCCAGCTGTGGGGATTTAATTGATTCACCCGCCAGTCTATAAAGGGGGGTACCACAGGGTGACTCTAAATCCTGTCGTGATTCAGGAAGGAGGAGGTAATTTGGGGTGGGTATTGTAGCTGTGAGAAGACCTAAGCAGGAATGACTAGCTGAGGAAATACTCAATGTTCTTGTTTTCCTCTGAATGTCAAGTAAGGAAAGGAAGGTTTTTTATACTTCTTTGAGGAAACAGGGTGCTCTTTCTATTTTTCTTATCCTTTATTTTTCTAACCTTTAATGGAGCCTCATGATGCTCTTGCCTGGATCTTAAGTTGGGGCAGCAAACAAGTCTGGATTGAAGGGAGATCAGTACATGGAAGATGCGCCTTAGCCAAGTGCAGCAAATGAAGATGAGTGGATGGGTGTGGGTAGGAGTGGGGAATAAAGCAGTGCGTGGGATGCCAGAGGAAGTCTCCTTGTCTCTATATACAGGAGGGTGAGCTGACAATTTTAAGGAGTCCTGGCTTTCAGATCTGCAATGTGCTTCCTTTTAGCTTGCTTTACAGTTGAATGCAGTAGAAGGATTGTTTACTTTCCCTGGACACTTGAATGCTTTTAACAATGGGGTTTATCAGTGCCTTACTTACCCTCAGGGTGGGTTTCCCTTCTCTTTCTCTACCTCAAATCAGAGTATTGTCAGAAACCTGCAACTTGTTCTATAGGGACAGCAATTGTGTAGTACCTCCTCTATGAACCAGCTTTGACTGCATTGAATTGAACCGCAACGTTTGTTTTCTCCTGTAAGGGTGAATTAGTGGATTGCTTCCTTCTGCCTCAAGGTTTTCCAGGTTTAAGCATGATAATTTACCTGAGGAAACAGAGTTTGGTCAGGGTAAGAAGTTCTATGTAAATGTAAGGTACTAACGCCAAGCAGCACCTTGTTTTTAATATCACAGTATGTTTAGTTGTTACATATTCTGTTTCTACTGTGCTTTAGAAATTGTCTGCATATTTCAGCCATTATTTACATCCACTTCTGTCTCCTCTGGCAGTAACTCTGCTATAGTTGGAATGTGAATCAGCTCTTTACTGTGCTCCAGAGAGGATATCACAGGCTTCATTCAGCAATCTCCATCTAAATAGCATGTTGTGTCCAGGGAAGGATTGCTCATAGTTAAAACAATGCCATTCTTGTTTAGCACCTCATTCTAGCAGTTAAACACTCTTCATATAAGTAATAAGGATCTCTGGGATGTTCTGCACAGGTCTAGGAAAGCTATAGGCTTCACCTGTGTGTTCTGCAAGACATTCAGAAGTTGCTGCAATGTGTCCTATTTGAACAGCTTCCAATCAGCACCTCCTTTAGCAGTACAGGCATGCTCCTTGAATTTACTGGGGTGAAGGCCTCGGTGTGTTCATCCTTCCACAGCAACATGCACACTACAAGACTTTTCCAAGTATTGCTAGTTTTTCAAAAAGGAATATAAAAGTTGGTATTATTGGTATTTTGAAACCTTTCACAAGGGATTTCTGTAGGAAGTCCTGCTTTTGCAGAGACAATGTGTTGACTCGGGATACTGTCATGGTTGAAAGTTTCCCAGTCCATTTTTTCCCCTAAGATTTGAAAAGCTCACTTATCTTTTGCCGTCATTAAGGTCAGCTATTGCCTATAAAATACCCTATGTATTCAGAATGCTCAGCGAAGTGTTGATCATTGACACAGGAGGTGTTCCAAGTCTTGTGAGTGCTGTATGCTAGCCAAAGTCTTATCATCCCACGAAAACTGTTCCAGATTCTTTGACTATAATTTATTGCTGGATTATTCTTTATTAATCCCTGACTGGATGCCCCACAGTTGTATGCAACAAGAAAGGAGATGGTACTTGTTCACTTAAGTGGTGAACAGAACATTGAGAAGTGATGTGGCTGTTGATGGCAACCTATGTTTGTTTATTGGCCAAGATTTTCGAAAAGGTCACTTACAGCACTTTGTTACACTGCAGTCTCCTGGGTATGTTTGAGAGCACAGGGTAAGCGGAGACTCAGAGCCTCCCTCACAGCCCTTCAGCTTCTCAGAGTCAAGGGATTGTTCACCTAGATTCAGTGTGTTTCTGAATGATCCCAGGCATAATCCATTATAAAATTGAGAGAGTGCCAGTCAGCCTTAAACTGTGTAAAACCCAAATTGGATCTAACATACAGGAATGGTTTAGATAAGCAGTCTTGTACATATGAGATTATCTCTAAACCGATTTATATTCTGAGTTTGCCTCCTGCTATTATAATCTTAGTTGCCCTTGGATCATAGCACAGCCCAGTGAAGCATCACCTTCTTTCCTCTTGTGATTATGTTTTTTCAAGAGATGACATTGCTCAGAAACATGAAGTGTGTCCTGAGTATTTTTGTTATGTTCAGAAATCATTTCATAAGAGCAACTGCAGCTGTTCAGGCGGAGGGCTTGTCGTCTTTTTCCAACAGTGGCCAAAACTGGATGTCAAGGGAAGATTATACAGTATGCACAAGGCAAATGTATAAAATCTGTCCAGTGAGTATTCTTCTGGCCTCTAACTATTCTGGCTCAGGGACTGTAAGACCACTGTGGCTTGTGTATTTACTAACCCTCTCAAGATCTCTTTTCCAAGTACTTGTTAAGCCTGCCCTTGAACCCAATAAAATTTTGCTTCTGCCACATCTTTTGGCAAGGATTTACATAGTTCTGCTACATATGAATGAAGAACTGATTGTTTTGAACTTGGATCAGCTAGCTTCCTTTGATGGCCTTTATTTCCGATATTGAAAGAAGCGATGAGCAATCCATCTCTCTGCATCTCATGGTCGCTCATGGTGGTGTGGACCGCCGTCATTTTTCCCCTAAGATGTGTCTTTTCCAGTATGAAAAGTCTTAGCTGACTGAGTCATTCCTTGTATGGAAACCATTCATCTTCATTGTTCTTCTCTGAATATTTTCCAGTTCTAAGACATTTTTCCAGGTGGAGGGCTTATAAGTAAACAAAGTTTACAAAGCATAGGAACGTACGGGTTTGTACAGTGAAAGAATAGATGTCTTGCATTTTTGTTTTCTGTTCCATTCTTAATTACTTCCAAAATCTGAATGGTCTTTCTGTTACCAAGGACTTGCATGATATTTTCATGGCACTATGATAACCCCTAGAGTTCATGTCTGAGTGATAATAACTAGCTCAGAGCCAACTATTTTATACTCAGAGAGCGCACTGTTTTCCCCAACATGTGTTACTTTATCTTAAATGCATTACTTTACCTTAGTCTCCATATTAGTAATGCAGTACTCTCAATCATTGATTACTTTTTCCTCAAGTATTATCTTGACATTCTTTGCCTTCCATTTTCAGCATATTTCACATGTTCAGTAGTTCCATAATTGTTTTAAACTGTGTATCAATCCCAGTTTTCACAAACAAACCCCTCCAGACTATCTTTCTGCAGTATACATTTAGTCCTTTCTAAGTTTTGAAGATAAATTTTTTTTTAATAGAAATATTTCAGTGGAAAAGAGTAGTTGCTGCTCAAGAACTGGAACAGATTTTTCCATGTAAAAGTGACAGCATTTAAGAAAAATCATGAGAGGTTATGAAGAAGCATTAGGAAGAGCAGTGTGAGAAGAGCACAGCCAGCGGGAGGTTTACTATGAGGAAAGGAGGGCTGACACACAGGAAGGATTGGTAGAGTGCAGTGCCTTGAAGCAAAGATGAAATACAAGAATATGATACAAAAGGTGAAGGGGAAGCCATTGAAGGAACTTGAAGGGGAATTTGTATGCTAAGAAGTGGGAAAAGATGATGTAATACTACTTGGTTTGATCAGGAAGGAAGCAGATGCAGGATAATTTTTCAGGTATTTTTCAAGTCTTCCAAAGCACAGATAAGAGCATAAAAATGCAGCATGCTATAATAGTGCCTCATTGTGTGGGGTTCTTAAACATTTCTGTGCTGATATTAATACTGAAAGATTTGATGCTTAGGTTCAACTGCAGAAATCTGAAGAGACCTGCAAAACATCACCTGCTAGAAAAGACAGAGATTTTGGAAAGTCCATCCAATAAGGTGAACACTACTGGAGAGAGCAGAAAACATCTGACTGTTTTTGAGGGAGTTATAGCAAGCTGTCATCTATCTTCCTCATGCTGAGGGTAGATCAGAACTGGTCCTCACCTTCATCACTCATTAAAAGACCCCCATGGAAGATGGTCTCCTTGTTTTTGCTTTCTCCAGGAGAGGCTTCCCTGACTTCAATCATTTCCTTTGTGATACTTGGCTCAAATCCTGTATATATGGAGCTTGTCTTAGCTCTCATTCTCATTTGATGATTCCCACTTATGCTTTTAGTTAGAAAAGTTAAAGGGTATCTGAGATTCTCAGCTAGTGTACATTGACGTAGACCTGTAAGCATGTCATCTTTATCATAACTGCATCTTGGTTCTTCTATTAGAGGAAGTGGGAATGATTACACCACCTGTAAAATGCTTTGATGAAAAATGCATGCAAGAAGTTAGTATTTTATTATTATGACAGATTTTTCCAGCTGCTAATATCCATAAGCATTCCAGGATGTTCCACTTTATCTATTGAAAAGGGGCAGAGATTTGAGGTATAAGGAAGGAAGAAGCAATTTCTTTCGAAGTCTGGTCATTCCTCCTTAATGATATAGAAAGAGCTGTACCTTTTGACAAAGTATAACTATAGAAAAAAACCATATTTTCACCAGATGCATAGGACATAAGCCAAGGTATTGTTGAGTATTAGTGAAAAGAAAATTTGGGACAATAAATGTGTATTCAAGGCTCTTGCTTTTTGTTTGAGGAATTTTTCCCCCTGAGAGGAGACAAGTATCTGTAAGGCCAGCTAAGTATTTTAAAAAGGATTTCAAACTACTAAAACTGTATCTGAATTATCAGGTTTATATTCCTGGATGCCTTAATCATGTACCAGGTGGCTGGTGACGCGTGAATCTAGAGGAATACAATGTCCTCCACTCACATTTTGATAAAACTTTGGAAAAAGAAATGTTTTAGGGAAATGTTTTATTTTTTCTTGAAAAGTACAAAAGCAAGTGTTTTTGCAAACAATATTGTGTTATCACTCTCACTAAATAGATTGATTTTATTTGCTATACTGTACTCTAAAAATCAAAACACTCTGCTGATCTCTCTTGTAATGTTACTTCTAGAAACAGCACAGAAAAATTACTAGAGCTTTATGTTTAAAATAACATCAACAGATAAAGTGCATGAATAATTGTGAATGTGGTAAAAAGAGAGTCAAGCTGAGGAAAAGGCATATTTTATAAAATATTGAAAGCCTGCAACTCATACATGCTGTATAAACAGAGTGTAGGTGGTTATGTTTCTGTACTGACTGGGCAACACAGACCAAAGTGTTTATATCTTTGGCTGCCTTTAGAAAGCCTATGTGGCATTAGGTCTTAACCTTATCACAGTTATTTTAATGATGATGTTTTTATGTTTAATTTAACTGTAAATCATGTTAACAGAGTTATGACTGCTATGTCAGAGAGCTTAAAAACTGAGCTGAAGTTATTTCAAAAGCTAAGAATTTGTCTAGCCTGTGATGTTTAGTCAATATGATCCACTCAAGTGTGAAGCTGTCAGAAAGGACACCAGCGGATGGTGCTTAATCTGCGCAGTTTTGAAGCGAAGTTGGACTCTTAGTATGAAGTTCAATTTTTGATCTATCTCAGTTACAGTTAAATAGCCAATTTATGGATTTAAAGGCATTAAGGGAGTCACAATGGCCTACAAAACACTGTGCTGTGCCATGGTACATTTTCTAGTCAGATATCCATAGAGTGTTTATTTTTGCTGTATGAGAAACTATTTTTTCAGTTTAGTTCATTCACTGTGGTGTCTCAGAGCTGGGTAAATACTCCAAAAACCACACTGGCAAATGTTGATTCAGACGAATCCTGCACATCCATGTCAGCAATCATGAGGCTTTCTGTTTGCTTTCTTTTCCTTAGGCATTCATATGCAGTTTCTGTGTAGTACCGTGGGTGTAAATCCAGAATGACACTGTAGTTTTTGATTGGGCATTATGGTAGATACAAAGTCACCCTCTACCCTCCTGTCTCTGCTGATGTGCTCCTGACCATGTGTATAAGATCATCCCCCTTCCTGCCTGCCCAGAAAATTTAAAAAAAAAAAAAAAAAATCTTCAGGCTTCCCCAGGAAGAGTTTTATGGTCAAGACGATGACCAGATTGAGGTGAATCTCTGGCAATGTTCTCTCACAACACACTCTCACTATGCACATCCACATACTTCCAATAGGAAGATTTTTTGCTTTATAGGTCACAAATATGCAAGTCTGCGTCAGGCTGTGAAAGAAGACCATGCACGGGGTATTGGTGGCATTGCTCTTTCAGGAAAAAGTCTGTTTAGATTATGGTTTGTGGATATGTGTTTTATGTTGGAAAGGTTCAGATTTAAATCAAAGTGTTTCCTTAACATGTTATTTCAGACAATGCTCCAGGAGAAACAGAAGCACAACCATCATGATATCTTAGGGGAAAACAAGAAAATATATATTCCTTGTCTTTTCATAATAATTATCTAAAAGATCTTGCATTTAAAAATAAAGTCAAGAAGTGTAGTGACCCCAGATTTTTTTGCAAAACCTGCTTTGAAAATGGCCAGCTCTGAACTCCGAGCTACATGACAGCAAAACTTGACATAGCAGATACAAATGACATTTTGCATTGAATCTTAGTGCTCACTGGAAAATTAGGTCTGGAAACTATTTCTGGAAACTGTTTTGCATTTGGACAAACAGTATTTTCACTGGTGAAAATCCTATCTATTTATGAAGAATACAAAGACCTCTAACTATGGAAAACATGCTACCAAGGCCCATAATGTTGGTTAAGCACTCAACTGACTATCGCATCTTAGAAATATAATGGTACATGGATGGATTAAATGGTGGAGCATGCATAAACACATAGGACTTGTCCTGGCTTCGGCTGGAATAAAGTTAACTTTCTTCCTAGTAGCTGGTATAGTGCTGTGTTTTGGATTTGGAATGAGAATAGTGTTGATAACACACTGATGTTTTAGTTGTTGCTAAGCAGTGTTTATACTAAGCCAAGGACTTTTCAGCTTTGCATACTGCCCTACCAGGGGGGGCTGGGAGGGGACACAGCCAGGACAGCTGACCCAAATGAGCCAAAGGGGTATTCCATACTGTATGACATCATGCCAAGTATATAAACTGGTAAGAGTTGGCTGGGGGGCACAGCGGCTTGGGGATTGGCTGGGCATTGATCAGTGGGTGGTTAGCAACTGTATCATGCATCACTTGTTTTGTATATTCTATTATTATTATTATTTTCCCTTTCTTTTCAGTCCTATTAAACTGTCTTATCTCAACCCATGAATTTTACTTTTTTTTTCTGATTCTCTCCCCCATCCCACTGCTGGGGGGGAGAGTGAGTGAGTGGCTGTGTGGTGCTTAATTGCCAGATGGGGTTAAACAATGACAGGACTCAAATTTGCAAATATGAAATTAAACCCAAGCACCCAAGTGTCTGAATCCTTTGTTTTACAGCACTTTGATTATTGTCTGAAAGTATTGGAAATTGAACTCAATGAAATATATTTAGTTTTATTTTGATTCATGAACATTATTGTAAATTTTAAAAATTAAATTTGGAAGTGCCAGAAAATGTCTTCTTTCTTGGCCCTGTAACTTTATTTTTCTTTCTTATCTTTTTATGTTACACAACCTTGTCTAGGAAAAAATTCTTAATCTCCAGGCATGCTTTTTCCAGAGAGAAACCAGTAGAACATTTACAGTAATTAACATACTTTCCATCTTCTCATTTTGTTAATGATATCTTTTTGAAGGCTGTGCAGTAATTACTGCCCACAGAGGTATGTACTCTGAAATAAATTAATGACCAATGACCAATAATGATTATAGATGTAATCATCCATTGTGAAATATAGGCTAAAATAGATATTAGGAACAGTGTTGGAAGCTAAAATAAACTGTACTAAAACTGTACTGTTAAAATGTTAAAATTATTTTAGTAGTTGATCAGAAAAACAAAGTTATTTTCTAATCATATGCTAATGTTAGTAATTTTTCATTTTTTATTTCCAAAACATTTCTTCAACAGGCTGATACACTAACAAGTAAAAAACCTAACCTACAGAAGCTCTGTTTATTTGTGATGAAACCTACTTTAGAAATATTAGTTTTATTGTTAAATGTTCTAATGTTACAGATTAATTTTCAGACCAGGATTCAACCATGTAAGCATGAGCTTTTAAGAATCTCAACCCCAAACTTCTTTTTGGGCAGTGTCACTTTTTTTACAAAATACTGTAGATGAAAAAAACCTGCCCATGTCTGTACAATTTTGTACCGATATTTGCAAACAGAACCAAAAAGTTTAATGGTTATGAGTCTCCAATAGACTAGTATGCTCTTGCCATTGAAATTAAGCATAAAACATACATGGGAAATGTAAAAAAAATTCATCTTTAATAAAGCAATATGTTATCTTTTGTGTAAGGGAAAAATTTATTTTTAAAAATATAGTGGATAAAGAAGTCCAGTAGTAATTTTTAAAAGTCTCAACTGATTGAGAGGGTGATTTTTTCAAACAATGTGGGAAAAGTCTTGTTGAAACCAAATAATTTGGTTGTTCCTCAATAGGAGATAGATATCTTAAACATCTTAAATATTTGACCCTTTGGCCTTACAAAGCACACTTTCATTTTGGCAAACCTTAATATGAACAGGGTAGTCTGGGTTAACATCTATACTGTCCTTACCTGTCTCTAGACATCTCAGTGTAAGGAAATATACAGCTTTTGAAAACAAGCTCAGATCTGTACTTTGCCCTGTACAGAATAGACAGCGTAAAAGTAGCCTTTTTCTTAAATCTTCAGTGTTCTCATCTTTGAAACTACGAATTTTGGAGGTATGTGTAAAAAGATAACTACCAACTGAATTTTGACCTGAGACCTTCATGTTGCTTAAATTTACCTGAATTGATGGATTTAGCTCTGCTTGGGCTCTTGTTAAGACACACTATCTCACAGTGGGTTAGATTCTGATTTTATTTTCCAGGTTAACACCAATGTAAATAGAAAACATGCACTGCAAGTGAACAGTATGGGGGGGAATCTATAAAATCCAAATGTGCGTATAAGCAGCCACAAGTCCATTATCTGAACTGGTTATGTCATCTTACACCAGCAGAAAACTCAGCCCTCTATATTTGATTCCTAAATCTCACCTTACATCAGATGTTCAAAGGTTCAGATGAATAAGATATGTCTCTGTAAAGTGTGTTTTAAATTAAAAGTTAGTGAAAAACATGTCTCTCAATTTCTGGATGACAGTCTTGGAAAATGTGTTTCAACTGGCAGCTGCCCTCTTCCTATTTTACTCCACCCTCATCAAGAAACCAGTATCTAGTGATGTCAGAGCTGATATTCTCGACAAAAACAATAACCTCTCTTTGGTTCATCTTCCCTGTTTTGTTCTGGGTGCTGAGAGGTGGCTTTGAAAGGGCAGCATGTATAAGGCAGGAATATTTCTTGAGGGTATGGGGAAGATGTTCGCTAGTTTGAAGGAAACCAAGACTTCCAACTGATTTTAATTTTATTTTTAATGTTCATGGGAACCAGTCTTACATGCCTGGCTGAATTCAGAGTTTGGATTTTTGGCAGGTTTTTATTTGAGCCCAGCTTGGCTGTTTTTCAAAATGTCCAGATTGCTCACATTAAATCTGAATAAGCACTACCCACTAGTTTAATCAGAGTCATCTGGTACACCTCTAATTAGTGTTAGTTAAAGTTGAAATTCATAATAACACAAAATGCTGCATTTTTGGGATGTATTTAGTAAACTCCTGAATGCAATATTGTAGGAGGGAAAATATCTTTTGCAATATTATTCAAAAATTGGAACACATGAGTTATGATGACAGTAACACAATGGTAACAAAATAAGCCTAAATTCCTGAAAAATGCCTTGAAAATGAGTCTTTATCCATTCAGGCATGCATATGCATATAGAATGTGTGTAGATACAAATGTGTTTATGAACTTTAATTGTGGGTCCTGCTAATCTAATAATTAACTATAACTGCACATTGTGCACAAATCAGTAAAACATACACATCTGGGAGTATTTCAGCAATTATCAAATAAACATGTGATACTTTTGGTTTAGTTGTTTTGGTTTACTTGTTTCCTAGTCTTAACCTATTGCTATAAATGATAGATAATCAAAGTGTTGTAAAATAGTTTTCTGTTTGAAATCAATGAAAGTTTTGCCTGAGTCAGAACCAGACCATTAATATGTTACTGCAGATTATCAAAAAGTGAAGCTTGAAAATTACTATATTTGTGCAACTATTGGCTCTAAAGGATCAAACCCCCCAAACCTAAATTTTTTGTATTACGATCTATACTGATATGATGTTTGTTTATCTTCAATTCTTCCCTGATTCCTTGCTTTTGAAGATGTTTTAACTTTTATTATGACAAGATATAGTCCCATTAAAACAGCAGGATCTGCAGTTTGATCTTTTTGTTAAAATGTTCCCCAAATTAAGAATTCTTCATTTGATTTTGATTTTTCAGGTATCACTTCTAAATCCTAGAGAACTGGTGAACCCGTATTCTTATATTTTGTAGATGAGCTATTAGTTTTACATGTATAATGTAACAATAGTTCAAAAAAGTATCTAAGTGTTTACTCAGATTTAAGTCTTACCTCAGATGTTCTTCTCAGTCATGCTTCAACTGATACTCTGGACATAAAAATATAATTTATATCCTTTTTTTTTCTGGACACATTTCAGCTTCATGATTCAAGAATTGAATGGATTGTGATTACAGAGGTGTTTTTTTTTTTTTTTTTTTTCAAGGGCATCTGTTCTTAGCCACAGCTGAGGATGGGGCCCACTGAGCCGACTGGAAGGATCCACCTAGAATTTGTTGAATTAAGTCCTTGCACCTGGATATAATTGTCATGCTGCTGTGCTGGGGTTTTCTTAAGCTACTGGTAAAACAAATTAGCTCAATTTAAACTGGCATCCAGTAGGGAAGCAACAACTCACCTCATATAATGTTTTCCAAATAATTATTTTTCTATTGCCAGTTTTGCTTCATGAATATTTTCCTAAAGGCAGGATGAATTTTTTTAAGTTAAACACAAGAAGCAACAAAAAGCATTATCTTCTGCATAACTGCTGAGTTACAACTAGTTTTAGAGCAGTATGTGATTATTGATTTTATATGACTGTATCTTGGATATATATATCTAAATGTATATTAAAAAGAAGGTAACAGCAGATAAAACAGATTAAAAAATGCAGTATAACTTCAAGACCCCCCACCCTCCCCAAACCCCCAAACTGGTCTCAATACATATACTTCATGTACCTTTTGCCAGACTTAGCACTGTAATGGTATAACCACTTTTACATTTGGGAAAGATTCATGCAAGTTTGGGTTTTTTTTGTTGAACAGTAGACAAAGGTAGTCATTTATGTCTGACATGGGAATTTGTATAAATACCATGGGATCTCATTTCCTTATGTATTTTAGAGCTGTTCGAACTTGGCAACAAAATTCACAAGCTTCCTGGAAAGTCCACAAAGGTTCATTGCCTCAGTTGGACTTGCAGTGGTAGGACTTTGCATGAATCCCTGGAATGTGTGCATCTGTGTTAGCTTCAGCTTTTCATAATATTCTCCAAATGTAGACTCTGGGGGAAAACAATGAAAAATCATCTCTTCAGCTGAATATTTCAGGATGACTTTTGAAATGGAAGGAATAGTACTTACCAGTGCTCTAAATATTACTGTAATATTTTTTTAGTAGGTGGCATACTAATCTGGAGAAGAGAGGGGTATGTTCACTAAGCATGGATGGTAGTTTTTGATGCGTTTCTAGAATCACCCCAGTGTAGCTGCTTCAGCTGCTGACCAAAGATGCGGTTCTTGTGACCTGGTTGTGTCGCTGTGGATACCAACTTAAATTGCTTTCTAAGACACTGCTCAGTTGGCTAAAAAATAACAACATGGACTGAAGCTACTTCTTGTTTATTACATTTTAAAGAAACTTCAAGTATAAAATATGTTGTGAGATCAAGAATGTGTTTTATTTTAATAAATGGAGTCCTGATCATCCTCTTAGAGATTGTTGTAGAAATATAGATGTACATATTATCATAAACCATCCTCTAAGCCACACTCTTTTTTAATATTGGGTAGACTCAAATGCAACAGGAATGTGAATGAGGAAAGCAGTGCTTTTTTGAAGGATGGCAAAATATCTAGAGATCAAAAGTTAAATGTAGAAGCTGCTGTCAGTCTTTCAGCTGTGCAGTGAATTTCAAATTTTGGAGATTGTGTGTGTGTAGCGGCAGGGGCAAGCATGGACATTTCTGTGGTTCTCAATGACAATTTAACTTGTGCAAGTGTTAGCTCAAGGTGAACCTCCGTGTGTCACAAATTCTGTTACCTGAAGAGCTGCATATGTGGCACTGAGACTAGTGGGAAAGTGCTAAATGCATATAGTCCTGCGTGAAGGCAGCTTTCAAACAACAGCTGGTTCCTAAGTGGAGACAGTTGAAAGGTGTAGGGCAGTTGATAGTTTTCAAATTACCTCTGTTATAAGGCAAATTCTGTTTTTTAACTGCTGGGCCTGATTCTTGCTTACACTCCAGCAGTGTAACAGGCACTCCCCTGTGGCGTAGATTTGCCATCAGTGCTCCAGCCAGAGGCTCAGCATGGACCCAGGGTGAAGAAAATTCACAGAGCAAGAGAGTCTGACACATAAAATAACATTGACTGAATTATCATTACCTGTCTTCTGTGGAAGAGGAGGCCACGGGAGAGAGTTACTGTACCTTAAGTTCTTGTACCAATGCACATCTAGAGCAAAGTTTTTCTTTCAACTGTGATAGTAAGTGCATATGAGAATGGGCAAGCGAGTTGCTTTCACACAATATTCCTTTTTATAAGCTCATTTTTTTTGAGCTTCAGGGGACAGAAAAAACCTTCAATTTTCCCTCAAAGTTGTATAACAACTGTGACTGATGTAAAGGTTGCCTTGCCTCCTCTCTGCATCCCTTCTCCTGTCTGGGCTTCCAGGGAGGAGAAAGTAAGAAAAACCAGTAGCAAACTGAGCTTAAGGTTTTTTGTTTTTGTGTTTGTTTTTTTTTTTTTTTTCCTTATGTGATGATAATCCTAGGCCTGCATTTAGAGAGAAGCTTCCAGTGGGAAATTAAGCTAAACTGAAAAGCATAACAAAACCCAAATCATCTCGACTGCAAGAATTCCTCCAGTGTTTTATTCTTTAATGCTTATTAATAGAGACAATACTAAACCCAAAAGGAAGCTAGCAATATCCTGTTCTTTTTCTTTTTTGTTATAGCGTGGATTTTTGTTTAGTAAACTCCATGTCAGATCTTCTAATTTAATTATTGAACTCACAATGTGAATAAACGTACAGACATGACTAATAGCATTCTCTTATAATTTCATTACAGGGTAATAGACATGTGGTTTTTAAAACTGATTTTTTTTTCTGCTGTTGCAGTGTTTATAATATAAATGAACTCTCACATCCTGCCTTCTTTTTCTCCTTACTCTCTTTTCATTTCTTTTTAGATTTGATTCATAGAAAAATGTGAGTGATGCGTGCCACTGATTTGGGTCATCTGCACGCAATTCAAAAGGAAAAGGTGATTTTTTTTCATTGCCTGCCAAGTAAATGGGAGAGGTGTAGGAAAAAGTGGGTTTATGCATAAAACTCAAAACTCCAGATGAAAGAATGGACCTCTTTTATCATCATAGAAAGAATCCATCTGCAATAATTACCAGTCGGACTATCTGCACACTATGTTGCTTCGTGACATCTGAGAACTGCTGTACTTCTTGAACCAATAGCTGCTATATAGCAACCAGCATCAATCCTAAATGAAAAAATTGGCCCAAGTGCTGGTGAATGGCACTCAGTAGGTTTCCCATTGAACTGTGCTGCGAAACAATGATGCACATTGGTAAATCACCGTGTGTGCCTTTCAGTTCTTATGCATATCCCATACTGGACAGCTTCCATTCACTCTGGCACCCACTGCAAACAAATGTAACTATGCATCAGAGATGAAAGTGAAAATGCATATGTTAAATCCCAAATGGAAGCAGAAGAGTATAATATATACATAGTTGCTTAGCAACAAACATGTTTTGGCCACAGGAACGGTGACATCAGTCAGAGAAGAGCGAAAGGCAAGCTGCTCTGCCCTCCTTGTCTCTTTCCCTAGAAGCTTCATAAAGGTCTTTCCTTATTTCTTTCACATGAGAAGAGAGAGGGCTATTGTAGACATTTGTTTATGCTATTAAAGAAACAGACTGTAGGACAATTGGACTTCCCTTTAAGCAGGGAAACCTGTTTTCATTCGGGGTGTCTGTTGTAATGGTGCATGCCCTCCCATACAGTCAGGTGTTTTGATTCTTGCTTTATGGCTCACTGTGGAGTTCCTCTTAGCTGAAATGCTCAGACAGGAGAAAGGAAGTGCTAAGTCTGAAAATACAAGCTGTCAGAATTAAAAAATTTGGTGTCACTCACTGGTTTTGACCCTATCGTGCCTTTCAGCTCCTAGAAACTTTTATTCTACTGGCATTTGACATCCATCTGGCTCTGTATTTTTTCAGGAAAGCAAACAATGTTTATTTCAGTAAATCACATAGTATCTATGGCTAGTAGATAGGTATTTATTAAGTCCTCCCATTTTAGATGGTCTGAATATCTCTTCTCTCCTTTTCCCCTTCTCTCCCTTTTCTGTGTGCTCTGGTGTGTATGCAATGGAAGGCAAAGGAGAGAGCTGGCAAGTCCTGGTTCAGGTTACATGCATCCTTCCATGCAAGTAGCTCCTATTGACACAAATGTGAGTTCCGTGCATAGCTGACACAAAACGTGTCTCATGCTTTCAGCAGTCTGCTTGCTCCACTGGACCATAGCATCTTTCACGTATAGAAATATTGTACATTCAGGTTCAAATCGATCTGCCATCCTGGACTGCTGCAGACACATCCCTGAATACATTATTTTTGAGTGTTTCCTTTTAATTTAAGGTAATGAATGTACTTTGGTGGATCCCCAGTGGGGGGAAAGAACATTTCAGGCATGCACTTCTCTTTGTAAAGAAGGCTTTCTTGACAGTGTGAGAGACGTGTAGGAATGCAAGATATATTGAAGAACTCAAATGAAATTAAAATCATGGATGAAAGCAGGGTTAAAGGACCATTATGATAAAATAAGGCCTTTATTTCCATTCATGGAGCTATTATGTAGATAGTGTTTTACTTGCTCTCATTTTCTATGAATTCATAGAGACCCTTTTTCATGTACTAGCACATATCAAATTGACAAGGTATAACCAATAATATCTTGCACTTACTATCAGATTACTTTTGGGAAAAAAGTATGTCATTCTGAAAATATGGAGGAACTTGAGACAAGGTGTGGTGGTGTCTCTGAGCAGACAAGGTAAATGAGATCATCACGGAAGGGTAGATCAAAACAGGAGGGAAGACAAAAAGGTTGTATGATAAAAGGCTGGAAGACAGGAACAAGTGTGATATTGATTCTTTCTGAAGAGAAAGAATCTTTTTTTCTCTTGAAATGCCAAGAAAATGAACCAGGAGCTGGAAGGATATAGTTGATGAACAAGAGGTTGAGGTAAATTCTTGTCTTCATTTTCTGTTTGTGACTTGAAACAATTCTTCTAGCATGGTTTTCAGCCTGAATGGGAGTACTGTGTAGCCTGATCCTACAGAAATCAAATTAACATATGGATCTGAAGGTTATGGCTGGTTCCTCAGAAAGACAGTAGGGGAAACTGGTATCCCATATCTAAATTTTGTGAAGTTGGCAGCTTGAGCAATGAACTGAAATTTGTTGGGTGGGGATCAACCCAAGAAATTCTCTATATATGCTACCGTGCTTTTCCCCCGTAAACTCTTCTTTCTTAATTTGTGAAATGAATGACTATATCGGCTGAAAAGATAATTAAACTAGCAAGCAAAATAGATCTTTTAAAGGTCTCTTAGATTGCTAGTATTTTAAATGTGAATAATCAAAATTTTTAATGGTAATTACTTTCATTGAGTAAAACAAGATTTTATAATTCACATTAATTACTGAACTCTAATTTATTTCTCAATGTATACATTTTAGTTTATATCTCTGTGACTATTTAAACAGGCTCACTGATTTGTCAAGTGTTGACTTTTTGAGAAATGTAATTTATAATTTTTCTAATGGAATTACTGTCTCCTCTTACAGTTAACCACAGGTAGTTTCCTTTTAAAAAAGAGATACCTCAATGTTAAGCAAAGATTATGAATCTATCTATGCTTTTAGTAGTTGTGTTGTGAAGCTCCAATCAAATGTTAAAGTCTCTGTAAAAATATCTTGAGGGTTATTAATAATTTTGACTTGTATTTTAGTCTGCCATTGGTTTCCCTGAAAGGTGGGATAGAAATAGGAGGAATGCAGTGTTGGAAAACACATGAAGATTTGTGTCACAATATCCATGACAAGTTCACATCCGAGGAGTAAAGTTTGAGTTTGTGAGATTAATAGTAAGAGAAAAGCTGGAATGAAACCATGCAAGTTCTGAGTGTCAGTGAGTTCTGCTGTATGATCTCTAATTTTCTGTCCCTCCATCTTTTAGACAGATGGCATCTTTGCCCCACATCATTGCATTTGTTTTCATGTCTACAGTAGGCTCTGTAGGATCTGTACAGACTGTGCTTTCATGTCACTTGGAATCACTCACTTTGATATTCTTAGCAGCTGTACTGGTCCAGTAACATGGGCAGATAACTTGGCTTTAAGTAAGACTTCTGAAACTTTCACAATTCACACGTGCCTCATCAAGACTCATTAAATATCTTACAGGAAAAATTATGAATACTTCAAGCCCTGTTTAACCTCTCCCTCTCTTGATAACTCTTGATGAGCTCACAAGCAAAGCTAAGGAAACATAGTTTTGATGAAACCTGCCTGATGGATGTTTTCCCAGTTGGAAAACCATACTTGAGGATCATTTATCAATGAGACACTGTTCAAACAGAAATCTGTATCAAGCAGGATCCTGTGCTGTGGTTTGTTCTCACTGATTATTGTCAGTAGTGTCTGAGAACTGACTGTGCTCATTACATCCACAAAGAACGTGAGCCTGGGAAAGCTGCAGTACATTGGAGGGTGGAACTGGAAATCAGATTGGAGAAATGATTGGAAAAAATATTTATCAGGGAGAGAAAGTAAAAGGTACTTGCTGTATATAAAGAGGAAAAGTCAGCTGCAGAAATGCAGAATGAAGAGCAAAATATTTGATTCTAAAGAAAATGATAGAGAAGTTATGATGGGTTCAACCTGTATTAAGCCTTCAACAAAAGGATGTTGTGAAAAAGAAAAATGTAATACTGAGATATTTTTTTTTAATGAACACAACCTGGAAGGCAGGTGTATGTGTCCTTACAGCTTGCTCAGTGTGGGCAAACTTTGGGCATTACTTTCCAAAAAGGATGTGGAGCAAAGGAGAGAATCCTGAGCCAAGTGGTAAGAACAGCTGACAGGGAAATCAGAAGGACCGAGGCTGTGTACAGTGTACAAAAGGGAGCACAACAGCCTTCAAGCATGTAAAAAGTTGCTGCAAAGGGGAAAGAAATTGACTGTTTAACACTTATTCTCTGAATTGTTAAGAAAATATAGACTTAAATTACTTCAAGAAAAATTTAGGTTAGCCATTATAAAAGTCATAATTAAAGAACCGATCAGATTACATTGGGAAAATGTGTGCATTTCCACTGCTGAAGGACTTTAAAAACTAGTTAAATAAACATCTGTCAAAAATAGCATAGGTACGGTTGATTTTTGACCTCTTAAAATCTTTTTCAGGTCTACTTTCTATTATTTCCTCCAAATAGATTCTGCTGCTTGGACCTTTGTTGGTAAAGCCAGCAATCAAAATAATAATGTAGAAGCAGAGCCCTGTAAACACAGAGGATCTGGTACGGTTTCTAGTCATGTCATTTAGCCTCTAGTGGAAAGTGCCAAGATATGTGCTTTGGAAGACTCGTAGGGCACATAGCTGCATGTCAGCCTATTTCAATTAGTGTGTTGAAATGGCGGATTACACATCTCTATAAAAATTAAATTGGTCTCATCCCTGAAATTATAACAAGCCTGAGGATCCAATGGAAAAATCAAATCTTGAGCATCTCGATTTCAGGGGCCACTGAAATACATTGTACCACTGCCTCTGAGGCACCCCGCTGACGTTGCTCATCCCCTCTGGATGTCCCCTATCCCATGGTGTGGGGGTCACAGAGACAGGGACACACTGGTGGAGAGCAGTCCCTAATGGATGGTTTTCTCTCAGAGTGTGTTGGCTGCTGACATGGCGGTGAGCGCCGGGAGTCTTAGCTCTGTAGTTTTCTGAAGATAGTCTTGAATTCTTAAGCGCCTGTATTCAAACTATTTAAACGTGGAGTTTAGATGGATTTTGAGTGTTTAATGACACAACTGCCCCCTCTGCAATGTCTAGCTTGTGGTACACTCTAACACACTATCCATTTACAATTATCATGTGACCCAGCTAGGAGCTCAGGTGAGCTGATGCTTTGTAGTTTTAATTATGTGCTCAACCACTTCCCACTTTTGAGCCCTCTGTTCTCCTCTAAACCCATCTGTGGCTCATGCCACCAGTCAACACACATGCTTCCGCCAAGCTCCAGGGAGGTCTATCATGCTACAGACCGAGACTGGAATATTTCTCAGATTTCCTTATTTTCACTTTATGCCAGGTAGCAGTGGGTGCCAGTGTCTCTGAAGCTGTTGGTCACCACTGTGGTCCCTTCTACCTGTTGTGTGCTGCATGTGGGTAGCAGCCCCAGGCGGAGGCAGAGGCTCAGCCTGTTGCGTCTCCATCCTGGAGGCAGCCAAGTGGTGGTCTTTCCTGGTGGCCCCTCTGCACGCTTTGCCCACGCTGAGGTTGCAGCGGTGGGTAAGCACGTTGTGGACAGACCCTGAGAGCCACGGAACTATGTGCAGCTGTCCACAGGGAGGCTGGTCCTGATAGATCTTCCTATCCCATGTTGGGTGGTGAGTAATCCTGAGGGAAAAACAAATGTGGAGCCGAGGCCAGGCAGAGTTCAGGCAGCTTCCCCAGTGACAGAGGTTAGCCTTCTGTGTGTGGGTCCATGCTCTGTACACGAATGCAGTGACATTTCTGTCTCCAACATCTCCTCCAAAAGCTGTGCTCCAGGATGTCTTGCTCGTTGGATGTGGGTGGATCCGGCATTGCATTTCTTGTGGACCAAGGCACAGAGTTCTTGGGAAATGGTCTCAGGAGACGTTATTTCCATAACTGTTGTCCTCAGGGACTGGGGGAAGGGGGCAGGGGAAGATTTGTGAGGCTAGCTATTATAAAAAGCAAAAAATAAAAAAATTGCTACTCTGATGCTGCATACTTGGGTTCTAAAAGTACTGGTTTCTAGATGTCTATAAAAGTCAGTGACGTTACCATGCCACTGGATTTGTTGCCTCAGCTTTTAATTCAATTCATGGTGTGACAGACACTGAAGGATGAGGGGACAATTCCAACAACTTCTACCAGCAGTCCTTAATCTGGGGCTGTGGGCTGATATTTTTCTTTGCTTTTCTTTGCTTCTTTTCAACAGAGGGGAACATTTGGCATGGGTGCTTCTGAAAGGAAAGGCTTGGAGGCCTATCTTCTGGCTTGCATCAAAATAATTTATTTTTTTAAATTTCCTGATAAACAAAACTGCATTATTTAAGACAACATCAATGTGCATGAAACAAAATGAATTTTAAATAGAACTGTTTTGAAATGAGAATGTTCTTTTCAGATAAGGCCAGAATAAAATGCTTTGAAACTTTTCTGCTTTGTTTGTTTTAGAAAGTGCAGTGTTGCTGAAATGGACCTGTTCTTTGAGGAGTTTTTTATTTTACAAAAGCAAATTTTTACCTTAAAAGCACTGCCCAGCTCCAGTTAGAAACCTAACAGCCCTGGTGGCTTGTGGTGGAAATTTTCTGAGGTGCATAAATCACTTGGGTAGTTATGAACACTTTACCCGGGACCAGATTTATCATATTTAATGTCTTAAATATTGGTCGAACAACTCATATTAAATCCTATGTACTATAATTTTTTCCTGATCAATTCCATATTTATAGCATTAATCATTTCTCTGCAGTTAATTAAGAGAACTGATGGCTCTTAGGCTTCCTTAAGCTGATCCTTTAAATAAGTATATCAAACAAGATCTCCATTGCCCAAATCAGATACCATCACAATAGCTGTACAGAGGCCAAAAAGACAGGAGCACAGATCTGGAGAGTATCCACAGGGACTTGACAAACAAAAAAGTAATATTTCAAGCTTGTGTCTCAGAGGAATGGGGAAATAATAACAATATAATCGAGGGAGAGTTTGTGGAGCCCTCATAGTTTAAAAACCTTTTGCCTTAGCCGCACTAATACGCTGAAACAAGGATGCTGATTATATGACCAATTGTTTAGCATGTGTTCCTAAACTGGTTTATAATTACCATATTAATCTCTCTGAGGTATTAAAAGCCTATTTGCACAATCTTTGTAAAACTAAAAGGGAAGCGAAGCACTATACCTGTGTTGATACAGAGCCTGCAAATAGCAACTATTTGTTTTTGTAGCTGTTGTGGCTCTGGGAACAAGTAAATATAAACAGCAGGAAACACAAATACAGAGGCAGTGCAATTGGAGGCTGTCAGGAAGCAGTATGGTGGCTTCAGGAGCTGAATTCGGCTTGAAATAAGCTTTGTCTCAGTATGCGTAAGAGGCTTTGGCACTGTATCAGACCTCTGGGGAAGCCACTCAGCAGGGTGGGGATTACTATAGTTTGTGCTTCCCAATTCACAGCAAACTTGCTTCCCTGTCATACTAGTGCGTTAACTCTCTCTGTCCCACCTCGGCGCTTTTTGTGGGGATTTGTTTGCTTTCTAGCAAACAGCCTGACATCTGCTAGTTGAGGGTGGAGGAGAAAAATCCCCAGCACACATGACTGAGCGGCTGCAGAGCGCTTCCCCTCTATGGCGAGTGAGAGAGGCACAAAGATGGCTAATTTTGCCAGGCTGAATAATTCTCCTCTGCAATGGATGTGCTGTAGTTGCTTTGACAATACCATCTAAAATGCAAATGAATTATGCCTGCATATAATAGCTGGCAGTGTTGTGTAGACCTGCTGCTGGTATAAACTTCCTCTTAATGATTTTTTTCTCTCTCTGTGAACACATGGACTCCACTCTCTCTTTTGAGGTTTCGCAAGGGTTAATTTTCTCTTAGCTGTGGGAATATTTTGCGTTAGGAGAAACTCCATGGTTATTCCTAACACATGACTATCAAAGAGTCAGATTAGCTGAGGGGGAGGGGAAAGGCTCCTGAGTTTGCACTTCCTGTCTCTTAATAAAGCTGAGATTCCAGAAGTATTTAATATCATTGTGGTTTACATAGGAAATTGTCTGAACACTCTTAGTAAGTAACTGAATATATGGCTGCTATATTGAATACCATTTGTCCAAGATCGTTTTTCTTTCAGTTATGTTAGATATCTGGAAAATGTTGTAAAAGCAGGATCTCGTTACAGTGCACAGCTAAATGAGTAACTGTAAAATACAGTTTTAAAAATTTAAATATCTAAAATGTATTGAGAAATGTGAGGTGCACCAGTACTAAAGAAACAACAGCAATTGTTTTATATGCACTGCTAAGGCAATAAAATGTGTATTCCTTATGTAGGTCCAAATGTAGCAGCTGGATTTGGCTTTATGAACCATGAAAAATAGTTCCCATCTGGAAGTTGATGTTGAATAAAGATGCAACAGTAAGGCTGCATCTTACATGTAACATTTATACATTTCCAACTCAATGCAGCACTAGTATTGGAGAGGAAAGAGAGAGAGGGAGGGGTAGATGGGAATATACAAATCAGAAGCCTCTGGCAAACATTTTTATGTGTATTCTCTAATTTAGGAGCCTCAGGTTTTGTCTGCTTGGGGTTTTTTTTGGTAGGATAACCCTACCAATAGTCAACACTGTAGAAGCAAGAGAAGGCTTCTGAATGTCTTCCACCACACTTACTGCTTTAAAACCCATAGTTTTTATCTGTCAGCTAAGTAAGAAAGTGGTTGTGTCACTATTTTGTGATATTAACATCCCCAAACATCCCTACAGCACCCCCTGCCTCTAATTGACATTTAAAAGTGTAGTCATAGAGCCTGCAAATCAGGAAGTCTGTTTCAAAGTGTCTGCAAGCTGAAGCTGGCCCTTTGCTCCCCACCTGCACCCTGTCATGAGCAATGTTTGCAACATGGAAATCCCACATTTTCGTATCCAAATCCCCCAGTCATAAGGTGCCTAGGACATCCTACTCCTCTCACACAAAAATATGAAAGTCCAGTTTAGAGAGCTTTTCTGAAAAATCTGACCTCAGACAAAACTCCATTAATTCTTAAAGGATTTTGTTAAATTCATGATGCCCCAAGGATTTTTAAAATTCAAGTTATATACAAGCATAGTCCGTGCTAAAACCTTACACTGTAAATAAGATTGTAAATTCTTATTAATAACATAAGGCAACAAAAAGCCAATAAAGGAATGAATTTTGAACACTTTTATTGGCTCTTTTTTCTTCCTTGAGCAAGCATTATTTCTAATGCAAGACGAAGTGTTAGAAGACGTGATGATCCCCTTTGGCTTTTGCCTAGAAGCTGTTGTGAGACTTTCATGGTGGCCCCAGTGCTGCAGTACATCTGGCTGAAAAGATTTCCTGTATTTTCCTAAAAGGGTGCTGTTATTGTTCCTGTTGCCCTGGCCATTTCCATGAGCCTTTAAAATGAAACCAAGTCCCACACCAATGTTACGAGACACACATTTTAAAGGTGGGGAGAAACTTTAAAATCAGAGTTGGATATTGCAGGTATTCGTAGTCATCAGACCATGGGAATCTTGAAGCATCCTTAATCCACATTTACCATGCATTTGAAATAACGATGCACCCTGATGCTTGCAAACTCTATTCCTTTAACATAGGAAATAAGAACCACATATGTTTAATATATTAACATGTGCAACACTCACTTGGTACATGTGGCCCACTGATGTGATCATAGGCTTTCCTCAAGTTAGCTCTTCAAATCAGAAAGCAGTATCGCCCTTTCACCTCTTGATATCCCGAGATCCCACACCTACACTGCATTCTCCTGCTTATTCAGATAAGTCCCCTGCCGAGGAGGGCTCTGGATGTTTGCCCCGGGAAGGTGTGTGGCTGTGTTTGCATGTATGCGGGCACAAGGGAGGGCATAATCAGTTTGAGAGAAATTGTGCTACAGCCCTTTTTGGGGAAGTCTCTGAAGCTGAGTTGAACATGTTTGACTTTAGCAGTCTATTTTCCACTGGGGGGATCTTGGAGTTTCTCAAAGATACTCCTCAGGCCAGGACCCAGGTGGCTTATCTGAATTTGCAACCGAGAGCGGGGAAAGTGTTCTCCCTCGCTTCTTGAAAAATGAGGAAAAGGCACCATGTTTGCTGCTCCTTGATTAAAAGCAACCTTAATGGTAAGGTCTGATAATAGCATCATGGACATGTTTCAAAGGGGATTCACACCTCCGAGTTTAATGTCTCAACAGTGGTCGAGCCCCTGAAGGTGTGGGGGAGTGTAGGCTGTGTCTGTGAAACTGAAGCAGGAGCATGGGCAAACTCTGCCTGAGGGTGGGCACTTGGGCCTGGGATGGGCTGGTTGGCAGACAGCAGAGGCAGAAGGCATCTTTGTGGCAGATTGGGGGTTGCAGAGATGGGACAGGAAGGTCAGGAGGAGCCGGTGAGGTTTGAGGAGGGAGTGATGAAGGATGAGAGGCTCTCCCCTCCCAGCCTGGGCCATCGACCCTCAGTCTATCCCTTTTCTGACCTGACCAACATCCTCGTCCTCTACCTCCTCTCTATCATGGGGCTGCCCCCACTCTACACTGCAGCCACTGCCCGTACCCTTGTGCAGCTTGGGCTTGGAGGATGAAGGCAATCAGACTGCAAGGGGGACGCATTCCTGCTCCTTCTGCCAGCCAGACAGTAGGCTACAAGTCCTTGACTTGCCTTGGCCTGGCAGCAAGAGGAAGAGCAAAGAGTTGCATCCATAGGAATGGGCTATTCAGGGTCCAGGGGCCAGTTCCTTTCTCCCCTGGCCTAAGCAGAGCAGATAATCAGACATTACTTACTTTGTCTATGCCTTGAGCCTGCTCTGGACTCGGTACAAGGACCATAAATATTCATTAACTCCCCTGTCCAGCCTTTATGAAAGAAAATCCCACACCTGGAATAAGACTGTAATGCTGACTATGGCATATGGAGAGGTGACTGCCTTTCTCCACTGTGTATTTACATTTGTTGTTCAGGTTAGTTTTGTAATTAAAATGGCATTAAAAAATTTTAATATCTAGGCTTTCAAGTCCCAAATCTCTTTTTATCCTCAAACTTGCAAAGAAAAGAAAGATTTTTGTGTGGAGGATATTTTTATTCCCAGTTGCAGAATTTCCAGTCTTTTGATTGTTTAATTCACGTGCATGCAAATGTAGGGATTATGCAAGCCTTGGCAGGAGATTCTCTGGAAGTTGTTTCCACTGCTGAACAATTTAAGCAGCTAGGTTTCATGGAAGTTGGCAATCCCTTCCAAAACTGCTAACTCCAGGCCAGGATTTAGGACAGACCTGCGTGGTGCTATTGGAAAGCATAGGTTGTGTGCAGTTAGCCTGGGAGCTGGAGAGCAGAAAGCTACAGCCCTGCCTGTGTCCAGTGGCTTTAATAAAGAATCCCATTTATATTCATTACCGCAACCAAGTCCTGTCTCTAATCTATCGCAAGGGACACTACAGATATATTATTTCTTTGTAGTCTCAAAATGCTCAGATGGTTTTTAACCTTATTAAATCTAAACCCCTTAAATGTGCTTCTGAAGCAAAACTTTTAGCAATAAGCTTCCCAAAAAGTGCAAGATTTACAAAGCAGATTTATGGCTATGTAGTGAGTTAAGTAACATTTCTCTCAGCATACCGTTTGCCAAAATTAGAGGAAATTCCCTACTTGAACTGAACAGGGAGCATTAGGAGTATCTACTGTTTTGCTAGATCAGGTTGTTAGAGCTCTAAAAAGCAAGACAGCAAAGTGTTAATCTACCTAGATGATTTTCTAATGGTTGTTGCATTTCAGGAAACAATAAAACTTTGTTTGAATTACAGAATGCTTCAAAGTCCTCAGGATTTCACATCTACTCTATGGGAATAAAATTGATCATAACCTCCCAGAGACAATATTTCCATTTTTAATAGAACCAAACCCACAACTCTTTTAAAAGGTTAAATCACAATCACATGTACTATGGCCCCATACAACTATGTGATTGTTTCTAAGTGTGCAGGTACCATCTTGGTATTTACAAGTAAAGGACCAGCATGGGTTTGTCAGAGCCACTGTGGTACATGGTACAGTAGACAAGGCAGTTTACTTCAGAGGAAATAAGGCATACAGGTGCAGAAGTATAGGCATTGGTGAATCTAAAACTAAAAGAAGTCAGATCCTCCTAGTCAGATTAGGATTTTTTCTGGTCAGAAAATGATGTAAATAATCATTAGGTGAATAAGAAGACTCAATGTGACTAAAATAATATGCTATCAGGTTTTTGCTAAATTGTGTAATAACTAAGAGAACTTTTTGGTTACAGAAAGAGGAAATGCTGCATAGACTGGTCTTTGATTTCAGCATTTGGTAAACAGTATGATAATGCAGATGTTTGTTCATTTTTCATCTACATTTTGGGGCCACATGTTTTCAGTCAAGTTTTGGAGCTAAAGTTCTGAGTTAAGAGTAATTTTTTGGCTATTATTTTAGATAGGGCCAGCTGGAAACTAAGGAAGGGGAGAACTGCCTAAAACCACCTCTACACTTGCAGTACTTCATTTTACAGTATCAGCAAAAGCAAAATTATATGAGAAAGTATAGAATTAGAAGCCAATCAATGGAGAAAGAAAAATGTCCTTAGAAATACCAATGTTAGAGGCAATGATTCCTCTTTTTGTATTCTAGGCAAAAAAGAGTTCTAGAGTGGAGCCTTCTCTCAGCACCTGGGCCTGGGATAGGACATGTGTATTCTGGCAATTTGGCTGAATACACCAACTGAAAAATGAGCAAATCTACACTGTGAATCCTGTGGCCAGACACAACAGGAAAGCAAAATTGTCTGTCTCTAGGCAGACTGGTACAAAATGTAGTTGAGGGATACATTTTCCCAAAACAGAGAAAGTAAAAGTTGGATGAGTGCTTTCTCCATCTGCCTGTTTTTGACAGTAGTGTTCAAAGTGACCAGGCAACACTTCAAAATAACATACAAGTGTTCCTCTGAAGGCATTTCTACTTGTTTTAAGTACATATTCCTAAATGGGTGCATATTGCTTTTCTCTCATGGAATGCATCACTGAACAACGCAATGCTATGGACAGCAAAGTTTTCAGTCTCATCAGTGGTATCCTCCACATACCAGTGACTGGCCATTCCAGGGAGAAAGGATTTCCACGAGTCACAGTGATTTATAATATGAATCCATTTAAAATACATTATATTTGTAACTTTTATATTAAATGGAAATTTATTAAATACAGTATGAACCAATGCTCAAATGGATTTATAATATGGATTTATATAAATATGAAGTGTTTACAAAAAATCATTTACAGAAACTTTGCTGTTAGGTCTGTATTTCTTTAGGCCCTTTCATGTATTTTTAAATCATGAGGTGTTAAAGTATCCACTCTTTAAATTGTATTCTGGCCTATAAGCTTTTAACTTGGAAATACATCCATCTGCAGTGAGGTCTGTATTACTTGAGAGAGAATCTTGTTCTAAATATGTATTGGCTTCAAAGCAATAGATATCATCCTTGAAGTCTGGGTTTGTTGATACCTTGTCAAATACTTTGAAGAAGGAAGTCTCAGGGTGCATTTGCAAACTTGGCACTTGGCAGAAAAAAGATTGTGAAGGCACAAAGTAATGTAGTATCAGGTTCTCAGTCTGGTTTCAGGCGATATCCTGAATGTGTGAGGGGTAAAACTGCTTTATTAGACTTGCATAGCTATTAATCAGAGGAAAACTGAGGACAGTGATTCATGTGTGACTTGTACAAAATCCATGGGCATATCCAGCTGCCTTCAAGCAGAACTGGCCTCTGGGGGAAAAGGCAGGGATGTATGTCTCCACTGCTCATCCCCAGAGATGGCTTTAGGCTGGTTCCGACTCCCCACTGTCGGGGTGTGTGCTCCTCAGGAGCGCCTGGTAGCACCTCGGGCCAGAAAATCCCGAAGGCGCGGGCTCCACTGCAGGGATTCCCTGATGCAGGAGCCCTGCAGACACCAATCCCCGTCTTCTTTCCTATGTGGAAACTTAGGAAAGGATTGAAATATTTCTGAGGGAATTCTGCCAGATATTCATGTATCTACATTTTCTGCTCACTCAAGGGGAGCAGTGGTAACCAACGTACTAAAAGTCTTCAAATGCTGACAAATACAATTTAGCTTTGAAGGCTGCCAGCAATTCTGTGGTAGTAAATCCCATTTGCAATCAAAGGGTGAGTCATTAGCCTTGACATTTGAGAAATGGAGATTACTATGAATTTATGAAAAAGGTTCCCTAAAATGTTTCCTTAGCAACTGCTGCTGAGGAGCCTGGGGCATTTCTCAGGTCCCTAGGCTCAGAAAAGCCAGCAGCGGTGGAGCAGACGGTTTCCTATTCTCTTGCTATATGTAGTGCTGAGGGTTCGCTATCCCTTTCCACTCAAGTCTTGTGTAAGCAAGGAAAAATGGTGTTTTCTTCAATTCAGTTATCTGTACTGAGCTGGCTTAATGCAGCTGAAACTATTGCAATGGGCACTGCTTATTACTCAACACAGGAGGTTGAACCATAGCCTACAGATGGCTAGGGGCAGTTTGGCCAGTTCCAAACATGATCCCAACAGAAATCATATGACAGCCTGTTACCACCATATCGAGCATAAAATTTTATTTTAAAAGGGTTTTTATTAAAAAAAAAATAGAGAAAGCTACCAATTTTCCATTTTTCTTCTGTTTCTGAAATGCTCTGAAGTCCTCTACTCAACATTCCTTACAGGCATAAGGGTTAAACATTTCCTTTTACGTTAAGAAGATGGAGTGATAAAGACCTTCCACCAATAGGGAAATCACAGAGTATATCTTCACCTACAGTAAAATCACAACCATTGACAATATGGTGTATATTATAACTCAGCCTGTTACTTTAAGCTCAACATGGTTAATTTGGTTAAGTTGGAGAAAAATAGTTTTCTCTTAGTTTAAATAGGGTCCTTGGCTGGCTGCCACATCAGCAAAGAAAGGTGACAGACCTCAAGATGGGAAGGGGGGAGTGGGAATGAGGGCACATGGAGAGGCTTGTTTGTTCCTTGGAAAGGCAAAGGGGGTATTGGTTGGAGGCAGCAGGCACTGGGGGTTACACAGAAGGAGGAATCTCTTGAGTGTACTATAACAACTTCTGTGTCTTGCCTCTGTCACTTAGGCTGTAAAACCAGAGATAAATTCCAGGAGAAGCCGGATGATTGGAAAGCCATGAAGGCATACTCTCATCTCATGACATCTGCATAGACCAGCGCAGAAGGTTTCTTCTGGACCTAGGGAACAGGTCTTAGTGAAGAAATGTGCAGCCTAGTACATACTGCATGCTTTCTTTTTGTTGTATTAAACTCATTCCTTTATTAAATGAGATTCTACTTTTCTGCTTCCAGCAGTCAATGTTCTATTTACATGATTTCCTATGGTGGTAATATCTCATGATTTTCATGTATATGTGTTTTTTTTTCTTCTAGACTTTCCAAATCTAAGTAAGACCATTAAAGCACCTAACAACTTCTAAGGGAAAGATATTACTGCTGGTGTAACCCACAATACAAATATGGGCACAAATCACATAGATAATTCTCAGCAATTCTACTGCAGACATTTGCAGGGGAGTGGTTCCATTTCTTGACATTTTTATAAAAAATGGAGAATATTATTTTTTTCAAATTAAAAGAATCCCTTCTTTCTTTTCTCCTCTATGAAATGAGACACTCCCCATCTTTCTATTGCTCCTATGTTGTATATCCACTGAGAATGGCCTGTCATTCTGCAAACTCTCATGTATTTTACAGTCAACATTGCTATTCATCTCATGCAACTGCAGCCAATCTTGGCTGCCAGGTGAAACATGATGTTAAAACAGAGAAGCAGTCTCGAAGAAATACAAGCTCTTAAACCATGAATGGGTCTGTGGATCAAAAATGCCATTTTGAATTACACCTGGAAAGGAACTGGAGAGAGACAAAGTCTCCGGAGCATGAGTGCAACCGTGGGAAGGAGGAGTGGTGCTGGGGCAGGCAGTCCCACCCTCGCCTGCCCAGTATTTTGCAGGTCTGTTCTGAGTGCATCGGTTATGATTGGGAGCAGCTGCAAGCTCAGCCCAGTGCAGTGCTCCCAATACATTCCAGATGACGAATATGATGCAGACTTACTGGAAGAAAAATATATTTCTGGGGAGAAAAACAATTACTTCTCAAAGCAAGACAATGAAGCTGAGCTGATGCTATGTGGGCATAAAATAGAACAGAACTTTTGGGCAACGGCTTTAACTTCTAATAAATCACCCACCTGGAGATCCTTTTGCGGAGTGAGTTTGGATGTATCAGACCCAAAATATTTTCAGACTTACATAAAGTTGAAAAATTATGCATTTCACCCTTGATTTCTTCCCAGAGGGACAGATACTTTGTTCTGTCATAGCCTCCGAATTTCACATTAGCAGAAAGGTGCCTTTGCCACTCCAAACAACACGTGGGCTGTTTCAGAGGAGTTAATGCAAAAAGGCTTAGAAACACCACTCAGTGTGGTTTCATTGGCTGAATCTTCAGAGGGGACTTGAAGGAAATTTGCAAAAACATGTCAAAAGTTAAGTGGTGAAAATCAGCTTAAATGCCTAATTTTAATTTTGTTTGTGCTCTTTGTTGTTTCATTGTCGGGAGAGGGAAGAAGCTGTCTTTTTCTCCCTGTCCTTTCATTTTGCTAGGGAGAAAATGGATGTTGGTGAAAAGAAGAGAGCTCTGGCAGGGACTGGGAAGAAGTTGTTTATTCTGTTTTGTTTTCTTTAGAAAGGGGCAACTCTTCTAAAACTGGTGATGATCCAGTTAAAGGGGGACTTGGGGGGAAGAGAAAAGAAAACTAATAATCAGCCTCTAAATGACAAGTTTCCTCTTGAACAAAAGAGCAACAGGAGGCAGCGCAGGCGGGGGTCAGTGCCCAGGGGTAACATCGCCAAAACAATGGCTGGAGAATGTGTGTAGCTTTTGCCACTCCAGAAGCTACTGCCCCAGTGCCTTCACTGAGGGGCTGGAAGGATCAAACCTGACCCAACGCTGGGTGATGTGTGATGCCATTTCTGGAGTCCTCCAAAGAGGAGGCAGTGATTGACTGTGTGTCACGCAAGCAAGAAGAGAAGGACTGTAGGAGAATCCGCTCCTGATTCTGAATGTCAGATATGAATGAATAGCCCCAGCCAATTCCGCAGAGTCCCTGTCAGCAAAGGGGCTAAGGATGGGGTTTAAAGTGACTTTCATTAAAGGTGGAGACTGCTTGGTAATGTCTACGCTTCTCTTGCATTCAGTTAACCATCTGTTGGGAGACGCCACCCATGCTAGATAAACTGAAGCGAGATGATTTTAAACTATTACAAGTGTTCACACAGAAGTTCATTCTGGTTTAGACTAAATTGGTTTTAATTTAAATTCATGTAACTTCTGTGTAGACGAGGTCTACGGCTTGCCATTTTGCAGCAATGGTGAATTTATAGCATATGTGCTCCAAATGGACTATCATGCAAATTCCCTTGGCATTTACTCCAAGTCCAGTTCCAGCTGTCGGAGGAGATGGAGGAGCAGAATGGACCGCTCACATGGCCTCCCATGTAATGCAGATTGGATCTATTGTCAGTCAGATGGACTGGTGGTGTGGGAGCAGTGTGAAGCCAGTTCTTTCACTACATGGTGTGTAAAGCAATGAGGCAGACAAAAGCTGGATTTAAATTAGGGAATATTTCTGCCAAATTTCATTCTCTGAAGCAGAGAAATAAAACATTTAATGCATCTGGCAATGTTTATTCTGTGCACAATGTTCTAGCTGATCATAAAAGAAAAGCTACGTGTGAACATTATCTAGAAACTTCATCATATTCTGAGGCGATGAGAGAGCATGATTCTGCCATGGTCTGAAAAAGTATTTGACTGAGAAAGCGGATGCAGTTTGGCGAGAAAACAAGACAACAAGAGAAAAAGAAAAAAAAAAAGCTCCTTTTCCATTAGATAGGAATTACCAGTTACAATCACAGCAAATTCTTATCTGCCACAAAGGCTCCATTTTGAAAATCCTCGGCGTCCTCAATGTCCTGCTCAATGGCCAGTGGCTTCCCACTTTGACTTTTTGCTGCGTATTCAAAGGAAAGCAAGATCTGAATGGTTGGAAAATGCACATGCTGCTCACGCAGTAACTGCATGTGCACGAAAATAAAAGAATTTCTTGTCTGTGCACAGTGGGTACCTATGCCGATAAGTGGGCAGTAACTCTCATTACATGCATATTGCCCCTTTGAAGATTTGGCCCTGAATTCTACTGGTGAAGTTCAACTTGTATTTTCCATGACTTTTCCACTGTATCTTCTCAGAAGTTTGTGCTCAAATCATCCATTACCTTGACAGAAATAGAAGACAATGTTAAAAACAATTCAAAGAAATAATACTACACCATTTTTAATTACGATTGAAACAGCAAGTATCAACTTATGCGAATGAAAGCATAGTTGCGCAATTCAAGTAAGAAGAATGTCAAGAATAACAACTTTGTAACTAGATTTTGAAAAATAAACAATGCTTTCCTTTTTACATAATAAATGTGGTGTGGATAGTGAAAAATAACATTTTAAAAATGCTGTAACATGTTTTTATTTCTACTGGTTCAAAACAGCATTTTCTTCTTGAAATTAAATGGAATCTGATTG
This sequence comes from Strix uralensis, assembly GCF_047716275.1. Lineage (NCBI taxonomy): Eukaryota > Metazoa > Chordata > Aves > Strigiformes > Strigidae > Strix > Strix uralensis. Next base: position 16,014,805 of record NC_133980.1, on the reverse strand, counting down.
AGGTTCTGTCTTTTCAGAGACTAGTCCGGTACAAGGTAATTCATTGACTACCCTATTGATATTGTAATTTTTCTAGTATACACAGAAATTCTCATATTGCAAGTTTCTGGGGCCCTTGATATTTCACAAATTGGGGATCATTAAGAATGTTTTCCATGTCAGAGCTATACTAATTGTGACTGTGTTGATGACATCCACCATTCTACTTAAATTGAAAATCACTGCTTACTAAAGAAGTTGGACTCTGAGCTTAAGTCCTTGGTGACTGATTTGATTAGTCCATTTGAGTGAGAATAGGGCAACACAGGGGCTATGTTAATGGAACTTAAACAATAGGCCATCACTAATCAGAGACCTCAAGGTTGAAGTGAGGTTAATTGTTATGCGGGTGGTATTTGAAAAGAAGTGTTGACTGGTGTAATGCACTATGGGACTGTAGTATTTGAACATGCAGCCCTAAGGCCAGAGGTTTTGTTTAGTTTCCCAATGAAATTTAAAGCTACATTATGTACATCTCTAAACAACAGCCTATATGCTACTGCCTTTTGATACATCACAAGAGCAACTACTAATTGATAACAGAAATGAGCCCCCAGGCATGACGTTCAGATCCAAATCTGGTACTGGATTTAAATCCCTTTCTAAAGTTGGTGAGGTAGGAATTGATTGAGTTTTGATTAAACCCCTCATGAAATGCACATACAAAATTCAAATGACTGCCCCTGTCCCCAGAAGTTTAGGAAATTCCAAATTCAGTGTTTCAGTCTAGTCCTAGAGTGTGCATTTGGTGGAAACATATGAGCTGACAGCTACAATGTCTTAATGCAAAACCATTTTGGCATAATTAAGGAGAACTGTTATTGATATCACTGTGCAGACACGGATTTATATCTCAGCAGGAGTACCATGAGTTTTAGCTGGTTTTCTGAGGAAATGCAGCTTGTATGAAAATACTGGTCTTTTGTCCATCCAGAAACTGTGAACCTGTAGAGACAGAAGTCTCAAACTTTCCACGTACTTTGTGGAAATAGCCTTATAGAGGACAGAGATTCTTAGTGATCTAACTGAAAGGGAGGCTGCAGGCTTGGCAGACATTCCATATACTATATACATTACATTAGTCTGCAAGTCAGTGCAATAGAAACAGATCTTGTAAACCAGACCAATACGTGCTTAGGCTCCTCACAACTCCAATTCATGTGGTTCACAGGATTTATTTTTAATTAAATAGAGTTTGGACTTCTGGGTTGAATGTCTCTGCTGCACATGTGATGTAAAACTTTCTGAAAGGAATGTATTAGCTGTGCACTGGAAGACTGGCTGATGGTGTAGCCCTGCTTCTGATTGTGACTCAAGTACTACTTTGGTGTTGGAGCATGGCTTTAGGCTTAGTCTCCTCCAAAGGAGTCTGGTTTGCAACCACAGACTAGCGGATGAAGCTCTTCTGGTGTGAATGCTTTCAAGGAAATGAATGAGAAGAGGAAGAGAAACAACCAAACTGGGAAGGGTGAGGGAGGGGGAACAACTCCAGAATCACTCAGGAATAAATATGACTGTTGTTTCTTCCAAAATGTGGAAAAGAATCACAAAGACAAGGGGACAGGAGGTGGTATAGGTGGGAACAAGGGACTTTCTGACCCCTTCCTTCTTTTCCTATCAATCACTCTTTTTTTTTTTTTTTTTTTCAGAATCTGTTGCATAAATCCAGTCAGGAAGCGAAATTTTCCATTTCTGTGCATGTAAAGTGGTATGGGAGGAGGGGTGGGGAGAACGTGCCGGCACACATAAAAATCTAGCATGAGCATGGGAAACATAAGGACATTTTAACACAATCACATATGGAATTTACAAGGTCCTAAGTCATGAATAAGCGCCTTATTCACTGGAAGCCAATATTTTGATGTATTCCCATGGCAAAATGATGGGCAAGAAATGGATAGACACATAATACACAGTCCAGTTGTCCTTTGCAGTCAGTGCCTTTCCCTAAAAAAAATCCTTTCTCTATTTTCATTTCTTCTATCTAAATAATCAGTCCTCCCAAGCATACCCAATGTTAGCAAAGTCCAGTGTGATCAGAACTGTTACTGGGTGCTATAGATACAGCAGCTGGGGGCCTTACGAAAACCAGCAATTCAAAGTATTTTAGCATAGTATCCCACACACCAACTGATTACTTAAATGAAAGTTTAATTGCAGCCCCTAGGGATGGATGGAGGAAAGGTCAAACTGTTAGACACATGTGCTTTGTTCTTTGTAACAAAAGCCTTCAAGTGTAAGTAAATGAAGTCTGAAAAATAAAATGAAATTTCGTTTTGATGTTTTGGATATTTACTATATGGGAGCTGGGGCACACAACAGGAAGCAAAGAGCAAGTTAAAAAAAGCAGTTTGTTATCTATTGCACCATATTTATTTCCTTTAAAAATCCCAGCAGTCTGCAAACTACCTGCTTATATTATTCTCTTGGCAAACTCAGGGCTCAGGGTTAACCTGGCAGGGATTTATTTGCTTGCCTGTTCATTAGTGTAGCTATTGCAGTGTTTCCAAAAATTCACTTGTTTTGGGTAGTGTGTGTAAGGTCCACACTTCCACCAGGACAGAAAGTGCTCAGAGCTGCAGAGCTGCAGAAATAGGGTCCTATCCTCAAAGAGCTGAAAAGGGGACTGGCAGCTGACAGGTGGTTGCAGACAGTGGTTTTCTTACTGAGCATCCAGACCAGTCAAGCGTGTCCTACTGACAGGTTGTCCCATTGAAGTCAAATGAGCAGATTCTCAAGTTCAAATGAGCTTGAAAATTGCAAGGGAGATTTCTCACTGTGTGGAGGAACTTTCTTTCTGAAGGAAAAGAGAGCAGAACTGAATCTCCAGTCTCCTGAAGACATGAAATCCTTTCCCCCTCCATAAGGCAGGTGGTAAGAGAAATGGGGAGGAAATGCACGTGACAGAACAGGTGGCTTGTTCTCATTAGGATTAAATCTTTCAGGTCCACCTTTTGCTCTGAAAACAACCCTTTGCATTCACACAACCTCAGAATGAGTCTGTCTTCCTTCTCTGTGTTGTGTTAATTGGCAGCTGTGGATTATTATTCTAAATATCAGTGTTGAATTTTCTTCCACACCTTTTCACTTTCCACAAGTCACTGAGCAGATTTACGAGTCATGGGGGGATTCAGGAGGACTGAGATGAGCTTGGTTATCCAATAAGTGCCACTAATTGAACAACTATGGATATGCCAGTTACATCTGTTTGGAAAGTATTCTGAATTCCAGTCCCTCTATTTACGCAATTCCACTCCTTTGGCTCTAAAGATGTATAAAAACAAGTGTTATCCATGGCAACTAATGGAATAAATAGACTTTTCCTGGAACTTAGAACTTTCTCAACTCTATAACATACAACCACCCCAATGCCATAGCCTATATTCAGAAACCCCCCTGCAAATAAGAAATTTGTATGGCTACCTTCTATAGGGCTCCCTTATTTTGAATGCAAAATTTGGGTTCTAAGTTTCTGTCTCAGCACTTTTACTGTTGTTCCTCTGGCAACGAGTGAGGTACAAGCCACCTACCGTTGATGGGCACCATGGCTGTTTTCACTGCAGCCCATGTCATTTCAGCCTTTAATCTCACTCAGCTTTCAAAGCTGTGGATATCCATCTCTCTGCCAAGAAAGGCCCTTGGAGCTATCAATTCACTATCTAGAGCCATCTCATTACACAGCATACTCCAGCCTCGGCCAAAACTCCCATGGGATTCAGTGAGAGATCTGATAGTGCTGAAAAACTACATGGCTTGGCCCATGTGCTCATGCTGGGAAGGGTGACAAGAGAGCCATTACATTCAACATCCTTGCTGTAGTGTATATGACTCATGCCAAAAGTTGTGGTCGCCTTTTTGCCTTATTTTCTTTTGCAAAAAGCTTCAAAATAGATTAATTTAAATGTTACCAGCATCAGAAATTTATTTAAGTATTTAATCTGGGAATAATCAAAACTTTCAGTAATGTTACATCTTTTAAAAAATAACAGTAACTTAAGAAAAATCCTTCTGATTCACAATCGAGCTCTCAGTTTCCTCAGCACACCATTCATCAGAGCTTTGATTAATTGTCCGATGCCAGGAAAAGCTTTCAGATGTTTTAACTAACTAAATATAAAAATTATTCTCTCTGATCCAGATACACTTTGTGAGGCTCGTTTCAGCTAAATCATCTTATTTTTATACCACAATCAGCACAAGCCCAGTAATGAAATAATTTTTAGCTGCTGAACTGTATTTGCTGCTACTTTCTTCTGTTTCATCTGTCTGTGTTTCCAGGTAGTACAAAACCCCTCACACTATACTAAGCAAGCCAAGTTTAAAAATCTCCCCCAAACTACAGAGTGCACTCTATATGATGATTTAGGGTTTTCAAATCAGCCTTCAAAGATACTGTTTATATACCCAAATTGCAATCTGTAATTTAAACAAACCTTTCCCCGAGGTGAAGTAAACTCACACTGGACAGCAGACATTACTAAACATGCCAGCTTGCCTGCTATATGGCCAAAGTGTTTATTCAACAGAAGCTTGGACGACAGCCACCACATCAATGTCACAGCCTCTCAGCACATGCGAAGAAAATACATGTGATACATAGCAAATTAGGTGTCCTGCTCTAGAAGGAGTGGAATGGGATTGATTTGCCACTTTTAGCAATGCTCTTTTACTGTCAGCTTGGCTTTGAGAAAAGCATTAAAGATTCTTGTCACAGATGTTTCTTTCATAAACTGTTGTGGGAGAATGACATTCTGCAAAAATGGTTTACTACTCTGCTTTCTTCTCCTGGGAAAACAAAGTGCGCTAGTCAGCCTAGCCAAATGGGCTCAAGGAACGCTCTTCAGTTATACCACAATAGCATTAAGGATCATGACATTTACAGAGCTGATCTTAGAAGCTCTCTTGGCAAATGTACAGTGTAGAGGTATTTATCCAAAGTGTGTGCCATTGATTTTTTTTTGTCTTGCATTAGTTCAGTGGGGTAAAACTGGCCGGTTGGGTGTTCAAAACAGAGAAGATAAAAAGGACTGAGCTTACACACCGTGTATTAAATGAATGGTTCACACTGCATTTGAGTAATTAATCACCATTAAACAAAACAAAAAAAAAAGGAAAAAGAAAAAAGAGGGAAATCTACTGCAGTAGTTAACATAGGAACCCCTCATTTGATTTTACTCTAAGTTACTGGATTGCATAAAATGTAGCCATGAGATGAAATCACTTTTTAGATCACAGAATAAGTCTTTGATCAAGAAAGCATATTTTTAATTGCTTACATCTAGCTGAGGGAGATGGGGGAAGAGAAAGACAATGAATCTATTATTTTTAGGTCATAAACTTTACTTGAAAACATTTTGAGAATGCAAATTTTCTTACTAAAAGTCAAAAGGTTTTGTATAAGTATTTGCTCTGCCATAAAAAAGAGTTACTATAGCAACAGCAACATCATATAGAATCTATGACTTGTAAAGCACATTCTGGAGAGGACAAGTTATTCACAAGTCACATTAATTTTCATACTTTAGATAATATTATATAAGCAAGAAAATCCTATAATGTCCAGATTTTTCTCATTCTGTGATGTTTATTTTAAAGCATAGTTTTTTCTCTACACAGGCTTATATTTGCACAATAGTTTAATCTGAGTAAGATTTTGGCATTTCAGATGCACCTTGTTGTCTTCCATACAGCTCTCTGAGTTACCAAACTAATTCCTCCTAGAATAAAACACCACTATGGAAACACAAAAGAAATTCCAAGTTTGCTGTGATTATGAGCAGGATAAGTGCTTTGCAGAAAGGACCATCTCTATGTGTTTGAACAGCTCCTAGCACAAACCTTGGCTTGTGACAGGGGTTCCTGGGCTGCCCAGAAATGGTCTGGGGAGGTGTCCATTACTGGAGCGGGTGTGCAGAGAAAGGTGGGGCAGAGGTTTGCAAGTCCTCTGCTTCTCTATTCCTAAGGCATTGCTTAAATAAGATCATCATCATCTGTGCCAAAGTGTGTGAGGCTTGATATATAAAGAAATATTTTCTAAAACAGGTCATGTGATGCCAGATTATGTTTTGGGCAACAGCAAAGGAAATCTGCAGTAACTGCAGGCCTAGCAGCAAGTAGGCAGGTGAGCACTTAGAGGTGGGTTGTTAATTAGTGTGGTGTTGTACAGGTGTGTGATGAGTTGATGAGACTTGGTTTTGCCAGTAGGGCAGTCTAGCACACATCCATTAAAAAAATAGTGAAGCAAAGGTGATTCAAAGTTTACAAAAGTGAAAAATTAATGGAAGTCACTGTTTCCCTGCCCTACCAGGTGGGAAATCCCAAAGGGACCTCACTGTACTCCAGCTTCCAGCACTGTACAGGTCTCCATCACCAGCTCTCTCTCAAAGAGTATCTTTCTTTTTACAGGCTGATGTGGTTTGTTTTGTTTTTAAAGGTACTGCCTGGTGACCTAGAAATAGGACAGTAATAGAAAGATTTTATTTAATTTGAAGCTGTGACCATGTGGTCCTCTCATTATGAACACAGTTATACTGAAAATATATGTTTTAGTTTCTAAGCTGGCTTGACTCCCAGATTGCAATGTGGTAAGATTTTTGATTTGAGATATTAATCAAATGACAAGATTTTCATGTAAGATTTGCTTCTATAGAGGGTCCATGTAATCTATATCTTTCTTTTCTACACCATTAATGTATTCAGGGCTGCTTTTTTTTTTTTCTCCATCTAAATGTCAACAAGTCTGATTAAGTGTAAGCAAGAAATCAGCCTTCCTTCTTCAGTAGTATCTCAGCACAGAGAGGACTTTCCAGAGAAGACAGTGTCATCACGTTTAGACAGACTGTTCCCCAAAACCAGCATTTCTGGAATTCTGTGGCAGCTCAAGACTGTCTTTCTGACTGGGGGAACGATAAATCCCTGGCTGTAGTCCACAAAATATACCATTGGCCAAAGAATTCCCTAGTTCCACAGCCTGAAAATCACTCTATAACCACTCATGAAATAGTTTCAGTGCATGTTGACATAGCTCCTAGGGAGGAGCAGCAAACAATAGCCTGCATCCTTCCCATGTCTGCACTGGGGGAGAAAGAGCAAAACGAGTGTGTTCATTACTCATGACACATGCACACATGAGATGATAGCAGCTGACAGTATCTGACAAGCTGCAATCACAAGTACCCCACAGCACATTGATTTGGTCCTCCGTGACTTTGCCACGTGGGGACAGACACCACGCTCGCTTGGTGAGCTGGGCGCACCTGGCATTGTGCGTGGCAGTGCGCTACCCTGGCACTGGGTGCCTATGCCTGGGCTTTGCCCCATCGCCTTAGCCTGTGCTATGGGACATTCAATAAAAAACTTCCCAGTGAAGTGCTAAATTGTTAAAATATGTTATGTGTGTTTCATGAGGGAAAAAAAAAAGTAAAGGATCTGGTGGCATGGGAGCTGTTAAGCTGGATTTCTCCATGAACATCATGAGTAATACCAGGCTCTAAAAACTAAACAAACAAACAAAATGATAACATACTGCTGTTGACAAATCTGGAAGGAACTGGATCACTATTTAGAAGTCTTTTTTCCTGCCATATTTTGATTTTATATGTAGTCTTCCCTTATCTATGCATTGCTATTTCCTTAAAAAAACTTCAAGTGAGGCTGTCTATCTTAAAACATGCTTGAAATGATTTTGTTGAATTTGTGGTACAACAGAGACACTGTTTGTTTGAAATTCCTTTCCTGGTGCTGCTATTTTGCCAGGTAACAAAAAAGGGAGAAAAATAGCTATTTAAAGGCTTTTGAATGATGTCATCACTGAAAATAGTGTGGGAGCATCTAAAATAATCTCAGTAATAATATCTTCTGTCTGGTTGCTTTTCTTTTATTAGTTTATTCCATATCACCATTTTGTCTTAAGATTTATATTTGGTTAGCACTTATCATAACACATGATGTTGATAGAAAATTTTGATCCTCCATTTAGAAAAACAGGGACTAATTTTAAGTAAAGTAAAATGAATTCTGCAAAAACACTGAGTAGATCCACAGATGATGTAAATTGTCTTTAATGAAGTTCATAAACTTGAATTAAAGTCCCAAGAGGCTGTGTAGTTTGACTACATTCATCCCTCTTTTTGAATGCTTATTCAGAAGGGGTTTTCCTGAAGGTAAATTCAAGAACAAATATTCTTTAGCTAAAGGCTGAAATTCTCACATATTTACCTGAATATCATGCCTTGTAACTAATTACTCATTATTAGACATTCATTATTTATTAATTTTTAAAATTTCCCTTCTTGCAGACTGTCTAAACAAACAGCAGAATGTGAATTTTAAAAAAAATACATGATTAAAAAGTTATAAATACCTACAAGTTGAACTTTGAAGGCTATGCAGTTGTTTATATATTTACTACTGGCTCAGTGAAGAATAGGCTGGGGGAAAAATTGCCTGTACATGATTTTTTTTTCTAAAAAGAAAGAAAAAGAGATAAATATAGCTGGTAAATTGTTCACAATGAATCATGTAAATATACATCTCTCTCAACTGTATTATCTTCATTGTTAATGAAAACAGATTTCAGTTTTTTGTGTCAGTATGTGCACCTTTTGCTTTCCATAAAGCATTACATGGCTGTTGAGTCTAATGGTAGCTGGAGAACTAACATAAACTCATAAATGATAGACATCTATATTGTAATGAAAAGGTCCAACCAATTGATGAGTGGGCATAATGCCATTCAAACAGATGGGTCTGAGCATCAGCAGCCAAAACATCAAGTAAGTCCATCAAATGGAGATGTTGAGGCTGGGTAGATTTCACAGCCAGGAACATCGAATGCTAAGACTGTGTAATTAGCAGAATATGACACTATTAAACCAGCTCTGGGCTGGATTAATTCTGAAAAATCTAATAAATACCTTCCACATTATGGAAGGGAGAGCCTAAAAAGATGCCTGTTTTTACCAGGATATGACAGATGGAAGTCAGGATTTCCAAGTCGTGAGTTTGAGGTTTTCCTTTCAAGCAGATTCATAGCACAATGTTGTATTTAGGTATTTCCAAGGCTATATAAGGGCAAACCCTTGCTTGCCTAAAATGAACAGTATGCTACTGCTATGGAAAAGGCAGCTTTCCACAGGAAGGTCCCAGCTAACAAGAACAAAGATATTCCTCGTGGCTAGCATTTGCCAGGCAGAGTAGCATAGTGTCTGAAGACAGCTTTTAGTGATTAAAGGTTAATTTACTATACATCATAATTTAGTTATCCAAGAAGGGAGTAAAACCAAGAAAATGTGACTTTAACTAAATAACTTGTGAAAATTATATCTGATAAACCCTACAGGAATTCAAATTATATTTCAATTCTGTAAACTTGCTGCCCCAGAAACTGTGAATTACTCTGCTTTCCTAACACAAACCAGATTTTCTATAAGATTAATGGGAAATGTGCATTGTTTATAATAACTCAGATTTCATAAATTAGCAGTGTTCATATTCTGGTTTCCATTTGCATGCTTAGTTTGTATCCCTCCCAGAGACACAGAAAACTACTGCTCAGCCAAAATGACAGAGATGCATGGTTGTTTTGCAAGCGCCACCCTGTCAGGGTTTTTTCTTGGGATGGGAGCTTTGAACTTTGCTTGTGGCACAAAAGGAGCTTTCCTGAAGAGACACTAGGAGGAACAGTCTGAATGATACCTCCCTCTGCTGCACTGTCTATCGTGTAGCAACAAATGCCAAGGCCTTAATGAGGGAGTTATAGTGAAATCTTATAGAAAATCACACTACTGGTAAACTGAAGAGAACTTTGAAGTAGAAATTTAGTAATCAGAGAGTGTATTGGTCAAGCTGGAGGAACCAGAGTTGTGTGTGCAGTCACAGAACTCCAACATTGTTGGAATAGCTGAGGCATGATGGGGGAGCTGCATGAGTGGAGTGCTCTTCAGGAGAGGCAGGCAGAGGAGATCAGGCCAGGGGTTTGCCTTAATGTGGAGCAATGTGTCAGAAGAATGGATATCCTCTGTGGGATGGGCAACAGTCTGTGTGAGAGTTTGAGGGTCAGGATGAGAAGAGAGGTCAGTGAGGATGTCATCATGGTGGTAGTGCATTGCAGACCAACCAGTCATGGTGACGGGGTGGATGAAGCCTCCTTTAAACAACTAATGAAAGTCATGTATCCTAGACCCTGGTTTTTAGAGGGCGCTTCAAGCTCAATGACATCTGCTGGAAGGCCACCAGTCAAACAGATTTCTGGAGGGTGTCAGGGATAACTTGGTATAAGGAAAAAACTTTCACTCTGAGGACAATTAACCATTGGAACAGGCTGACCAGAGAGGTGGTATGTGGGAGTGTCAGCTCTGCACAGCTGTGGGAGATTCAATATGTTAAGAGTCAAATCATGTGTTACCGGTAAATGATTAAGAGGCAAGTCGGCATTGGCCTGTCAGCCCTGCACAGCTGTAGGAGATTCAATACTTAAGAGCCAAATTGAGATCAGCTGATCAGCTCAGCCAGAGATCTCAGTTTGGGGAGCTTGGTGAAGGTGGAGAGCTCTGCTCAGGAGAACTCTGTTTGGCGAGTCAGGCAGGAACTCTATTCTGTGCTGGCTTGGAGAAGCACCAGCTCTGCTTTGCGCTAGCCTGGAGAAGCAGTAAGGCTTGGAGGAGAAGCGGGCCTTGGAAGAAAGATAAGTCAGCCTGGAGAAAGTGTGGAACTGTTTTTGGGAGGGAGGGTTGATGACTGTCTAGTTGCTGATTTGTTTATTGTGAAGTAAGAGCTAAGGTAGCAAGAGTGTAAGTGTGTACCATTGTAATAATAAAGGACTTTCCTTCTGCACTTCAATGGAAAGTCTGAGCCTCAGTTGCCACAGTGGTATGGTCCTTGAAGTGTTTCCAAGATGTGTCTGGAAAAAAGCCCTGAGCAACCTGGTAGCTGACCCTGCTTTGAGACAGGAAGTGGACTAGAGATCTCCTGATGTCCTTTCCAGTCTGAATTATTCTGTGGTTTTAATTTTTATTGCACCAGTAAGGATGGTGGGCCCTGTGAGTGTAGAGTATTGTGTATTTCAGTAAGGCTGAGATGAGGTTATGGCAGACCATGAGTTCAGAGTACTACCCCTCTTGGCACCTATCCTGCTGTATGCATAGTCTGTTCAAGATAGCCAGGAAGAAGGATTTATGTCAGGACTTGCTGTTGAGTTTGGAAGATGCATGATAAGTATGACAGCACATGAATGTGAGTGCATGGCACAAGGGTATGGACATGCAGGTCAGAATCAAACATTTTCTACATATCCAGGAGATCTGTGTGGTGCTACATGGAAAAGTAAGAGGTTTCAGGCACTCTGAGCTTAGAGCAAACTTCTTTTTCCCCTCTACCACTAGTTCCTGATAGAAAGTGGTCTTCTCGCCAGAAAGTATAGCCAGACCAACAGATGAGTCTTCAAGAGGCTTGTTGCAATGCATGGTTGTTCTGGCTGCCCAGAGAAGTTGCTGAAGGGTGAGGGACATGAGCTGCAGTGAGAACTAAAAAGGCACCGTTAAAAACAGCAGCAAAAAGCTAAAAAGGAAGTTGACTCCTCTTTATGTTTTAATGCCTTTTTTCTCCACCCCCAACATTTATGTGTATCCTTAGTCATTTAATAGGCTTATAATGTCACCATGGGAAAGCAAGATGATATAGCCACAGTGCACATTAATAGACCACTAATCACAAAGCAGCAAGACTTTGGTTGACCTGGGGATATTCCAGCAAATGGTGAACACTTAGATTTTTCATTATTTGTATGACATTATGTTCACATATAATTTTCTGAAGCAAAAGCCAAATCCTGGTCTGGCCCTAGCTGACCTGTTGAAAATGAATTAGCAAGGCTGCTCTCAAAGGAGGCTTACAATCTAAGGTGGGATGTGACAAAAACAAACCTAGCACAGCATGGTGTGGTCTTTATGGATGATGGAATGTTAATATTTTTTCTAGAGACTGGAAGCTTGAGAAACCACAGAAAATATTTTATTTGTTTAATTTGCACTACATTGTGGGTGGAGCTGAGGTGGTGAGGGTTAACCACGTTTAATTTTTTTATCCAATAAACCAATCTAAAACATCCTGACAAAAGCATAATATCATTTCTGTAACCATACTGAAGGACGCTTAACCTTTGGCTTTCCATTTCACAGCCTACCCTAGGTACAGTGATACTTTCATAGTATCATGTTAACCAAATTTATCTTCTTAATAGCTGTAAAGCTTGATCCCATCCATTGCAAGTTACACTAATCATGAGATTTCTTCAAGAAATGTCTTAGCTCAGTTATGTGAAGTAGACAGAATAAGACATAAGGCTAATTCATAGAAATCTGGAGAAAAGAGAAAACTAATACTAAAACCACTAAATATATAATATATTCAAGGTTGCTTTAGCAAGTGTAGTTGGCACAACTTTGTTTTTGGGCAGGGTGACATAAGTTTTAAACTGAAATGGTAAAGCTAGATTCTATTTTGAGTAATCAAGATGCCACACTAAACCTTACAATTTCTATCTTCTCAAGACCTGAAACACACAGTTTGCAAAAGGTGGCGCAAGGTTTTCTCTGTTGTGCTGCAACATTTCTGTTGAGATCAGCAGTGGAGCTTCTACACAGACTGTTTAATATCTGGCTTGTAAAAAAGTAGCACTGCCCTTCATTCTTTCATAAAAAAAAATACCTAGCTGCAGTATGTGAGGCATGTTGTTTGTTGATCTTTGAGGGTTTGGGAGAATTACTTTACCAGCTATATTCATCTGATGATATCTGGCTGTATTCCTGGGGGCCACCCCGGGGTTAAAATCACTGTACTGCTTTGGTTTGGTTATCCCTGCTTTTGCCTTCCTACGGCTCACCTGCCTTGCCAAAATGTACTCTTCAGGATGCAGCTACTTACAATGATGCAGTAACTTCTCCAACACAAAGACTGCCTTTTGTAAATATTTAGCCACAAGCACACTAGCTGCTCTATCACTTCAATCTTTAACACAAAAAAGTGCCTGGCTTGTATTAATGGACCTGTAACAAGCATGAAGTATTGTATGAGCAGAGAAACTGTTTTCTATGTCTCCTTCTTATTATTTCATTTGAGCTAAATAAGAATAGGGCTAGCAGATGAGTTATTCATATGAAAGTCGGAAGAAATATCACTTTTAGTTCCAGAACCCCTGCAGATATTCACGAATTTTACCAAAATATTTTTGTAGATTCCTATTGTTTTTTTACTTAAAAATATGGCAGAACTGAATGAAATGGATATGTCTCTTTCAAGAATAAAAAAAAATTCAATTTCATTGCCCAGCATGTAACATTTTTCTGTGTGTTTCAAATATGCTGTAAAACTAGATCTCCATGTCTTTTTAATAGAGAAACTTAGCACTTTGAAAAATCACAAATATGAGAAGACTGTTGATGATTCAGCTTTCTATAGTTATACTATTATGATATTTTTCTACTTTGTTTGCATTGTTTTGTTTTCAGCAAGTTTTGCCTTAACTGCAGAGAAAATACAGGCTTTCTAGAATTAACTCATGCTTTAAATCAAATATGGAATAAAAGCCATATATACAAGGATGTAGGTATATATAGCTGTTAAACAGATAAATCCCTTCTGCCTTATGTGGTTGAGAGCTTCAAGACAGGATGACTACATTTTCTGTAAAGGTTATTTAGGCTTACTAACACTTTTATCTGAGATCTGATATATCTCCTAACAGGAAACAGCAACAAGCAGGGAGAAAAACTCTGAAATTATTGATTTCCTTTGTTGGATACTCCACTATAGGAACACCCTTATAAGACCTTGTCTAGCAGAATCTGCTGAGAGTCCATCAGTGGTCCATGTTAGGTGTTGCATTTGGATTTTGTCCTAGGTCAGCTTGTTACAGCCTTTCTCTCTAAAGCACACTTTGTACAGTCATCTGAAGAGTGGGAAAACATGCTGTTCATATGATGAAACAGCAGCTGTTAAACTTGAATTTACCTGGAATTAGTGATACCTTCAGGTCTAAACCCATATAATAATAATCTAGTCTTTAGGAAAAACTGAGAGTAATCACACTTTTTGAAATTTAAGCATTTTAGAAAGTAAAATCAATTGCAGTAAAAACATTATGTTTTTACAACCATACTTAAAATTGTTTTCCGGAGTCCATGACCTGTTTTATTTAGCAGGACACATCTATTATCTGCTGCATCTTGATCTAAAACTTAGTAAGTGGCATAAAACAAAGAACATCTGCCTTCACACTTCTCATGAAGTTTCTTTGAACATGAGGTCTGTGCTTGCAAGGGGCAAAGATGACATTCACGGAATTTTCTATGCAAGGCATAAAGACTCACTTCAAAACATATTTAGTCCTTCATGCAGCCATGTCCTGTTAAAAGAAAAAAATCTGGTTTGTTTTTGCGCTTTTAAAAGGGGTAGTTAAAGCAATTGCCTGGATGCTGAAGTTCTGCCTTAACTGAGGCTGGGTAACAGTAAATACAAATTCCACCTCATTATCACCCCAGTGTCCTCTGAGCTAACAAAATATTATCCAGGAAAATGTGGGCAACCTTCAGACCCACTCTGTCCTTGGCTTGGTTGTGCCTGCCAAGAAGAAAGGCAGCTCTTGCCAGCAATGGTATGAGAGGCCCTTTGGAAAATGATCTGAGACTGCTGAACTTGTTTTCTTTCGGCTGTTCCACCTTTTATGACTGTACCAAACCCTAGATTCTTAACTCGTCTGGCCTCTCGGTCCAACTGGGATTAAAGGACAAATAAGATGCTCTATTTCTTGCTTTTTGAGGTGAATCTTGTGGTGGGTGCTTAGTTAGGAGTTTGTTTTACCTGAACAGCTGCTGATACTTAGCTGGCTTACTGGTTATTTTTTTTAGCAGTCTGCCTGAGTGTTTACTGTAGGCCATGTGTTTTCATTTCGGTGGGCTCTGGGCTGCCTGCCTGCCCTAGTGTCGGATGGTGCTGGGCTTTCCGGCCCTGGATGTCTGAGCTGGCCTTCCTCCATGAGCTGCCTGGTTGGCTTTGTGCTGCTTTGCATAGGACTGCCTGGGCTTAGGATGCTCTGACCAACCATCTGCTCCATCTCCCTCCATTGGCAGCTATTTTATTCAAAAAGCCTTATTTCACTTGTAGTTTCTCTTCCATTGTTTCTGTAGGCTATCTCCTCTCATCCCTGCACTAATTATTAAGCATTGCTCTAGCGATTGAAAAAATGGGAGGATGCTGCTCTTTCAGCACCCAGTGAGAAGCAGAGGTTGGGTTCCACTGCTTTAACAAAGAAACACACAGAACATGTCCCAGATAACATCAGACATCTTGTACTCCCCTAGCATCTCTGTTTCTTAGGGTGTAGTGCCTCCAAAAGATACAGTTTGGATTAGATTCCTATACCAGAACTCAATGCCAACAGGAAAAGGTCAATGGGATAAACTAAAAAAGGAGCCAAACTCTGTATCGTGTTTTTTATGGTGTTTAAAAGTCTACCAATAACTTCTAAGGTATAATATTCTATGCTGCATTTACTTAGTACCCTGCTGATTTTACAGAGGAAACTATACCACTGTATAAGCCTGGTGAAGCAGTGAACCTGCTCTTGATTCAAACTCACAGTCTATGAGCAGAGAGGTAATGACTCGGGGAGTATATGTACACATCAGTCCTTGACCTGTTCTGGATCAAATGACAACTCAACAGCACGAATTTTAAAGTGACTGGATGCCAGATCTTGCATCTAAGATCAAAGATTTCCAGGATGGCAAACTCTGCCTTGGAAGACAGTGACAACAAGAGACCTGAGGCCCAGATAACCACCTCCCCATGACATTCAGTGCCAGGTACCACAGCCGTGGCCTGAGGTATATAGGTCAAACTAAATAACTGCAATTCTCCCTTTTGTCTTAGGGTCTGTTAACCTGCTACTTGGAATATCAATCTGTTATTGAAATCAGAGGACATTAAATGTTAGCAGCAAGGAATATAGAGAGGGGCCAGAGCTGTGAAATTTATGTAGGAAAGAAAAAAAGAAATTTTGCAAGTTTTAGCTGAGAGGCCTCTATAATGAAGGTCCGCATATCTTTTACTGTTTCCTTCTCTTCCTGCAATAAATTTTCAACATCTTACAGATACATAAACCCATACTGTATATATGTAAGGATTTGCTTCCTGGATACAATGCTTTATTTTATCTGTCATTGATCAAACTGTTGAGATTATGCGAAGCTCCACAAAGGTAGCACGGAAATATGAATGCCACATCCTGGACTTGAAATAGAGTTCAGTCTTTTCTTGGTCACTGTTTTCCTGCATTTTTTCTTCCTCACAGGAAGTGGTTTCACTTGAAGTAGGTATTTATTATATGGCCTAATTTGAATTTTTGACTACAGTGATAAATCAGGAGACAAAAGGAAGTTTTGACTAGAGATGCTCAGCATTTTTCTTCATAGTTTGAACTATGCATGACTGCACAGATCTTCCCTTCCCCTTGTTTTCAATCAGATAATATTCTTGTAATGAATGCAGCAACCTCTTCCATTGCACTGCAATGCAAGAGAAGGAAGGCCTTGGATATGTGTTTATTTCCAGCTTCTAAATGCCATGCCACCTAAAGAAACAACCATGACAAGGAAGTCTTTTTGTGGACAGAGAGTGGCCCCAGACTGCAGAGGAATGCTTTTACAGTGTACATTTAGTTTTGTGTGTAAACTTTTCAAGACCATTTCAGACTAATAGTCTGAGCTGTATTACCTCAGAGGGTATTGTCGTTAAGACTTAACCGACTCTGCTAATAAATTACAGTGATGTAGCAGCTTTTATGTCAAAGGATCCTGAAGTGCTTTACAAACTTTACAGTCCATACATGCATGAATCACTTCACCCACTATTGAAGTATGGCCAGCCCAGGGATGAATTGTGGCAGCTGTTTAACAGCACACAGCAGTACAACACAATGGGTTTAGGAGAGCAAAGACAACATGCTCTCCCAGCGCCAGTCCAAGTAATTCAGAGGGGCACTGGAGAACACCTTGGGAGAGAAAAGGAGGGATTTCTCCCTCATGGGCCAGTGCAAGTGATTGTTACTTGACTTTAGTGTCTGGGGTTGGCTCTGCCCTTCTGCACAGACTCATCTTGCAGCAAACCTTTTGCGAGAAAGTCCTCCATCTTAACTAAAACCCAACATGTCTGTAAACACACATGTAAGGTCTTGAAACCATCAAGGAAAGTTGGGTAGGTAGAGTTTTCCTACAGAAATGGGAGCTTATCAGGATTTAGTGCTGCCTCAGTATGGAAAATACTAAAAATATGCAGTCTTGGTTTAGTCTTTTTTTGCAACTGAGAAACTGAAGGAAAAACATCAGTTGCATTCACAGACCATATCTGTACATCTACTTGAACAGGACCCAGATCTTTAAAGAGTTAGATAGGAAATTAATTTATTTCCCACTCCCTTTCTGGTTACCAGCTGTCCTCCAAACATAAAATGATGGTCCCCATAAAGGCCTTCTGAAGAAACAAGCAATTTCCTGAATAAATCAAGTTATCCTTTCCTTCCCTTTTTTATCCCTTTCAGTGACTGGTATCTTTGGTGACAATCCTGAGCGGTCTTGTTACCAGCTGCTCTAATCTAGGGCTTTCGTCATTTCACCTTGATATTTCCTTCCTCACTGTTTTGTCTAAGTGCACAAAACAATGCCTATGAGTGCTATGTGCAGAACTTACAGCAGAAAGAGAATTCTTCATGGTGACACACATCAAACTAAGGTTGGCTTCTTGCATAGGAATAGATTTATTTGTTCCTTGCAAAAATATCTTTGAGTTTTTAACTTCTGCAAAAGAGTGTGACTTGAAGAATTTATTGTTTCATTTTCCTTTGTCTGTATAGGTCCATGGACACCAGTGAAAGTCATTGTGAATGTGTCAGGTGAAAATAGTAGTGACTATTGGCTTATGCAGAGTTGTTTGCATTGGGTATTTATAGAGTTGCTAATTCTTCCTGCTTAAAAATGTAATAATTGCATGATTGGAGACCCTAAATGTGTAGTGTTACAGATCTCTATCTAACAATTCACTACAGAAATAGTAATTAAGAGGCCTTTACCTTCGCTCTTAATGCCTAATTGTAAATTAAGGTTTCTAATGGGATTGCTCATATGAGCGTATGCTACTCACAACCACAGTACTGGACTCAGCAGACCACTATAAGAAGGAAGTAAATGAGAGAAGAAAGTCCACTGATTTCTTTAATCTGTGAATCAGGCCCACAAAGAGTTAAAAGCAAATAAGCAATATAGAGATCTGTCCTAATTATTTTCTAAAGATTGCCAAAATGCATTCTAAAACTGAATTTGTAAACAAAATTTCACATATAAAATACTGTAGGTATTGAACCTAGTTTTTATGCATCAGCTCTGTGGTGAATCTTTAGCTTGTAAATGCACTGAGCCTTAAAAGCAATTTCTGTCATGTCCTCCTTCATATTCCTATCTTTTTCATCACCATCCAAAAGGAAACACTTTAACTTCAGGCAATAAGAAGCTTTTAATTCAGATCTAAGTTTACATGAGTTATCTCCATTATAGTGTAAAATGTAAAAAAGTAAAAATTTTAAATAATAATATTTAAAAATTTAATTAGATAATTTCAGCTGTTTTGCCTGTTTCAAAATATAGAATAAAACTTCAATAAATTATTCTGGATCATATCAGCATCTTCTCAAGGAAATGAAGTTAAATCTTCGTAGTAACCAGCAGCTTAATTTTCATTAGGCTAGCTATTCGATAATTAGTCATGCACCATAAATCAAGTCCCCAAGTCTTCTTCAGGTTTCTTAATTGAAAATTATTGTTTCTTGGCTCTGTGGCTAAATGTGCAGCAAGTCTGAGGAGTGATAGATGCTGAATCTAGCACAAACAGTTTGAAACAGTCAGAACTTGATAGATCATTGCCCTGAAGGGGCTTGTAATGGTGGAGAGACTGTGAATTTCAAAATGAAAGGTTTGTTCTTAAAAATCACAAGTGTAAAAGCTAGCTGTAGTTTACCAAATATGTCCTAAACTTCAGCCACTTTTCCTTTCATTGCTAGCTGGATTTCAGTTGTTTTTCTAGTGACAATTGTAATGAGTTTGCATGAATATATTTGAAAAGTTAAAATGTTGGCTTGGAAAGACCCAAACAGATTATTTTTGCTCTCTTTTGTTAGTGGTGTTCTTTTTCTGGTAAATCTCATTAACAAATATGGAAGTTGTTTCATTTTTGGCATTTTCAAACACTGAATGAAATGGTGGCAGTCATCTCAGAGCCAATATGAAAGAACAGATGGGCCTGCTACGCATGCCCCAGGTCATAAAATAATTTCAGATATGATGCAATTGTGGCTAAGTGAAAGACTTTTGCAAAGTCAGAAATATATTACTTCACTGAAAGAAGGGAGCCTTTTGTCACTTTTCTTGATAGCCTAGCAGACTTTGTGCAGAGCTTAGCTTGTGTTTGCCATTCTGTAGATAAGGACAGCCACAGGGTTTTCTGCCATTCATGGCTTGCTTCCTCATGATCCAGCAGCCAAGACCTGATGATGACCACAGCAGGAAACAGTGTGAAATGCTCCATAAACTTAAATGCGGGTATCAGTTGATGCTAAAACACTGGTCCTAAGATTTTTAGCTCAGAATTTCCAAACCATGTTGGTAAATTCATACTGAAAACCTTCTCACACCTTTCTACATTGAGGAACAAATGTAGACTTAGAGGTGATTGGAGCATTTGTGTTGTCAGATACACTGAGACTTGCATTACAGTTATACCCAACATCACCCTCTGTAGCCCATGACAAAACTAAGTAATGCATTGGCTTCATGGGGAGAGAACACAGCCCAAACCTTGTACGTAGGTCCTGAGCAGTGGCTGTTCAGGGTGCTCTCCCTGAAGACACCCAGGGTGGCAGTACGAGGTGTTGAGCTGATGGGTGCAGCACCCAGCAGATGTTTCTTGTGGATGTCCTGTACAGATGTGCTGTCATTCATTACAGATGTCTTTCTGCTGGTAAGGTTCATCTGCTTCCAAGATCAGCTTTGTACTGCCAGTTCCAGGAATTTTGTGTGTGCATAATAGCTTTATAAATGTGCTATTTATATATGTCCTAGGAAAAATTCCTCAAAAAAAGGGGTGTGTAATGAGTAATAAAACTCTAAGGAGGGAGGGATTTAAAAGGGCACATTGTCAACTGGGAGAGTTTATTAAAATATATAATCAAATAGTTATTGTGTTTGTGGACCATGTTATTTTCAGGGGCCTGAAATGATTGTGTGTAATCTTATTTTCATAAAGATTTATTCTTGGAAGGGAAAGTCATTTGCCTAAGGGATATATTGATTTCATTCAGCTGTCACCATCCTGTTGTAAGATGTTACAGACAGAAAGCCAAATTCAGGCCTAGATTTATTCAACTTTATTTTATTTTTGCATTGTACCAAATCTAAATATGGTGCTGTGATAACAAACAAGAATCGTTTTCCGGTCGATTGTTCCAGTTTCACACCAGACTTGATCACAGCACTGGCTGAGTAAGGAACAATAGGGGATGGGGTGACAGCAGAAGATGAGGGAGGAAACTGTGCCTGAGTGTGCGTTTGGAGCCCTGCTCCAGGGGAGGCAAGCTTTTCTGGTGGGGAGTGCTGGTGAGGGGCTTTGCACCACCCTTGTGGTGGGAAATGGAAGGGAGCCAAAGCCGGTGGAGACCGTGCTTTTCATAAGCAGTCCCTTCACTTGCACTCAGCGCTGCAATGCAGAGAGCAAGCTTTACGTTGGGCTGCTTTCTGACACACAGAGACATGAACTGTAGTTCCCTAAGGCAGGGAGTCATAGATTACGAAGCCAGAAGAGACCATTCAGTGCGACTCCTGTGTAAAACAGGCCATGGAACTTGTCTGGGTTAATTAACGAGAGCCGATGTGTCAGTGGTGACGTAAAATCTCCACCAGCATTGAGACATGCGAGCTTACACTGAAGCCAGGCGTGCTTGCCTGAATGTAGCTGCTCCTTAATCAGGACCATGCAGTTTGGTGGCTTCCTGCTTACAGTCTTTTAGAGCTGGAGGCACTTTATGCCCCTGTAGCCTGGCAGGAGCAGCTAAATATTTTTTCTGAGGGATGGGCAGATCAGGATTTACCCTATGGATACCTAGGCTGAGCGAAAAGTGTGGAGGTCAGGATCCTGATTCCACTGAGTTTTACGAGAGAACTGGGGATTTCTTTTTACACAGAATCGTGGACAGAGTTTGTGTCTGGATTCCTTATGAAATAAAATCTTCCAAGGTGTTTTTGTCAGATTTTCACTCAAAATTGTAGAAATAGCACACCATCAGTTGTTCTTAGCATGTTTCTCATTTGCATTTATGAAAACAGTTTTTTTCCGGCTAGTGTGTTTTACACCTGCGTTAAAACATTAACATACTAGCATTTTCAGTTTTGTCCGGCTTTTAGAACTGGCACGAATAGATTCAAATTCAGACCTGAAATAACCCCTACTCTCCCATCCTTTTTGCACACACACACAAACACAAAAAAAATGGCTGGGGTTTAAGGTTATATTTTCGTTGATTCTCAACTACTATGAACTTCATTTCCATGATACTAAAACTTCAGGAGTACCAATCACGTTTTCTATAGGCACAAAGCATGAACACACTGTGTAATTTTTATTGTAGTTTTTTATTTCCAAGATGCAGTGTGTGTATATTCTATTTCACCAATATTTTATGCCACTATATGTAGATTAAAATAAGATCAAATCTCTTTACTCCCTTGTATCTTATCCCACAGTCAGAATCTGAGCTTGCATACACAAACCAGAAAGGTATGTGACAAAAATGGTAGGCGCACACCATTAAAATGGAAAAGGTCATAAAATACTGTAGCTGTTGTTCCTCACAAGGCGTGAACTCATTGTTGCTCTATACATCTAGGTACAATTTCTTATTAGTGTAATATATATGATGGGAACAGCAACTAGTGGATAGATGAATTTGAACGGGGCTGCGTGCTCCATGTAAGGAAGAGGCAGTGCTTACTCAAATGCTGTTAAAACTCCCTCATTTACAGCTCCTGGAGATGAAACATACAGCAGATTGCCTGTAACCATAGCAATTGGCTCTGACATGAAAGATCTCCAGCATAGAGGTAGTGGTAATGGCAGAAGCAGTGTGGAAGATAAAGGTATATAGATAGAGACAGTACCAGGTGGAAGTGAACTACTAAATAAGTGAAGACGAGGTGCCCTAGATGGATTTGGGCAGATGTGTGAGTTTGATGGGAAGGTTTGGGCTGGCAAGGTGAGTTGTGGGGGAAGGCAGTGAAAGATGAAGAGAAGGCAGAGGTTTTGGTGCTAGTCTGGTGTAGAGGGCAAAATCAGAATTGGGCTGGCACAGAGTACAGGGGAGACTGCTGCAGGAGGCTGCTGCTTCACAGGTTCTTGTCTTTCAGCAATGCAGGACAACAAGGATGGCTGGATTTCAGGGATCCTCATGAGTCAAAGTGTCCCACTTAGCTCATGGAAGGAGCCCATGCAAGTTGTTAGCTTTTGGTGATGGGTCATGGTGTGATTCCTGGTGTTGAGATGAAGCTCTCTGAAAGATGTGGATATTCCATATCCCAAAGCAGTGCCAGAGTTGCAGGCGTGCAGTTTTGAGATGTGGTAGGAAAATCCTCAAAAGAACTCCCACTGGTAAACGGTGGGGAGGAACCAGTTCCTAAAATGTTCAATTGCCTTGAGTTATGAGCACTGGTATAAATAAAATAGCTGAGACATTTACTTTAATATTTTGCTTGGTCTCCATTTTCAGAACTATATTTTTGCAAATTATAAAAGTGGTTACCTCTTACTATTTATGACAGACTTAAAGGGAACCAGTTCTAAGAGCAAAGACCCTTATACAGAAACCCCTAGAATCATGGATGTGATTAATTTTTATATAATAATAATGAAGATCAAATTGGCCTATGAGTCCCAGAGAAAAAGAATCGATTTGTAAGAAATAAACCTATATCAATAAACTAGAGACTGCAGATCAGGAAAAGTTCACTGTCTAATCTCTTTAGCTTCATATATACAATTTACATCTATCCAAAATGAATTTATGAATTAATGAAAAAAATTTGGACCAAACCTCTACAGACTTCTATCCATTCAGGTCATTGCTGTCATAATTTTTTCATAAAGTCTTGTTGAGTTTTTACTGAAAAAAATCTTAGTAAAAGGTCTTCAGTGTGATTATGGTCTAAATCTGTCTGATTAGGGATAACTTCGTTTGAGCAACTGGAATTACACATGGGTAAGAGCACACAGGAATCCAGCAGTGAGAGTCCCTGGTTGCAGTACTGTACTCCAGAGCTGAGCCAGCTTCCCAAGGAAGAGGCTCAGCTCTCATACCACAGCCTGTAAATTTACCACATTGTGCAGAATACATAACCCCCTTGGTCTCCCTCACACTGCCTTTCCACTACTTTTCTTTGCTTATAAAAGTTATTTTTGGTCAGCCAGGCACTTCTTTACAGAAGGCATAGTAAACATAAGATTTATACAGCTATGTGTCATCTTTAAATCTACTCAACTCCCCAGGCAAAAAACGGGATCACAGCAGTGAACATTTTAATAAACAAGCAAAGACATTTTACAAAAAAAGAGTGGATAGGAAAAAGATGTTACAGTTCAACGCTTCCTATCTAGGCTGTAGAAATGAGGCTGAGGTTTGTATAGACATTCCCATTTTAGAATACTTTCTGCCAGTGTTTGGTCCTGAATTAGAGCTGTATATGATCAGCTCTAATTCATTGCTTCACTTTTCTGATTTTGAAGCAATCAAACTCGTGAAGCCAGCTGACTTTGCAAGATTTGGGGGCTAAAATCTGATTAAACAAGGTTGCTGGGTATTACCCACCATCAAATCACCAGTTTATCTTTTCAGTATATCTTTAAGAGCGTATGATTGCCCTGAGATATCTGCTGAGAGAGAAAGAGATATTCTTTTATGTCTAAGGATTAGCTGGCACTGTTATTGGAAGTATCTGGCAAAGTTTCACTTTCTGCTCTGATTTGTGTTTCTAAATTAAATTTGGTGTGGTGCTAGCAGCTTGGGATAATCACCAATTACAAGTTTTGTTAAAAAAAAAAAAACAAACTAGAAATCTAAACTACTGTCTGGACTACCAGTTAAATATTTATTACAAAGTTCATCTACACCTACAATGTACCTCATACCTAAGGTAGACAACACCTTTTTACACCATCACTTTGCAAATCTAGATGGTCTTCAGATGTTTAGGTTTTAACATCTGCTAAATATGGTTAGCATCACTGTCAAATTGGAATGAGTCTTCAGTGATTGGGTCCAAGTCTGCAATCATCAACTGTCTAATTTGTTAATGGTAACATCAGCAGAAGCAGCATCAAGACCGATAATTTCTCCCATATCAAATTTATGTACATTGTAATGTAATGAAAATATTCCCCAAGGAGATTGCGTTTGCTGTGTACAGTACACAATACCAGTTGAACACATTTCTTACCCCTTTTTGTCTTTTATCTACTGATATTACAATGTCATTGGGAAATGCCCTGCCTTATATAGGTGCAAGGTGCCTTGAGTGTTTTTTACTGCCTTATAAAATTAAAATATATATTTAATCTTAATTATTGCAATTACTATACCAATCTTCCCCCAAAACACTTTACTATAAAAATGCATTCTATCTGGAACATTATAAGCTAAACTAAAAGTTTTCATTTAAATGCTGTGAATCCAGACAGATCTGAAAGGTATTCAAATTCCTTTAAGGTGTTTAGGAAGCCAGTATTTAGAGATTAAGCATCTGCTGGAAACTGCAGTTCTTTGGTAGAAGAGGTAACTTCCAATAGGAAAAAAAACCCAAAGCTTTTCTGCAAGATATGGGTTACTCTTAGAATCTGTGGGGGCATCAATTTTCGACTCTCGGGTCAAACTGTAGTCAACACTGATGTCAGCCCACGCAAGCACATATCAATAATGACAGTATGCCTCAGCCGGCAGTGTTCTTACCTCTTGGCTAGAAGGTCACAAGTTTAAGTCTCCCACTAGGACTTGGGCTGATTCTTAATGCTGACATGGCAGTACAACGCTAGGAAGGTGTTGAACTGTTTGAGTTGCTGTCCTTCATGAGATGAGATGTTAATCCAAAATCCCTTTTGCCTGTCCCTGCTGCCTGTCTAGGCAATATTGGCATGGCACTTCTGTGAAAAGAGGCTGGCTAAGCCTCCTTCCCAGCCAAAACTCCCTGTCACACGACAGGCTCGGCCGTCCAAGGCAGAGCACGAGCCATTGTGTTATTGCACCACCATTACTGTATTTAGTTAAGTACAATGGAAACATTGTCAAGCATTTTAGGATACAGAGGATGCGAAGGGCCTAATGCAAAAGCCAAAATCTAATGCAGTTTTCTAAATTCTATTGTTTATCATGTCTCTGTACACAGGCACACAAACACATTATATGTATATTTAGAAAGTGTGGCTCTGTTAAAAATTACATTCAGCTTGTACCCATTCCATTTATATTATGTTGAGCAATTATATTCCTTCCCCCAAACTGATTTTTTACCATTTTGAAATAAGAACTCTGCATTTAATATCAGACATTCTTTAATAACGAACCATATTGTTTAGCTTGTCATGATATAGAGTTGCTTTTCCATAAGTACATTAAGCATGGGAACTTGGGATATTTTCTTCAAAGCAAGTGGAAATTCTGGGAAGAAATGTGTTATAACAACTGTCTATGGTTAAAAATGAGAAATAGTAGAAAGCTTGGGTATTCTCTGAGGAATAGGGTGCTACATATAGCATTGTGGAAATGCTGTCTGAGGATGGTTATGGACTAAGATGACTGTATGCTTCACTTTATTCAGTTAAATTTTATCTTATATTATTTTGTCTGACACATTGGCTAGAACTAGTGTTAAATGTTTATTTACAGTACACTACTGATAAATGCATGTGTATGCGATCTAAACCTTAGGAACGCCATATAAAGAGTTAATATGGAAAAGGTTATTAGGCGAGTTTGGGTGCAAATCAGAATAATGTAAGAATTTTCCTCCCCCCTCAAATTAGGAGCTCTATGATCTTCTGAAATCAAAGTACCTATTTAAAAAAAATAAACTGGGGACTAAAACTTCAAAATAATGCGATATGCCCCCCTTTTTTTAACCACTTTGCATAATATAAAGTGCTTAAACTCTTTTTGCAGCAGTCCTGCTGGCTTTCTGTTGCTTGATATTCTGACTATTTTTGAACCCTTGAACTCTGACAGAGAGGAGGGACTTGGAGAGGTTGTCATCTGATCTATGTAAGAAGGCAAAAGGAATAGCTTTCTCTTTAATAGCACTCTTTTCTGCTTAACAGTTGGTGGGAGATTAAAATGATCTAGGTGGATAAGGCAGGTTAAAGGTCAAGGGACACCACAACTCCCCCTCTCCCCCACATGTCAAAATATAGACAGGTCATTAGAAGTTAAAATTTTATGCCCCTTTCCCAAATATTTCACTCTATTTATGCACTAATTTTTATTGTAAATTCCAATTCTTGAGGGGGACTGGACCCCTACTAAGCTACTGTCCAGCCTGTATAGTCGTCAGGTGCTGACATTCTGAGTTTCAGCCATATTAATTGCTGGATAAAGGCTATAATCCCCTCCCTTTGAAGCCCAAGACTGATTTTTAGGCAGTACTTCAAAAGCAGCACACAACTGAAGAGGCATATTTCCTACTAGCACTGAATCAACATGATTTACTCTGTTTGCATTCGTCTACATACGCCTTGCATATTTGGCTGCACAGCAAAAAGGTGTGAGTTGGCTGTAATATAGCCTAAGGAAGGGTTTTTGCCATCCTGAAGTTGATATATGACCTCATGTGAGACATACCATTCCAGACCTTTGCTTTAAGCATCATTAAGAAAGTATAAACTCCTATATCATGCTTTTGTTACCAATGAAAAATCTTGCCTTACGTTGCTAGAATTTTTTTCTCCCTGCAACATCATATTAAAACTATAATTTAGAGTGAGGCTGATTCTTAAGCCGTGAATAAATAAGGCCTGTGTTTTGAAAAAGCAAACCTTTTTCGAAACATGGATTTTAATATCTTAAATACTGCAGCTTCTTAATTAAATGAAGCTGTGATCCAGCAGCAAATATCCATTATTAAGAATAAATAAACATACTGTTTAGCTTGTTTTCAGGAAAAGGAAATGGGCGAAGATGTCTTTTAATCGTAAATAAATTTCTAGCAACTGCAGAACTCATGGCTCGGTGTTGGTGTGTACTTCACTTCTGGCTGTGCATCTTTTTGTGGCGGGGCGTACTTGGCTTCTGGCTGGCTGTCCACAGAGCTGCACTATAGGGACTTTCTCATCCAGGATTTGCCAAGTATACTTAGTGTTATGTTTGAGAAAGATTAACAATATTTCAGATCAAAGGAGAATCCTGCTGCACGGTCTTACAAGATTGTCATTCACTCCCATTATGGCTCATTTGCACAAGATTTTCATGTAATATGAGCCATTGTTTTGATGGCAGTGATTTGACATAAAGACAGGGCCAAAATGCATCTCAGAGTCCCACTCCGTCAGGCTGGGGGGTAGCCAGGGCGCAAAGAACTTGCCAATCATAAAATGCAACTTTGTCTCAGTTATATTAAAGCCTTTATCAGGTGGAAAACTTTTGAATGAGCATTGATTCAAGGAGAAGAATTAACAATGGCCATTTTTATTAGAGCGTAGGCGCTGTTTTAACTAGGCAAAGTTTTGGTTAATATGAAATGCAAACCTCACGTTTGGAGTAATTTTGGTCAGCCACATATTCTGATGGCTTGTTCATTACTTTGAAATATTGAGTTTGTTTTAAGATGTTTCGCAAAAGTTGGAGAGCCCCACACCAGGGGTGGCATATGAGAAATTTATTTCTCCCAATATTTATAGTTTAACCTAGTAGCTTCATTTTAAGGATCAAATTTGCCATATGGATTCTTTGTAGATGCTTTAAAATGCAGATACATTTGACTGTAGTGCAAAACAATAATCAATAACATTTATTAGAGAAGAAAAATAATGTCAAATAATTTTCTTCAATTCCTGTCTTTCAAGTAATAACTTTTTAGGTAGGGTCAGATTTTATGGGTAAAAAAGCATTAAACTTAATAAAGTCACTGCAGCAGTTTTTTAGTCTGATTTAAAGCCACAAGTTGTATCTGGACAAAGCCTATTGCTTTGGCTTTAATACACCCTATTGGGCTTAGGTAGCACAGGAAACTTAGCATAGGACTTGATCCGGGATGTCTCAGGCCCAATCCTGTAATTCTTGCTGAGGCCAAACTCCCATTGACTTCAGATAAGGACTGCAGGATGCCCGTTCTTTCCCACCTAGCTAAACAACTTATGTACAATTATGCAAGTTAAACACAAAATTTCAGCTGTAACTGTAAGTTTCCTGGGTTTCTGTGGGTCTAAATTGTCATTAAATTTTTACCTATGTTTTTTTCTCTCTGTTTTGAGGCATGGTAGTTCTTTTCCCAACAGTAGGGGAAAAAGAAAATTATTAAAAATGTGAATGTATGGAAGATGTAGCACATTATATAGGGATTTAGAAAACAATTTACTTCAAAGAACTAATAATGTCTTTAAAGCTGTTATGTGTATGGAGGTATAATGCTAATACATGCATATGTAAAGCTCTAAAGAAAAGTTTTGTGCAGATTATTTTAAGATTTAAAAGGTATGTTCCTCTCCTTTCTGTTTTTGTGGGTATAATTAGCTAATACTTTGTTATGGAAAAAACACCTGAAATAGTTATAAACTGCAAAGAATATTTTAGAGGGAAAGAAATGTTGAAGAAAACCACTGCAGCGATATATTTCAAATTGTTTTCCCACTTTGTATTGCAAGTTACACTTAAATACATCTGGTGTGCTTTTAAAATAAAAATAACTAAAATATCCTTATATGAAAATGTGTGATGGAAGGAACCTTGTGGCTGGGTTATAAAGTCTTGGTAAATGGACTGTAAAGTGGAAACAGTGAAAAATTGGGGTGACGATAGCTGGCATCTCCCTTCTAGTTTGTCACAAAAGGGATTTATTTCAGGAAATTCACCGCACCTGTGGAATGTAGCATCTATATGTCAGCAATTCCAAAGGTATTTCATGGAAAGCTTAAAAATATAAACATTAAACTATTAGATCAATGTTTTTATCCCTCATCAGGAAATGCTTGCAAAATACATGAACAACAGCGCCCTCTGCATCTGAAACCCCTCTGATTATTAAAACCAGACTACTACTTGCAAAAGGGAGCCTTTTAATTTCAATTACTGTTGTTTTCAGCTGCTGGTAGGTATAGCTGGGGGAACGGGGGAGGAGTGAGAATATTCGGATATATTCTTAGGTGATATGTAACTTTACAATATTGCCTGATAGCTTCAGCACCCTTAGGTACAAAAATTACAGTAATACATACTTTAAAGTTACCTAGAACAAACAAGCACAAAATAACAGTAAAGATGTTGCACTTTTGCGTTCTCTTCAGCGTAATTTAGATCTACAGCGTGTCATTGACAGTGAAGCATATCACAGTCTGGAGCTTTGTTTTAGTACAGGTTGGCTGTATTATTTTAATAATTTTTAACTCATCAAATATTAAATACAAAATCAGAACTATCTGTTTTATTTAGTGCTTAAAGACATATTCTGGGGATTTTCCAGAAACCAGTAGTAAAGCCAGGGACTGATGCATGACAGTATTTCAGGATTTGTTAGACATAATAATGCATTTTGAATTGGGAAACTAACTATTTTTGCAAGGCTCAAAATAGCATTCTGCAAGCAAGTAATTATTATAAAAATGAATTAATTTGAAATAAGGGTTTTATGTTCCTACAATAATAGATGGAAGAAAATGGTCCTGTGTAAAAAGTTCTGGCATAATATTTCTTGGTGATCAAAAAGAACAAAAATTAATTTCTATTTGCAATTTATATAAGCAATTAGTACAGCTGAAATGCTAATTAAACTTATAATATTCTTCACATATTCCTATAAAAGGCATAAGATGAGCTGTCCAAAAAAATCACAGCATAAACATTATATTTCTCTTAAATGAAATGCAGCAATTTTAGATATCTTCCACTGAGAATTTATTTCTTCAAACCAGAAGCAGTGAAATGTTAGAGCTATATTATATATCCATGAAGTATAGAAAAGTAGCACGATACTGTGAATTTTTTTAATATAGATTATCTTTTTTCAGTTCTTTGGTAGGGGTAATTTAATTCTTTGCTATTTCTCATCACTTCCTTAGTCAATAATTCCTTATCTTTAATAAGAAAGTAGCTCCTAATAACAAGCTTTGTGTCTGAAATACGAGTTTTAGAAATGTTCAGGGTTATTTCTACATGGATTGCAGTTTATGGACTGAAAGAATGAGTGAATTGTATGGAAACTATTATAAAGGACTCATTTTATAAAATTAAAGTAGTAAAATTAACATCAAAGAGCGGTATTCTCTTGCTTTAATAGAATGGAAATAGATCTACATTTACAACATGATATTAATGTGACAAAATATACTTTTAAAATTTACTCATTTAAGAAAGGCGAACTGTCTTTGTCACAGCAATTAATGAGAAGTAGAAAGTCTAAAATCATATTGCTTCTGCATATCAACCAAATACTTTTTACGGAAATTCAAAGACATATCTGAACATTAATGTAAGCTTAGATTATTGATGTGAAAGGAGTTTAACAATCAGAAAACAATAGCTCTTTGTTATATTTCTACTTTTAAGCAATTTAAGATGCTGCTTGGAAAGATATGAAGTCTCACGAAATTTTCAAAGACAAAGCACTAATGGCTCTTAGTATCACTGTGTTCATTTTAAGAGCAAATTAAAAGAGTGAAAGAACGGTGCAAATAATTGTTTCATATGTTCTTTGCTTGTGACTGCTGTAATCATCCAGGCTGATTTACAAATGTAGACTTGAAGGTTTCTCAGCTTCCTGCAGTGTAGAAGACTGTTACTTTGGCACTCACACTCATGCCCTTGTAATCACCACTCAAAACTGTGCCCTGGTACTTCCAATTCCCAGTCTCTTGATTGAACACCTCATTCTGTGCTAACAAGGTGTCCAAGGTATTTGAACAGGGGCTGCAGTCAGAAAATTGTTAATGGTTTCACTCATTAAGAGTTGCTGCACTAGTTTTGGTAATTTGGTAACTGTCTAAATTGCAAGTTGATTTTTTTCCTTCATTTTAAAGAATGATGCTAAAATCTGAGACCAGGAACACTAACAGCTACAAAACCCCAGAAGGGTGCTTAAATCACTGTATTTGTATTAAAGCAAAGGGTTTTATAGCAGAAAGGGTATTATCTTATTTTTGAGGTTATTTTTTAAAATTATTGAGAAATGCAAAAACAAGTATTAAATGGACAGCTAAAGACAGAAAATGTGTAAAAAAGGAGTAGTAAACTGTAAACCAGCCTGAAGATCTTAAAGAAATTATTTAGGAAGCAAAGCTAATATTAAAACTGCAAACGAAAAAGTCGGAAAGAATTTGTCTCGGGCCTGGATGTACTTTTAGTAATTGGGATGAAATTCTTTAAAATAAAAGGATTTATAGCTGTAAGAAACTGTAGTATATGTACCTGAAAACAGGCCCTAGGAGTCTTAAATATTTTTTGCTATAATGCAAGCTAAGCAGAAAGTAAGCCAAGATCAATGGGCCTGATTCTGCAATCCATACTCAAATAAGAATCTTTTCCTTTTTCACTTCTCTATCTTGCACAACTGCAGTGTTTAGGAAGAAACGTATTTGCAAAAAAGCAATAGAGAATGATTAAAATCCATTTTTAAAAAAAAGCTTGTAAGGGATTTTTCTAGTTGCATCTCTCCCTGTCATCTGGGATCACTGAATTACTTTCTTGAGCTATGGAATATCTGAAAACAGAACCTACTCCCTGTTTTAATAACAGTTTACACCTGAAACAATTTCTCTGAATTCTCTGAGAGAAGAATTTTCCTCATGGAAATTTAATTTTTGGAGTGGAAAGAAAGAACTTTTCTAAAAGAAGGTGGAAATGAATGGTTTGCAGGTTTTTATTTAATCCACTAAAAGTTTAAGCCATCCCTACAAACTTGCAATCTACTCATTTAAAAGGGGGATTAAAATTCAGTGAGTCACTCTAGGCTGCATCTTTTGGCCAGGTTTTGTGGTTTTTCAGTTACATATATCTATCTTTAAAAATGCTCTTCTCTTCTCTGTGGCTGTGAAAGATG
Organism: Strix uralensis; assembly: GCF_047716275.1. NCBI lineage: Eukaryota > Metazoa > Chordata > Aves > Strigiformes > Strigidae > Strix > Strix uralensis. The sequence continues at coordinate 15,982,391 of NC_133980.1, read as the reverse complement.
CACGCACAAATGAACGGAAACTATAAAGGAAACGCTAACACTGGCCACACAGAAAGCACTGTCAAAAGCACACTATAAACAAACTGAGAGGAGATTTTTTCCCTGTTTTACTTCCATTAATTTTAAATACTCTTTGTAACTTTAGAAAGCAAACTACTTTCCAGCAAAAGTGTGGATAAAATCCTTGTGATATGTGGTTTGATCTTGTTCTTTACTGAACAAGTATATACTTTAATAAAAATCATATAGGAAAACATAAAAATAATATTGTAAATATTTTGCCAGATTTGAAATATGATATGATTTGGCCTTCACAGAAATATTCTAACCAGCAGGCAATACTCATCTGATTTTGTTTGAGCAGAATCTCTGTCATACAACTCCTTTAACCAATGCTCTTTCATAAAGTTATGCTAGCCACATAATTTGTCTCTCAGCTGGCTAGGATATCTCTCCAAGGTATGCAGATCTTTTTCACGATGGAAGAAAAAGTGCAAGCAAAAGAACAGAATGAAAACATTATTTACAATGCTGGTATAGTTTGCTTAGAAATATGCTGTAAGTAAACATGTAAATGTGAGCTGTTGAACAGAACATACTTTTTGAACATTATAGGAGTGCAGCACATCTCTGTGTTTTACATTCATTCCTATCTTTATTTAGATTCATGCTTTTATAAACTTTTTGGCATTTGTATTTAATCAAGAATGGAAATTATGCTGATGTCTAAAAAGCAAAGGGCCTATTAATATGATCTATGTATAAGTTTTCTTTCATGTGTCCATTTTGCTCTTTTCTGACTGTAGTTGAAGAGTGAGTGGATAAATAATTTTTGGAAGGAAAGTCTGTTTGAATTTTGATGTACGATTGGTATATTTCTGAACTAGACAGTGGAGCATTTTTTTTCCTTTTAGTAGTTAAGTCATTCCTCTGGAACTGATTGCAAAGATAAAACCCCATCTGTATAAATTGAAAACTTTTCTTTTTGAACTGGAAGTTGAATGCAGACCATGACTCTTCCATAGAAAAATTACAGAAATAATGGCCCCTGGCTGTGGAGGCTTTTTTTTTTGTTTTTCATGAATCAGGCACAAAGTTATTTAAATTAATTCTGGTCTCATCACCCTAATAGAATATCATTACTGATCTTTATAAAAAATATTAGAAATCAGCAGTGTGTGGATGTAATAGCAATAGCTGTTTGACCAACTTCCCCAAACAATTTTTGCTTTATTGAAAAGCAAGACTACTGATGACAATGCTCACTCATGATGCACATATTTTTGCATTTCACACATTATCTTTTTATGTTCATTGCATGTATTGAAAGTACTAACTACTATGCTGCTTCATGATCAGTAAAGGATAATTTATTTACTGTCTTTTGAAAGCAGTCACTAAAGAAAAAATCAGAAGAAACTTTCTTCATGAAAAAGAAACTGTAAATATTTCCATGTAATTAAAAAATATATGACAAAATTCAAGTTTTACCTCCCAAACTTGTTCTATATCCATGCACAACCTAAAGGGTTCTGCTCTTCTGATAGGGTCCTCTACGTAATTTGTACTCATGTATGTTTGCATGGACTGAAAACAATTAATTTCTCTATGACTGTGCTGCCTAGCAGAATGCAGGATGTCAGGTACTACAGCTGCAGCATGTTAAGTGCTAATACTTACATAAATGTGGATATATTACTAATAGTTCACTTCTTCCTCCCCCATGCTGACACCTCTGTACTTCCCCAGTTCCTGTTCTGAATGTGTGGAATGTTCCTGAAACAAGGACCCTTCTTCCCCTGAGTTTTCTGGATTGGTCCCTTTGCCAGGGGAGGAGAAATCTTGGGATTGTGTGAACCAGCAGAACCATCCCAGGTTTGGCACACTCCCCAGTGGTCCTTTCCTGCCTACTAGTTAGTATGTATGGGCGTCCTATAAAGCTCATTTCTGCCTTGATTAGGTGAGAGGCAGATTTTGGTGGTCCCAGGTGTATCCTGCCCTGTGAAAAGACATTGATCTAAAGTAAGGACAGAATCTGCACTTTAAAGACATTCCAGAATGGAAAAGGCTGGTGCCTTACCTTAACAATGAATACATCAGCTGAAAGATAGCCAGTGTGTCAAAAGATAGGACATTCTTTCTGACAGCCATCAATTCTACAGAAATTTGTCACTGACCTGAGCAAAAAGAGAGCTGAGGTGGTCTTCAGAGGCTCCACTCATCTGCTCACCCCACATCTCAGCAGCATGCTCCTCCCAGCCAGCTCTGACAGCAATGAGTGTGCTGAGAAGGGTGTACGTTTCCCAGGTGCCGGCACAAAGAAGGAGCAGGGACAATGAGGCTGGGATGAATGCGAGGATGAGAGGTCTTCTTGACACTAAGAGAAAGCACCTTCCAAAACTTCTCCATGCCTTCTCTGCAGCACAAGAAATAAAAGGCTGAGGAGAGTAGTGAGGAGGAGAGTTTCAGTGGAGACTAGTTTGTTCTAATGTGCCCAAGTCCAATCCTTAATAAGAAAATATACTAAGCATTTAGGTTCAGCATTATCCTCACTCTTGCAACACAGGGAGTGTAAATGGATAGCTCCAATCCTCCCTTTATTCCATTATCAGGTTTCTCTGCACTTCCTGTCTTACTCATCACTTTGTATCCGATGGTTCGTACACAACACTCAGCATGTGATCTGTAAAAATGGATCGCAAAAGATGACGTGGATTTAAATAGGTGCAGTGACTTTTTCAGCCTTTGATGGGTCCTTCTTGGCTGTGTTCAAAGCCTCCATTTTCCAGCTGGAGTTGATGGTGGTAACGGAATTAGTTACTGAGAAATTCTTACATGAGTCAGAACGCTATTCAAAGCTATCTGTGTTTTCCATGTTTATTTCTAATAGTGTTTTTTTTCTTATAATATTGAAGATGTGGGCATGCTATTTCAGCATAGGAGCACCTAGTCCATCAAGAATATTCATAAAAACCTTTACAGCAACTTACTGAGCCATGACAATTTCTTTGATCCAGACCACAGTGACTAACAAGTTCAACATAATATGTAAACAATGGATTACCCATATAGAACTGGAAAATCACCAGTTGGAAAGATAAGAAATAGCCCAGCACTGTCATGGTCCATTGTTTTTTTCCCCATGCAGTTTTAAAATTATGTACATTTTACACAAGAAACGTCTTTCCCAATCCCTGATGAGCTCATCTCCAAACTTAGAAGAAAAAGAGCAGTGGGTCTTTTGGAAGCTTTTGGGGAGTCAGGACCACTTCAGTTTTACTATCAGGTTTCATTGGCCATCAGGATGATGAGTATCAGTATAATGATTTGTTATAATCAGAGGAAACGTGGTTCAGAGTGGTATGGGCAGTGGTGTGGTCCACGAGGACTCTGAAATAGCTCAAGGATTCACATTCACGTCCTCAGATCAGAGGTGCACCATTACCTTTCCGAAGAATATCTACCAGAAGGACTTAGTGCAAGTGTTGTTCTGGAGGGAGTAGGGGGGGGTCAAGGATGTGTTTGGTATTGATGAGTGTTCTGACTGAAAATAGAAATTTTACTGACTTTCCTGGATGCTTCTAAAGGCACTTTTATGGTTTCTCAGTTTTGTGTGTCTACATTCTTACCATTACTCTGTTCTAGTTTTAATCAGTATCTATTTTTGGTTAAAAATGTGCCTCGCTTTCCTCTGATGTAGCAAAACAGAGCTTGAGTATTAACTAGAGCTTCCTGCCTGCTCTTGGGTATCCCCAAGTACACTCAAACAAGCACGAGATCAGTGTTTGTACCTTGGTGCTGCTGTTTGCATGCCATGAGTCTTTGGACTTCCACAAAAAAATGAGCTTGGGACTGGTCTTGGGAACAGGCAAAGAATCAGTTGTGTTTGGCACTGCTGTGGCAAACAAAGGAAGAGCCGTGATACTGGGGCATGCAGTGTAGACGCTGTGGAAAGCCGGCTCTGAGGAAAGGATAGAGTAGATGCTGCCTCTGTCTTCTTAGTTGCCCTAGCATCAGCAGGTACAGGAAACCTCCTAGTCCATGTCTTCCCTCATTGCACCACTCCTCTGCTTTTGAACCTTCCCCTTTTTTTTGGATCGAGCCCTGTTTATGTTGCTAATCTGCCTTGAACTGAACCCACCTGTGCTTCTTATTGAGCGTGACCTAAAAATCTTCTATAAGCCTGAAATCTTACTGCTAAGATGCTGTATAATTTGCTTTGAGTACAAGTCTGGTTTGCCACTCCACAGGTAGCCAATGGGGTCAAAGAAGAGCACAGCACTGGGCCTGATTGCCACCTTTTCACTTGTGTGCAGTGCAGTTTGGGGAGGAGCACTTCCATGCTTCCAATGATGGCTGTGTCTTAAAGGTCTAGAGGAGCCCTAAGTGCCTGGAGTTCATTCCTGATGCATGAAATGAAAGCTGCAGGGTCGGAGGTTGTTAACCAAACATAATTTGCTTCTAACATTGTGTTATAGTGCTCCACACGTATAATACAGTGGACAGAATCACTGCTATTTTTACTTAGTCTCACAGTTTAAGAGGTCTCAGTGTTATAATTTTTCCTCTTGATACTCTGTCTGTATTTTTGTTTACTAAGTTCTACACCATTATTGCTAATTATACCCTGCTTCTCACCATGCCCTTGTGTTCTGTCTCTCCTTAATGTATGCACCCTTCAAATTCTACTATTTGCTAGTCTTTGGCCAACATGTATAAAAGATTTTTAAAAAATGTTTTCTCACTATTATGAAATAGAATAACAGAAAACTTCTGTGAAATATTTTGTCTCTATATGAAATCAGTGACAGAGCTCCCAGTTGTAGTTAGCTAAGATATTTTGTTGATTTCCTCTTCTGGTAATATAAAAGACATGTTTTTTCATCAGCAGATTCTTTTTTGTGAGGATGGTTTTATATGTTATGGCTGAAAGGAATGAAAAAGTAGAGAATATCATTTAGGAAAAGTGTGACTATGTGGGTACAGAAAATGTTTGAATTTTTGCAATCTTGAGAAGAAATAAACCTGGAATATATTTATTGGTGCATCCCAGATAAGCAATTTCTATTGTGATGTGTTCTCTCAGAGACTGTACTATGGAAAATTGAGAATAATGGGCCGTGTCATGCCTTCAGCCCATGTGCAGAACTCACACTGATGTCAATAGGAGCTCCCTTCACAAACCGAGGCCTATATATGACCCATAGAGTCACTATGAGATCTTTCCCATACATAACTACAAAATTAATGGCGCATTCTAATCCATTTTGAGATCTAATGAAATACACCATGATTTAAATTGCAATTAAACAGAGAGATGTCAATAGGCATTGATGAATTTCCACATGAAGACATCAACATTCCTGCTACAAACTTAGAGCTTTTGAGGGGTAATGGCTCATAGACTCTAAAAACACATTTACTCAGAGCGTTATTGATTAAACATCTCAGGAGCCTTAATCATGTGAATTATATCTTTAGTTGTAAGACATAATTTGTACATCCAAGACTCGATCCATTCTGGAAAGATCACAGAATCCCATGTGGTAAAATTCAGCATTTCTTAATTGCTTACACTTTAAAACAGAAAATCATAACGTTGTTAACTTATGCTTTTATAGCAGGGGAAGGTTGGAAGGTTGTAGAGTTCAGGTGATTCACAAAGATGTCTATTTAAAGTTCATATGCTGTTTCATGTGTCCATGGCTTTTTAAATTATTTAGCATGATAAACTATTCTGGGGTTGTGTTTGTGTGAGAATTAGGTCCTGTGTATTTCACAGCACAGAAAGACCAAATTTCAATACAACAGTGTTTAAAGTCTACAGCAGAACTTTTGAATCCCACAGCAATATTAATCTTCTAGTTCTCTAAAATATTTCATTCCCTGCTTCCTACTCTCATAAAAATACACACAGAGCTGTGGCTTATCTTTGAAATTACCCATTGACATAAAATATGAGGACTATTATTTTCAACTGTGTTTCAAGGAAGTGTTTTCCAGTATGCTTACTAGGCAGAGCAGTTCTGGTCTTAGGAAGGAGCTCCTGTTACCCTGTCTAGAAGTCGACCTCCCTGCTCACCCTCGCCTCACTGACCCGTGCTCACCAGGGGCTCATGTGTCAGTCTGTGCCTTCTGCCAGCACATGGCTGCTGTGAATCGACTTTCTCATTTCTCCAAACAGCAGTTCATCTTCCTATTTTGTATACTTCTGCAAAATAATAGAGAGGTCATTATAGGTTGTAATGTAATTATCCCTTCCCTGGATAAGACTAGTGCTGGCCAGTATGTTGGAGACTCAGGGCTTCAGCAAGTCCACAGTGTCCTGGAGACGTGTAATTTCCCAGTGAAGGAAGAACAAAGCTTCCTGAACTCCAGATGAATTAAATGAGGAAGCCATTCCCCTCAGACTATCTGCAAACTCTGGCAGAACCCAAAATTTCACTTGCTTTTGAGATTTTTTTGGTGTAATTATATGGACTAAACATTATGTATGTTCTTTTTATGAATAAGATATGTTAGAGTGATATGACTAAAAGGTAAAGTATGGAATACATTTCTCATCGCAGGATCACAACAGTTACTTAAAAATAAATCGCATAGAAAAGCCTAAGAGAATTTAATATTAGTAATGTTACCACTGAATTTTTGAGAAGTTTTGAGATTGAGCGAATAATTTTGCATCTTTTTTTTGATGCCTGCTGTTTTTTATTCTATGATACTGTGGCTTCTTTAGCAGCTATCTTGCCGGAAGTCTTATCTATCAGAGGGCTTGGCAGTTATTTTGTGATGTCCACACAAAGCAGCGAGGCAGTGGCACTGAGTAAAAATTACACAGGTCTCATTTACTCCACTGCAACACCTCCATTTAATATCCCACCTGATCAGGGAAATGGATACTTTGCATCTGCATCACTCTTCTGTGCTGAAGTTTATCTCTAGGCAACATATAAACACACTCCCTGGAAACTATTTAAGCCAGGAGTACATCTAAAAGCTGTTTTTTCTTATTGTTTCCTGACTTTCTGGACACTAACCAAGACCAGCAAATTCTTAAATCCTACAAATGATTTCAGCCATCTGTAAGTTATAAAAGAACTCTGTTCAGACTCGAATACCCGAGCTGATTTCTGTTCCTATTATGGGTTGCTGCGCTGTTGAGCCCTCTTTGGTCTGAAATAGGCTTTAGGTTTTTTTTCCATCCTTTGTCTCCTTTTTCAGCTTACACCTTCTCTATGAGAAAGGTCTTAGATGACAAGAAAGGGTTTCTGAGCTCACCATCCCCTACGTTCCATGCACGGCATTTGGAGGGGTAGTATATAAAACTTTGCTGGCGTAGCCTTGGCACTGCTGTCCCAGTAAGAGTACAGGGCAAAAGAACCAGGAACTCAGGTTTATTGCTTTCCCCCTGCACCCTGAACAGACAGGTGACCTTTCATCTTACCTTTCTCCTTTGTTCAAGGTGCAGTCGCCTGCATAATAGAACAAACTTTTGGTCTAGTAAACTGTGAAGCTTGACTGGAAGATCTACGATTTCTATTAAATGAAGCAACACTTTCTCCTTGCCCCAATCAGTGGAATTTTTTCCACAGTCAAACTTGCTAAGAACAGTTTAAATTATGTTTTTCTGGACTGAAACTCTCAGTTCCCAGACTTTCTTCTTTTTACTCCTGTGAACATAGTGCTATACTGTATGTCAATTTGGTCTTGTTTGTGGGTTCATTTTCCCCTCCATTAGAACAGCTTTTCTCTCTTTTTTTTTTTCCTTCTTGTGATATTGTTCAAAGGCTTCTTGTGATGCCTTGAAAAAAGTTATTGATTGTTAGATCATTTCTCTCATTCATTCAGATGTTTTCTGGTCCCCAGATGGAAACATCACAGCTGCTGCTCTGGAATTCACTATCGACTTTAGTCTCTGGATTATCAGAGCCCCAAGCAAAAAGGCCTGAATCCAGGCACCCATTTTCCCTCTGTTGAGGCTTAAAGCTGTTGTCCTTACAGCTCAAAGGAAGTTCCAGTGCCTGTATATGGCCAGAGTCTGGAGCAGTAAGGTCCTATGCTTGCTTTCTTTGAGCTATTGTTCTAGTGCTCCTTTTTTTAGCTTCCTTATAATTTTTGAGCTCTTCAGTAGGAGCACCAGATCTCGGAGACCAGACGGCTTTCCTTCCTCCCTCTGCTGTTTTTATTTCTGCTCCAGTCATTTGTTATAGGTTTGAGGGCCAGAATCACCCTGACAAATTAGTATTTTTCAAATTCAGCCTTTGCTGACCAGCAGCCATCTTCTCAGACAAAGAAGAAAGTGGAAAGGATTGCCGTGTTTTAAATGCTTTTCAATCAATCCCTCAAGCAAAGCCTCTTTTTTAAATTCAGAGGGTTGTTATGATTCAAAGAAAATGCTTATTCTACAGACTGTTTCCTTTCCATTAAAGTTTATTTATACCCCCCTCCTTGTCTGAGGGTATAATTATGAATGATCTAAGCTTGTACTGAAAATCCTAAATTAAAAAATACATCTGTTGCAAGGATTCTCTCACCAGAAACCTTGAAAATGTTATCCTGTCTGTGTATCCATATATCTGTCTGTCTCTCTCTAGGTTTATGGCTATCCTTTATATGTTCCAGAAGTAAATGGGATTACATCGCTTGTTGTATATTTTAACTGATGTATACATTCATGAAAGGAATCAAACCATGTGGAAATCTAAATGAATTTTATATTTATTTATATTCACCTTTCAATCACATTTGAGGGGATTAGATTGTACTGTTCTTCCTCTTCTTGATTTAGGAATAACCATAAGTGTAAGAAAACATTATTTAAATGATAAAAGTTATGTTTAAAAAGAAAAGAGAACTATAGCGTGAATGATATGAACTGTAACAGTGTTCATTCAAAAGCTAGGTGTTCTCCTGACAACAAAGTGCAATTACTTTAGCCCAACTTTTCAGCATACCTCAGGAAGCATCAGTGAAACAGATTTATTTTTAATTAAGGCCAACTCTGTCCCAACATTTGCTTTAAATATGAGGACCAAAGAGCATCAGAAAAGGACATTATTTCTTCAGTCCTTTGAAGCTGCTGCCTCCTGATATGTAGCTCAAGGGAGGGCAACACCACACGGACAGTAGATTTGTGGCAAAATCTCCACTTGGCAGTTTTATTGGTTGGATTTCACCTGATTAATAATCTTATTTTTCATTTTTAAAACATTACAGTGAAATGAGTCCATTAAGATGCTGTAATGTTAATTAACGTTGTCATAAGCTCTTCTTTCATTTTACTTGCATGTATTTTTGAAAGGTACATTGTGGAAATGATTCTTTTACCCTGCCATTTGCCTATATATCATTTCAAGCTAGTACTGAAAGGTTAAATGTTATAATTTATGCTAATTTTAATTTTCCCTAGTGCCATAGGCAGTACAAATCAAGCAGCAGCAATTGATTATACATCACTGACAGTATAAAACAGAACAAACATACAGTTCTGTCAATGAAAGGCCTGTGCCAGGTTAGTCATAGTTAGGTGGTTGTGGCCTCCTGAGAACAGCAGTCAAAACTAAGCAATAATGATGATATGAATATTTATTTTGTGCATAGTTCTGGATCCAAGCCATTTTAATAAATAATTTTACATGGTACTTTTGTGCCTCAACAAATGTGATGGAAAGACTGTTTGCCTCTTGAAGGATTTTGTGCAATAAATATCAGATCTAAATTTGGGCTTTGGCTTCTTAGAGGAGGGACTTAAGTTGTAACAGTCAAGCAGAATTTCACCGAAGCGTGTGCTTATACAAGAATATGTAGGTTACAATTTCAGGAGAAGGATGAACTCAAGGTATGGCTTAGGACATCAAAAGGCAGAAAGACTGCTCACTGACTTGGTATCATCTGGCAGCTAATTAGATCCCCTGTCACTATAACAAAGAGTATCTTTGGAGCCAAGGAATGATAGTCAGGTTCTCACACAGAACTTTTCAAATAGCCAGGTTAAACATCCATGTTGTTCATTTACACTGGTCTTAAACCCTTCCCTCCTCACAGCACAGAGGAGGCAACACTTCGCCCTTGCTTAGACGCATATCTTTTCTGCTACTCTGCTCCTCCAAAACTAGATTTTTCTCCACAAATGCAGCTTCAGGGTAGATTGCAGGCACTTATTTTCATGGATGAATGGCTCATTTCCTGTTCTTCAACCTACCTTGTAAGATAATGAAACAAAAAAGAGAAATAAGGTCATGGAAGTGGGAAGTATTGGGTAGCAACTGGTATTTTAACAGCATCATGGGACAGATGTTTAATTTGCCTGAAAGGCTGAGATGACTTAAAGCTCTTCGAGACAGAAGAAAATACCATTTGAGACAAACAGAAGTGACCTCTGTGGCTGTTGGCAGTACAGTCTGGGCTGGGAAGTGTGGTTAAGTGTCTCAAGAGCTTTTCTGCTCCTAAGTATCCCCCAACCTGGGTATAAGCCACTGTGGGCACCTTGCTAGAAAGATACTGTTGGAAGGGATGAGCTGCAGAGAGGGTTGCAGTATTGCTGGTACATGTAAGAGTACAGTCAATGCCACATTGCTTATGGAAGAAGGAAATGAAGCACTGACAATGGAATTAGGGAATTATTGCCTGAGTGGAGGGCAAGTGGGTAACCCAGTGAGACAAAGACAATTACACAAATTGCAGAAGATGGGGAGAAGATTCTTGCAACGAGGCAACAACAACTGAAAGGCAAATGCTCCAGTAAAACTTTTTCAAAAATACTTGATAAATTTCAGTGTATGAATCCTGCTGACTTTTAGTTGGAAGTCAGTTTGGGTGGTTTCAGCACTCTAACTACAATAGCTATTCTTGCTGATTTTTATGTGTCCAAAACTTATTCAATGTTTGTATGATAAAGTTTAAAATAGGAATTTAGCTTGTCCGCACATCAGCTTTGCATTACAATATGATTTTGGTGAAGAGATGTATTTGTGACTAAAGCCAATGTAGTAGTAAAAGATTAGAATACTCATTTTCAAATACAGTGCTTTAATTTAAAGAAGACACCATTATTTTTTTTCGTATAGTTATTGCTCTTTGACTCTTTAGTGAAACATGGACTGGTTACTTTAACCCAGATGGTTTCTTCCCCACCCATAAAGATTGGTTACTTTAGCACAGATGTCTCTTCTTCTTCCATAAGGCGTATTAGAAGGAAAACAAAGATTCACATTTAAGCAATAAATAATAACAACTACCACCCCTATTGGCTTAGATATGTCCAAATCCAAAACCACAGCTAAAAGTTACTTTAAAGTGTGGTGGGCCACAAACTTATAGTTCTTTCATTTTGCTTTCTTTTTAAAAGATTTGACTTTGTTGACATTTTTTACACTGTTTCAATTGATCTTTATTGAAAAAGAATAAAGATGGAACAGACTGACAATTTTATTTCACAGATGATTAATATCTTTGCTTAGATCTGGCCTGAAGTGTAACCACAAAGTGTTTGATAAGGGGGGGATAAAATATGGTTTGCAGGCAGTTGAGAGTTTAAGGGACATAAAATGGCTGAATGGCAATCTTAAAAACACAAGGTAGAGAACCATGAGGCCATGTTAGCACTGTACCGGTGCCCTTTTATCCTAGGGTTATTCTGACTTCTCTGATTTCCCTTGGCTCATGGTGGACGAGTCTCCCTTGGTACATGTGCAGAAAGGTCTCTTTATGAACAGGTATCCCCATTTGTGCATAAGATAGTGGCTCAACCTCATTTTCCAAAGTCTCCAGGCTAGTCTTGGAGCACCAAGTCTGGGTCTGAGATCAGTACAGGGCTTTTGTGGCTTACTTAGGGTCCTTTGGGCTAGCCTGCTTCCCCTTGCTGTAAGGAAGCTGTTCTCCCATTTCCTGTCTAGCACAATGATGTAATGGATTCCTTGCACCAGAAACTCCCCTATGGTTCCAGCTCTTTGCTTTTTCCAAAAGGAAGGTGATCAGGCCCAAGTTAAGCTTGGGTGCAATTGAAAACAAAATTCTTTTATGATAACAATTTTTCACAGTCTTTTTAACCCAGTCCAAATTTTGCTGCTGCAGGGAAAGGTTGGTGGTAAAGATTTATATTATGTTTATTTAATTACTAATTTCTGTAAAAGAAAAATTAATTCTGTTACTTGTGGTGATGTGTCATGCCAGGAATAACATTTAGTATGTATGGGTTAACACAATAGGCCATTTTTAAAAGATCTTTTCCGAAAATTTAATTTTAGATTTGGGACTACAGAGCATTTAACTTAACTTCAGGAGAATATTTTGAATAAAAATAACAAGAAACTGCCTTACTAGGATATCATCCATGCTTGACTGATATTAACCATATGAAAAAATGTATGAGACATATAAACTTCACATAAGAACTACAGTTAATCCCACTCATATTTTTCTTTTAAAATGGATGTCCAAACTTTAAAAGTCCGTATGTTATTCTTCTTAAGATCCAAATATATTTTTGGAGACTGAGTTCCTACTGTTTGCAATAATGAACACCTCATGGATGGCAGGGAAAAAAAAATCAACTTTACTTAATGCTACTGTTGGCCAAAGGAAAAGTGAAAAATAATTTTATAACAATATATTCTCTGTACTAGAGCTGCATTTCTTTTTTTCCATCCCTGGATGCAGAAGTGTTTCAGGGAAGCCTCCTCGCCTTCACCTCCTGTTTTTTTCCCCTATACCCTGGAGATTTGCTCCAGAGCAAACCCTGTGTGACCCAGTGTGGTATAAGGCTGAGGAAGCTGCTACAAGTAGCTGCTTTTTCCCTGAGTGCCAGGGAGCAAGGACCAACCAAAGTCAATGATAAGGCTCCTCTTGACTTCACTGGATGTTGCATGCTGCCCAAGCAGTCAGTCTAGGACATACTGCCTGGTAGAACCTGTTGAAACTGGGGACAACACATATAACCAGACTAATACTGGTCTGACAGCCCCTCACAGCACAGTGTACTGGCACCCCAGGATATACTCTGCCTCGTTAGCTGTCCTGTATTGTCTTCTGTAAATATAGTGAGTAATACAAAAAGCATTTACTAATGAGGCTTAAAATTTTCCTTTAAATGATTGTCTTGCATATTTACATGCTTGTGGTTTGCTGCCATTATATGCACCATTTTTTGGCCTATCTCCTTTATTCAAGCTCTCTGGGAAACACGTTCCTTTGAGAGCGCTGCAGATAATATTGTTCCCTCTGTTTTTGCAGGATGCTTTGCTAGTTGTGTGCCAGTTGTCTTAGAAATGCTAGTTTAATTGGCTGAGTAGTCAGAGAGGTTTTTAGAACTGAGGGCTCTAAAACTGGCACATGCATTTTGTGTGCGTCCGAGGGTGAACGTGACGCGCAAAGACAGACTGTTGTAAACCTCAGTGATCAGTGCGATACTCCCCCGAAAGTCAGAGGTTACATTTCAAGGACCTGCTCCACTCCTTGGGTTGCCGACCCCTGGTGATAGGAAGTCTGCTTGGAGCAAGGTCACAGCAGCACAAACCACCTGCCCATTGCCTAGTGCCAGGGGCCAGGAGCCAGGCGAGCCTGTGCCAAAAGTGCGGGAGGCAGGAGGGGAGAGGCCCAGGCAGAGGCTGACACAGCCCTGCCCCTGGACAGCCTCCACTGGCAGCGATCCCAGGGAGCCAGGATGAGATTTGCAAAACTGCCTTTTGCCTTCGCTGGACTCCCTGCAAGAGGCTGAGGACACAAGGGCTGCAGCTTCCTGCAGGGGTGAACTTGTTCACTCCAAGGGCCTGGCTGCAGCAAGGTATCTGACATATCATAAGCACAGGTTTAAGTTCTCAAGTATTAAAGCAAAAGTTAGATAAGATTCTCCAAACAACAGCAGAGGATGGACCTAAGAGCCCTCTGAACATGCTGTGGCACGGCACAACTGGCTGGAAGGTGCTGAAGAAGCAGCTGACTCCCATCCTGCCTAGAGGTGACCATCAGCCAACCCAAGGGTAGCACATCCTCCTGCTCAGTATTCTGCAGACAAAGCTGTGACCTAACACAGGAGCTGTTTCTGCAGAGTTTCCAACTGCTGCTGCTACTTTTTTTGCAAGGGGCTGAGAAGGGAGAAGGACTTAAAACTATGGCAAATAAAACCAATGGAGTGCAAATATTGGAAGAATCATCTTTAGCTGTAACAAATCTAGATTAATTTAGAAATAGCTACAGGTCAAACATTCCTCTTATTGCTACACCTCATTTTTATTGATATATATTTGCTAAATTATTTAGTTTAATTATTTGATCTGAAATGGTAATGGACTCTTAGAATGACACAACTAGGTAAATATCATACAAATGCAACTTCCAGAAGAAATTGTCAGAGGAGTCATTCTTCAGAAATCTTAGCTGTAAAATATTGCCTCCCAGCTCATGACACAACTGCAGGAAGCATGCATGACTTTATTTAAGAATAAGCTTCCTCAACGAACTTTAACTTTCATTTAAGATCTGGAAATCTGTGTATCTGTAAGAAGTTATATGTAAAATGCATTTTAGTCTTTGAAGCAGAAGGCTTTTAAGGGACTTAATTAATTCTGGTTTTAACATGGATGATGATATCCGTACATTAGTTTCATGTACTCCAGGTGACGTACTGACTTAATTTGGAAGCCTCTCAGCTTATGTGAGTCAAGATAGTTCTATAGATGTGTTGATATAACTCTGCTGAGATACCACACACAGATCACATTTTTTATGACTTTGTATATTTATTTGAAGTTTTCATTTCAAGAGATTTTGGTGGAGTCATTCTGCCTGATGAATATAGTTGTTGTTTTTTTTTTTTTTTTTCCTGATGTAAAAGGGTTTGCTTCCCCCATCTGGCCATGTATCCATTGTGTCGATTTCTGCAACTCTGTTGCTCCAAAAAAAGCACATAGACTCATGTGGTTGAAGTAATCTGCCTCCCAGCCATCTATTGAAATAGTTTTAGTCACCCAAAACCAAACCTACCCCATATTATTTATGTTCCATTCCCAAACCAGATTTTGCTGCCTGTCCTTTCCTAAAGCCATTCCCAGTTTAGACTTGTAGTTCTCTTCCCTGCATTATTCCCTCTGGTTCCTCTCTACCCGTGGTCTTTTCCATGACCCCATGGATCTATTGCCTTCACCAGCCTGACGCATTTCCCACAGCTCTTCCTAAGCAGTCAGTGAAAGCCATGAGGCACATCTGAGCACCAGTCCTGCCCTCAACACCTCCTTACATTTGTAGCCACAGTATCTAAGTGACCTTTAAACAAAGATTTTCAAAAGAAGTATAAAGAGTTTAAGAGGAAAGCAACAAAATAAATGTTTAAAGTTAATATCTCCAAGACAAACATCTGTTTGTTCCTTTGAGTGACCAAAAGCAAATTCTTACACATGTTCAGAACATGTTGCAGACTAATGCCCAAAGCTGCCAAAATGAACTTTCAGTTTAGTGTCCTTAATAATGGATCCCAAACAATTTATTGGTAGTACTAATATAGCACCTTTGGTTTTATTAGACAGGTAATAGCACTTCTTAAAAAAAAATCTTTAGGTATGTATTGTACCATTGCACTTTAGGCTGCCTGCATCTTCAAATTTTAGAATCTTCAGTAGACAAATATTATCTTGAGAAGACTTTTCTCACAGGGAGTTCACTTGTGGTACTTCACTTGGAACAGAATTCTAATTAGTAGCAAAATTAATAAGTTTAAAAAAGTCAGGAAAACAGACACACTGGAGTGTGCAAGAGTATTAAATAGAAGCAGTAGGAGACAGCACTGTTCAAAATGGTGCTGGAGTGCAGTAATAGGCCAATTGGGTTATGCCTGTTCCTGAGGCTTGGGAAAATGGCCAGGCTGCACCCTGTCCCCTGCGGAACTGAGAAACAGCTACTCACTGCTCTCTTGCTTGGCAGAAAAGAAGAGGAAGGGCTAGTAGGGAGCTGCCATCTCTCCAGATAGGTCCTTGCTTTGGGCTCCCAGATAAGCCATGGAGGATGGCTGTAGTCCCCCAGACCTAGCAGACGGTCTTAGTTTGCACATGAGGACAATTTCTTCTCGCTTTGCTGGATGCATATGAGAAACCTGGCCTCAGGACTCTATCTGAATCAATGGGGGTTGGGAGTGTTTAGAGTATTTAAAAGAAATATTCAGTTACTGCAACTCAGCTTTTGCTTCTTGGAGTGAGTGTGTGGCCACGCACAAGCGTCTCACCTAGAAGAGATGTGTTTGTGTATTTTGTGAGTGTAAACATCATTGCACAGCAAAACTGTTGTGCTCCTTATATACTGCCCTCCTGTATGCAATTTTTCACTCATCTAGACAGCAGTGCGAGTTCAAACTTTCCCAAGGTAGCAGTAACATTCACTCTTCACTTTTTGTAATATGTTCAAAGCTTTCTTGATGAGCACATACATGATGCATCACAGAGTATGTATCGCTATCCATCCCCTTCCCCATCATACCTTTCCTTAGGGAGGGCAGATAAATTCAGTACACTAACTACACAGGGTATACAAACACCCATTTAATGGATGTCACACAAAAACACAGTGTAGGTGAAGCGTTCCACACTTCCCCTGAGTAAAGAGAACATGAATGGGAAAGAAACTTCCTTGACAGGGTCAGTTTTCTGAAGCATGAGTAGAAGCCTTAAACAAGATCTCCTACGTCCACAGGCAATGCTCCAGCATGCAGATGAAGTGAGATCTGACATTTCTAATGCAGCAGTTAATGATTTGTTGATTAAATACCACATTAGAATTTATTTATAAAATAAAAGGCATATTTTATAATATTTTTTCTCAGATTTAAATTTCTAACCTCTCCTTCCGGCAACAAATCTAGTTTATATCCATTGAAGTTATCCTTCTGTGATAACACAAACAGAGGCAAGCAATATTGATTTTTGTAGGGTGTTGAGATATAACCATCTGTTTGCCAAGCACGAATACTTTAAATTCATTTTCAATAGAGACTAGAAAAGCCATAAAAAAAATAGTCACTTTTAGCTGTTACAGACAGCTTAGACTGGAGGCATTTTAAATGAACACTATTTCAAGGTGTTCTCCACTTGCTTTCCAAATAGTTGGCCCTGTGACATTTGGCCGTCCAAAAAATGAGCATAATTTTGAATGGCCTCCTTGCACCATCTACAGGATTTGGTAGGACATTTTGGAGGTCATGATTTTAAAAACAGAAGAAAATCCTTACCTCAGAAGCAGTGCCAACATAGGCAGCAAACAGAGAAGAAAGGTTCCTGCCCTAGTTGGGAAGTTAGGTGCAGCGAAAAGTAAATTTCTGTATATGAAACAGTAACAAGTCCCAAGTACCCATCTCCTTTAGCCTGTAGCAAGAGGGATATGCCTGATTCTATTCTATACCCTGGAAATTGGGGAACTACAAGGGGAAGACAGCAAAGATAGTAGAAACTACTCCTGCCTACCTTAGAAAATGAACTGCACTGCTGCCAGGCACCTTCTGTAAGTCAAATCACTGTGAGTAATTTGTCACAGTGATTTGAAAATAAAAATTTGGACCATCAAAGAGAGATTTAAGAAAATTCCTTTGCACTTCCATTTTACAAATGCTCCATATTGCTTTTCCTATTTTTTAAAAGTTATTTTAATGTTTTTTTCCCAGCAAGTGCTGTCATCTTTTATTTTATATCATTTTCCTACAGTGAGGGAGGTGCATCTTTTCAGTGTACAGCAGAGCAAAACAGCCTATGGAAGATGTAGGGTAATATAAAACTCTACAGCATACTCTGCTTCACGAGGGAAAGGGAGCTTGTCACTTTACTCAATAAAAGACATAGAAATACCATGGGATTTTTTTTCCCCTCCAATTGGGCCCCAAATGTTCTCATGCTATACTTGTAATGTGCATTACTAGCTGATTAGAAGTGACATCAATTAGTCACATGTCTGTGTTTCTGATGGAAATAAAAATGAGCTTCTGTACACAAAAATCTCAAATTCATCTCTACATTGCCTAGGGATTTTTTTCTCCTGCAATATCAGTTATCGGTTTAATATAATATTGTTGACTTAACAATGATATATTTCAGGCTGAAGGCAGAAATGCATTTTGCATTAATAAATTGTTTTGAGATGGGCTTAAAGAATATTTCATTATATAAGAGAGGCAGCTATAAAGCCTATTTGGTGGTCTTTCAATCACTGCTACCTGTGGCCTATTTATGTGGATGGCATTCATCAGTGTGGCAGGAAATATTAAACAAGTGCTAGACAGTTATTAGTTCTCCTCAAGCAGAAGTCCTCATACCTTCTATTCCTATGCCATGGGAAAAATTCACTTGGTATTTGCTTTCTTGCAACTGTTCTGCTGTTCATAATTTGATGGAAAATTGATTAATCACACATTTAACTCAATGCAAGATCTTCTGCACTGTAATAAATTATGGCCATTAATCAATAAGTACAAAGTAATTCCAGGAGTCTGGAGACATGCTGGTTTCTAATAGAAAAACTTGTGCTTAGGCCTTCTTGCCAGTGACCACTTCATCTGAGGTATTTTGCACCTGCCTCAATCCAATTAGATGACATAATTAATGAATCTCAGTGCAGTTGATAATTTGTTATACAAAGGAAAGAATGTTTTGGCACATCTATTAAGTCCTGATGTACAAATCTTTACAAAGGGGGGAATATGAGGAACCCAAGAGGGGAATGTACAACCTCTGCTATGGCAGAGGAAATGTCTGTTTATTCCAGGGCACTGAGTATGTAAATTCCACTGAACTTTAAAATTCACACGTTTCCTTCTCCTGTGTATAAAGGGAAACTAGCTGTGTGCAGAAGTCTTCCATGCCATCTTGTTTCTTTTATGACAAATTAAATGGTACGATTAGAGCAAGTAGTCAGGAAGTGTTGTTTCCCAGGCAATCTAATCAATGTGTCCGTGGTTGAGTATCAGTTACAGTTTTACATATCGCAATCCATTTGCACCTGTTATATACAGCTAACATATAGGCACTCAATAGATTTTGGTGAGAGAAAGAGTGTGAAGATAAAAAGAACCAGTCTGCTGCTAATTCTGTCACTAGGAGACGCCATGAGCAGATTTTATTTAGAGACTTTGAGAAACAATTAGCTGAGGATTATAGGACTAAAAGGTCTTTACTAGCTGTACCTGGAAAATACTTTGCCCATTTAATGCCTTCTAAGCTGTCATTGTGCTTGAACTTCAGTCCCAGTGATTAATGAAAAGCTGCAGGGCACAGCTAGAAGCTAAAGTCTCAATTATGAAAAAGCAGTAACTAGTTTAATGTGCTGATGCTTTTATACTTAAACTGACAGCTGTGAAAAATGGCAATATTTCCAATCATGCTTTAATAATTTATCATTAATTTATTGGCATGTCCAACACACTTTACTCCTACTGTTCTTTTTCTCCTTTTAGGCTCATGGCATTTCAACACTGAAGAGCAAAATCTGTTGCAAATCTCTAAGGACGAACCTCCTTATTGTGCCTGAGTGATTACTGTTTGCAGGCAGTCAGTATTATCAAGTAGGCCACAGTTTATCAATGTAGATAGGGTATGAACATTTTTGTGGGCTGTGATATGTGAACGTGTATCATTAGCTATTGCTAAATCACTTGAACTCCATCAACTTCAATGGAGTCAGACCAACTGAGAACACAGACGGCTTTGTGGGACGGGGGGCAGTTAGCCTCATGCAGGCAGTCTTCGTTCGTCAGCCCAGCAAGCTCTCTGGATGGAGAACAGGAGCTGTCTAAGTGTTCTAAATAAAAAATTAAATTTGGAAACTGTCCCTTTTGAGGATGGCAGTCAGAGTCTCACCTGCAATGAAATGTGTGGAAACATTATTATGTTTCATACTGAACAATTGAATTGGTGCAGCTAAGCCAATTTAAAACAGCTGAAGATCTACAATCCATACATTTTTGGGATATTCTGAATTTTTTCTTTCCTGTTTTGGTGCTCCCTGCTTACTCAGTTTCTCTTGATTTGGTGTATAAACAAAGGGAGAGAAACAAAGTCAAATAATAAAATCTTGTTTCAGTACAATTTCCATGCTGAATTTAGTTTGTCATGGTTCATGGCTGTTCCCAGGTCTGCTATGGACTAGACAAATACTCACAAAGATGAACAATTATGAATTTCAGAGTTCATTATTGCTTTTTTTGATAGCAGAAGTTAATCCTGTTTTATTTTTCATCTCATGCTCCTGTCATTTAGAAAAGCTTAATAATCCAAGCAGGAGTGACTTCGAGCATTTTTTTTTTTGACACAAACCCTCAGTCTTATTTGTGCTTTTGCATACATTTCTCTTTGTGTAATGGCTGACACTGCTGAGGTCTTGGTGATACTCAGTTGCTGTTATTTTTTATTGGACCTGATGACTCCTGAGCTTTTTTGCAAAGCTCATATAGCCCTAAATGGTAGCTGAACTCTTCTTGACAGCCTGGCTGTGCTGATGGTTGCCAATTCCCGGATTGAAAAGCAGCCTGGCCAAACAGTGGGGAAAGTTATTCTGAACTGTTTGATGTAAACTATTACAAAACTGCTATCTGGCTGTCGTTCATGAACTGACTGAATAGGAGAAACATGGCTATGAAAGAATATTAATACCAATTGATGTGACATCTGTAATGGTCTAGCAAGTATAACATATTATATTGCTGGACTGTTCACAAAAATCTGCAGTGCGTCCAATTTGAATTGATGTGATGGAAAGGACCTGTCAAGTGGTTTGTTCCATAGGTTGAGAATTTGCCGTTTCCTATTAAGAAAAAAAAAAAAAAAAGAAAGATACTTTGCCTTTGTTTGTATTTGCATTTGGAAATTTTTGTTTGAAGTTTTGATCATTTTGATCATTCTTTTCCAGGCAGACAGAGTTTATACTAATTAGTTAACAGTTCAATTATTATCAAAGGGGGTTTTGAATGAAAAGGAACCAAGTTCCCAGCCCTGCCCTAACTACATCTTTGAGCACCAAGTGTGGCACTTCATTAGGAATCCTGGAAATGGGCTAAGGAAAGTGAGTCATTAGTAATACTTATGTCTACTACTGTTCCTTAAAGGAATTGGATATCTCTTTTGAGAATTACTACCTGGAAAAGAAGGCTTATTCTAATCCACATTATCTGCCATGCTGTAGACCTAATACTGTCTTTTAGCAACATGTGAGAGAGTGGAGAAATACAATACAACATATACAAGAGGCTGGGATGCAAAAGGTGTATCTAGATTTGTGAGGTTCACAGCTGTTTATTGCTGGATGTACAGACAGCCACCAGTGATCACTCTATTATCACTCTGCTACCCTCTATTTTTCAGGCTCCTATTTTGAGGCTTGATTGCAGCAATTTGGAGGATGTATGCAAACCAATTCCAGCTACTAATTGAAGGAACTCCACTAATTAGAAAAGGCTATGGAACAAGTAACAATTGACAACAAGCATGGGGTCATTTTCTGTATTGAACACCCTTCGTAAAGTGACTTCTAACTTGAACAAATTTATCATTAGATTTTTCTGGACTGGAGCCAGACTTTGAAAAACATTATTCCTGTTGACTTTATTGCACTTCTAAGAATATTTGATATTTTCCTTAAAACCCCAACTCCTGGAGCTATGTGATTATTTAAGAGTCTTAGTTTCCATCAAGAAAAATAAAAAATAAATTTCACTGCTTCTTGATTGAGGAGAAAGGCTTGAAAGCATGTATCCCAAAGGCCCAACTAGAGAAGGCAGATTAAAAAGTGCCATATTTTATTTTTGATTTAAATATCACCTTTCTCAAAAGTTTCAATATCTGTTGGGACTGGCAGTGTTTTCTGAATGTTCAAAGTTAACAAGATTTTGACACAGATACCAATATAACATAGATTAGGTTATTCTTATTAGAATAAGAACATAGATTAGGTTATTCTTATTAGTGCAACTAAATGCAAAGATCACAAGATCCAGCTCTTAGATCTAGTCCCTTTATAGCACCTCTTGGTTGGCACATGCTCGCTATAGATTGATTCAGATCTTCACTGAGACAACCATTTAAATCAGAGAGAAATCAGTTTTGTAAGACATTTCTTTAAGTTACCTTCTCAGAGACAGTCAGTGCTTTCTCAAATTACTTTTTAAATAGGGATCTGTGTAATTGGGTAGGCATTGATTATCTAGTCATTGGCTGGACACTCCAGACCTTCTCTAACACACGTCCCCGAGAGCAAGGCTAGTAGCAGGCTGCTGGAGGACCATATCTCAGGATCCTATCTGTGGGATGGATGGCCATAATGGAACTTTATGCCATGGTACTTCCAGCGTAAGGTCCAGATGAAACTGTACCATGTCTGTTAGAGTAGCTTTCTGTGTGTGCCAGCGTGTGTGCATGTTTACAAGAATGCATGTGTGCATTTTTACAGGAACACATCTAACACTATATATAATATTCCATGTATTTGCATTAGTCTTCAAGTAGTAAAATAAAAAAACCCATTAATTTCATGTTTGTCATCTTAAATACCCTTTCTTAATAAGCTTAAACCTCTTACACTTATACCTGTGCTTTATCTCTTCCCAAGCGGCCCCTGCTTCCTAAAAATAGTTCCTTTCCAGTATGAGAGAGTATCTCTTCCTCTGCTGCTGAATTGGATAAGAATATTGTCCATTCTGCAATACAGGGATTTGTCTCACTTTCCCACTGCCTCAGTGAGGTATTTTTAGCAGCTATTAATGTTAACTTAATCCAAATATTATTTACAGTAGAAGCACCAGATATCTTAATAATGTCATTTAATACATATAAGTCTAGAAAATGCTGAAAATCCAGTCCTATTGCCACTTAGATAAGGTCAAGTGTTTTCTATCGAAATTCTGTGGCTCTGGAATTCAGTACCAGATGATGTGTCTCAGGTGCAGTGCAGGTACAGAAGGAAATGTATTTAATTAGTGTGATGCTTCACAAAGTACATGTGACAAAACCAAGAAAAAATTAACACACAGTCAAGGCTTGTCAGCAGCCTCACTGGTAAAGACTGCTTTAGGACCTAGTTTAACCATGATCTTCGTCTACCATAGCCAGCACTGAGTGTCTCTGTGGGCATTGATGCCTGACTGCAGTATTGCCATGAATAAGCATTCATGCTACTGAAAGTGTTGTCCTGATGGACTTTTTAGATTAGCCTAAGGTGTATTATAATATCATGACAAAGTACCAGTTTGTCTGTGACTTCTGAAGGTGTCTAAGTACCCTGCAACACAGATAATATAATCTGCAGCTTGTGCCAAACACTGCCAGATTTCATAGTGACCTACTTTCACTGAAAGTTAAAACCACTTAGACGCTTTCTCAGCATCTCTGTTACTGTCACAGTGGGGTTAGAGGTACACATGCAGTTCTGCTAGGGAAGTGTGCTTTGGGCTAAAATCTCAGAGAAAATATAACAGAGTGGTGGTCTTCCAATTAATTTCAACAGATCAAGCTCAATTGTGCTACATGTGATGTGATAAATTCAGAACCAATAAACAGTAGAAAGCAAAGGATTGTGTGTCACCTTGGTAGTGAGTAATGGGGGCTGTAAGTGGGAGTCATGCAACACGTCAAAAAGCTCCAGCCCACTAAAGGCATGCTACAGTTTGGCCTCATGTGACACACAGTTTGCTTACAAAGTGGCAAGCCAGAATGCCACTTATAAGGAAAACCAGGTCTACCATTTTTCTCCAGCTGTGTAGTTCCTCATTCACTACACTATTTGCCCCAACTCTAGACCTCAGGTAGAAGTTGGGCCTTCCTGCCCAACTGGAAAGCAACATCTAACCATTTCTAACTCAAGGGGACATTAGTTGGTTTGGGCTCTTTACCTAGTGGTAAGAATAACTGGGCACTCCTTCCAACTGCCAATGCTGCACCTCCCGGCTTCTTCCTGTTTGTAGCTCAACAGCTTGTTCTTCCCATAGTGATTGCACTACCTGTATATTGCCTTGGTATAACCATATTGTAACTTTACTCCCAGCCCAGATTCCCAGTGTGGGGACTGTGGAGACTGCTTTCTCCCAAGCCCTGGCCCAAGTATCTTACACAAATATTATTTCATGGTGGGAAGTGGAGGGAGCAGCCCACTTATTCTTCACCTTTTCTTTCTCCCTTGCCTTTCCCTCAAAAGTGAATCCAGCCTGGAACAGTTCACTTAAAACCACATTTCATACAATAATTGTTCAGAGAACAACTTTTGCGCAAGCTGAAGTCATGTTTGGCCACGCTGTGACACTGAGACCCATCCTGGATGAATAGAAGTGATCATGTCTGGCCCAACTTGGAGTGTTACAAGCTGACTCTACAAGGAAAGGTCTTGCATGGCTTATATTGCCAGGTAACGTTTACTACATGATAGAAAAATCGGTCCTTTTTCTTCTTAAATAAAAAGACAACATCAAATCTGCACAATAAGTCAGGGACTCTCTGGTAGACCCTGCAATGGGGAGGATGTACTCTAAATTGAAATAGCAGTGGTGAAAAGTGAGAAATTGTCTTCAATGCAGACTACTTAAATACTCAGAAGTCTAGGGATAATATGTGCTCTGATTGATGTATTGAAGGCACACTCCTAGTACCAGGGTAGTGTGATGGGAAAGATCAATTTAAAATGTCTAGGGCAGGAGCAGATCATTTGATAGACCTGCTTTAGGTGTATAACAACTTGGAAAGTTATCTCCAAGTTTTGATAATCACTTTGGCTTTTGAGACTGCCAATCTGTTTCTTAACTGTTCTTTTTAGTGTGAAAAAGTCTCCCATTTCTATTCTCTGCCCTATATACTTGGGTCAGGAAGTGAACATCCTATTTTTACAGCTTTGAAGCCAACTGGCTATATAAGCAGCTGATTTCTTCACAGAATCCTTCTCAGACGTTCTTTTATTATTTTTTTTTTTTACAAGAGGAGCCCTCACTATTTCCCCAGTCTCTACCTTAAAAGAAATAGGGCAACACAACTAAGAAGATTCACAGTTTTACCTGCTGAAGGGCATCATAGTTAATGGTATTCAGCCTGGCCATGAACTGCTAATGTTATTTAAACTGTGGCCCAATTAGAAAAAAATTGTTCTTTAAAATTATATTTTTTGAATAGCAGATAACAGAATAAAAAAATATATTAAAGAAACTTTCTGAATTTTCCACTAAGTGTGAATGCAGCACTTTTTTGTTTGAGAGTTACATTTCTGTTTGAGAGCTGAATAAGCTTTTGTTTGTTTTGAACAGTCTTGCTTCAAGAACTCATGGAAAGCACATTTGAATCTGTCTTATTACAACTTCAAGCTCAATTTTGACTTAGGAAGAGAACTGGAGAATCAAGATTACAGGGACTAACTCCTGTCTGGGACAAAGGCAGCCAACTCTGGATGCACATTTTGTTCTTATGGGACCTTATTAGCACAGATTCTGTTTCTTGGGTAAAAGAAGTTACTTATTCAGCTTCAAGGTACCTTTCTGTAAACACCAAAACAGGAGATTTCTTCCAAGCAACTATTTTGGGGAAGGAATTGTGAGGAGTTATTTTGGAAAGAAAATTAGGGAAGACAGTTTTTAATATGATTTTAATGTATGCAAACACAACATATGATGGTAACATTGCATTGCTGTGTAAAGCAAGTCATACAGATTTATATATTGAATTCTCTGTTAGTAGTTAATCTGCTGCTGGCCACCTGCAGAGGAGGAATGGAAAAGCTTCCTTTTGATCTCTTTTGTGAAATGACCTTTAAGGGTGAAAAAAATATAAAAGAAAATAAATGTGAATGAACCTTAAAAGGTTTGGTACAAATATTCTGTTGGGAACTGTTTGGTCCTTTAAAAAGATGTCCATATAGGACATAAAATGTATGAAAGAGAGTAACATCTGTGCTTTAGGTCAAGAAGGCTCATCACCCATTAATGTAACTCAGCTAACTTCTTACAGGTCACTGAGACATGGTGTTGGTCTGGTAGATTACTTTGTGAGTACTCTGTGTCTGAGCTGAGGACAGGCTTGAATATGGAAACGAAGGGTTAGTGGGAAGGACAGCAATTTAAACTCTGCTATGCAATACATCTCTTCTTGACAAGGGTTATCATTAAGTTGCAGTGTTTCTGTGCCCCCTATGCGGTATATGCATCCCTGTGCCTGAACTTCTAGTCTTTGTCTTGTACCTGATTGTTGGTTTGGGTCCATGACACTGGTAGGAATACAGCCCTAACCATGATTTATACTCATTTCAGTGGAAGGGTCCAGAGCAAAGCTCCTTCAATCTTGCCTGAATCAGTAAATATTAAAGATTCTCCCATGCATAGAAATAAACCTGTTTGCACCTTACATTATCTTTATGTGTAAATGAAGATAAATGTCTGAAAATCATGCTCATGACCTCTGAGTGGGCAGAGAGAATTCTGCCTATTATACCTCTCCATTTTTCTATGATGCTGAATTTCTCAAACTGTCTGTAAAATCTCAGGTTCTCCTCTGACCCTTGCACGTACCCAGACACCAGGAAGACATATGTCTTAATGGATAATGGCTCCATTGTGTGAATTCTGTCAGTATCATATCAGTGTGACATAAATATAGCAAATTAGCCGTATGCTACTTACATCAGAACTGCTTCAGCTCTTTGTGTGGAATGGAAAAGGTGCAAGTGAAAGCTCTCTGAAGCAGCATGAGTCTTTTCCTTTTTTAAACAGCGCTCCTGTGAGAAACTGCACCAAGTTTTAGATTCAGTACTCATTCAAGAGTGAGTAAGAAAGAACTAAGGTTCATAATTCACCTAAGCACTTGGAAATTGGTACTTTGGCAAAATTTTCCTTAAGGAATGCTATTGCCAGCCTTGACCAAGCACATGTGAAAATGAGACATTTCTTGTGCATATATCACTGTGTGCTTCTGTCTCTGCCACTACTGCCCTCCCTCCAGGATCATAAAATAGCATCTTTCATGACTAAATGTACAGTTTAGTTAAGGAAATTCTTTGTAAATGTGTTTAGTTTTTAAGACTCAAATTAATTGAGTTCATTCTTACTGCATCTTTATAGGTTAAAAAAAGTGGATGTATTTATTCTCCTGAATCAGAAAATTTTAATTGTGTCTGTTTTTCTCTTCCGGATATTTGCTAGATGGTACAGCTATTGCTAAAGGATAGTACTGCTTTTGTCACTTAAGAAGTATTGCAAAATGATATTCTGAGAAGTGTTAGAAAAAGCAACAAATCAAATATTTTAATATTTTCTTACCAGATGCATTTCCCAGTTCTAGATGATTCATTTTTATTAATATTAAAACATATGAATAATCAGAAAATACCCAATAACTTCTAAAACTAAAGGTGCTTTGGAATTTGTGCATTTTTCTGGAAAGTGAAGGTAATGAGTGTTATGAAAAAGTTCATAAACTTTTTGGAACTTACATCCCCCCTAAAGCACAATTCTTGAAACAAGGAATGTGCCAATATCTGGTTGTGTGTAATCAAAAATGACACAATACTGGAAATGAGATGTAGGCAATATTTTTCCAGAAAATATCAAATACCAAATACACGTGTTCTGTTTTTTTGCAAACAGTTGAATGTTCATTTCATAAGCTTGTGTTAGATCTCTCCCTGCCCCCTCTTTCCTGGGAACATCTTTAAACAATGGTTTTCAACAAGTCACTCTTTTTCAATTTTTCAGCTGTAAGGTATCAAATTGCACCAGTCTGATTGCATGTGTGTTTTTCCACACAAGTCAACACTGAATGCATGAACAAATTACTAGGGTGCATGTTTAAAATCTAAGTGATAGAAATAAAACACTGCAATAAAAATTTCTCCAATAGTGATAAGTAGACTTATAATAATGTCTCTAAAATAGTAAATACACTTCTGTTTTCAGAGCAGCTCTGTTGTGATGATGCAATTTGTATAAATTTTGCCAGAGGAGAACTTTGAACAAATATGTTGTGGATTAGTCCAGTGACTTTTTCAATATGTGAGACTACTCATGGAAGTGTTTTTGGAAAAGCGCAGAACTTCACAGACCCATTTTTCCCTTCCAAAATACTAGCTATGTTATACAAACATTATACTAATATGAGGCTTTACTCTTACTATTGTCCTGTTATACCTTAACTCTTCAGGCATCTCTGACTCATAGCAGTGATTATACTGACTTTGGTGGTATGTTGATTTAAATGAATTAAAAGCATATATTTGATCCGTATTAGAGGTCTGCACTTCTGTGATATCTTGACTTCAGATTTTCAAGAGTAGTGTGACAGTATGAAGAAATACAAATCTGGTTAGCCAAAAGTATCCATCTCCTCACTTCAGAAATTATGGCAACCCAAATTTGTGTTGGACCAACTATACCTGTATCTTCTTCCTAGTAATAGGTGCACAAAACTGGGTATCCTTTGGTTTTCCAACAGCTTCTCCACAGAAGTCAGCAAGAACCTTTGTACCTATCTGTAAATGCACGCAATGCTGATAGCACCAATCCGCAGAGGTAAAGAGAGGGCTACAGGTTTCCCTCCCCTTTGTCGCCACTTACGCTGACTCATTGGATAGTGGATAAGCCCCACAACTCACGGGATGGCTTCTTGCTTCAGGAGCATGCAAAATGCTCTGAAGGGGCACTGGGCTGTTGAGTTCCCTGATGTCGAGGAGCACTGTGAGTGATGCAGCCTTAATGAAGAAAAACGTTTCTCAGCCTTGTCTGAGAGAGCATTGGCTTAGTCACATCTTTTGCTAAGTGTAATTGCATATGGTTTAATTGTTAGGTGTCCTTTAATGACCAGAATTATGCCTGTATTAAAAACCTGTGCTTCCAGATTATTTCTATGGTGTCAGATGTGCAGCTACCTGCCCAACATACCCTGTATTCTACCTAACTCCCCATCTTACCTAGAAATGATACTGGTGTCTCAGGAGCTTCTTGTTAGAACACCAAAGCAGATTGGATGACATTAAAAAGAAGAAAAGAAGTATTAGGTAAACTGGCTCTTGCATTTTGCAAAATACAGTATTGAATTTAAACATGATTTTTTAGTACTGTACAGCAAGGTTTGACTGGTTCAAAGATTGCCCAGCTTCTAATGCCAAGGCTTCCTGAGCCATGAGGAGGGATGGCCACACTTCAAATGCTAATAAAAATAATAATAATAATCAGGTCAATAATAAATTACCAGTATTCTGTGCAGAGATTATTTACTGGAATTTTGAGACTTGTCTTATTTTATAGCTGAAACAAAGCAAAGGTTAATTTATAGCTCATTTGTATTTTCCCTGCTCAAGCCCATGCTCAACCAATTGTACTACTTCACTGTGGCTCAAGGGAAATTTTACCACTGCTTTAATGGAAACAGAATTGGTAACCTAGAACATGTTCCTCTTTGGCATTACTCTGTCTGTATTCAGTTGAAATCTGTGGTGTGGATACTGGTGTAAAACTGCATTAACACCCCTGTGAAACAGGTCCTTAATCCCCTGCATCCATGCAAATTGTGTAGACCTCAGTGAACTGAATATTCAAACTTTGTATTTATGCTCAGAAAAGGGAAAACACTCCCATAGTTCATTCGCATAATAAATGTGATGGGAAAATAATTCTATGGGGACAAACATTGTTTGGTTTGTCATGAGACACACTTGACAGTTACTGCTTTGTCCCTTTTGTGCTATTGCAATGCAGTTATAAGATTATGCTATAAATCTGAAAGACTGTTTTGCAAAGTTCGTATCTGCGTTTGCTACCTTTAATATTAATAGGAGAATATCTTTAAAGTGAGTAAATTGAGAAAGTGGCTGAAACTATAGTTTATAAAAGAAGATTAGTGGGTTTAATATGCACTGGAGAGTAAAAGAAAAATCTTATTACTGTATGGAGAAATTACCTCATAAAGAAGCTAATACAGCAGGCTAGGGAGTAATTTTTAACAAGGTTTTTATGATGCACAAGTGTAGGCAAGTTAATGAACTTATCTTTCTAGTTATTTTCAGATTGTAACAATGCATTTCTTTTCAGTTCCTGTGCTTTAAAAAGTAAAACACATTTAATCACTTACAATAAAACTAACTCATTAGTTTGATAAATCAAGTAAAATCCTATACTGCTCCTGTTGTGGCAGTACTGCTTAGAAACTAGATCAGGTGAAAACATTAAGTATAGAACAGAGCAAACTACCAGGTTTATTCATTATTGGAATTAAAAGGTGTCACATTGACAGGGAATGTTCACTTTTGGAAAGACCTGCTCTGGTCTCCGTAACAGAACGTAGGAAATAAAAACTAAAATAGGGACTCAGGCCAAGATCTTGTTTTAACAATTCCACTCTTTGCAAAATAGCCATGTGGTCTTTGACATTCATAAAACAGACATCTGAAGAATGTCACATCCAACAGCAAAGAAACCACAGGGGGGAGTTGGTAAATACAGAATGTCCATCTGTCAGCACCCCAGCATGGCATGCGTAGGTATTGTTTAGGAGGAGCATGTCCACATTTTTCTGCCCAAATGCAAAAGACAGACTGCTGAGTAAAACAGTTCAATCTTTATATTGATTAGAGAGATGTGCTTTCCTACCATACAACAATGACTGTACTTGAAATTAATTCAGCAGCACTCTAAAGGAAAGACTGAAGGTTGTCAGACACTCACTGTAGGTTTTAATACAGACGTCCTAGAACAGAAATAGTGTGGACATACCACAACAATTTGACACTACAATAGGTCATTTCATCGAGAGCTTATCAGAACTTCATCTAGACCACAGTCATGTAAGCCAGAGTCATGTTGAATGTTAGCATTATTCACAGCTTCCATTGTGTCATGGGATGGGACAACCTTCCCAGAAGCACACTGAAGGGAAGAGAGGAGTATGCTGAGAAAACAAGCTATTTCTGATCAACTAATTGACATAAACAGATGAGATGGCTGGGTTTCTCCTTTGCTGATGAGAACATTCTCCCAGAGATGTGGAAGAACTGTCGGCAAAGAGCGGCAGCAGGAAGCTTTCTGCTATTACAATACTCTGAGTGATGAGCAAGTTGCATACTGCTCAAAGCGTTTGAGTGTCTCCACACCCTTGTTAAAGGTCACAGGCAGCAATCTTTACTGCACTGAACCTATTAATCTAAGAAAGTTTATGGTTGGTGGGAAACTGGAGTTGTAATTACCACAGTGCATTTACCTTGGGGTGGAGAACTATTGGTTCTCCCAAGTCACAGTTTGTGGTTTGTACACTGCTGATGATCCAGTGAATACAGCTAAAATGACTAATTTGTTATCTAGGGTTCACTGGTGTCTTTTTCTGTTCAAAGCAAATAACCTCAAATAGTTCTGCTAAGCTGCATCTATATACTGTAACAAGCACAGATCTGTAGAGAGGTCTATCTATCCATCTGTCTGTTGAAGGGCCTCTTGAAAGCATGTCTGACAGTGGTTTTCCTGCTTCCCCCTTTTATGGTAGACTGTGCTGCTGTCTTTTTTGGGGACCAGGATAACACAGTCTTTACTGAGACCTCCTTTGAATCTTATTGTTCTACAGGTAATTTTGGCTTTGAGGGAAAAAAGTTCTCTCTTCTTTTACTTTTTCCTCAAGAAAATTTTCTAGCTCTGAGAAAATGCTGTGAACTGCTAAAATGCAATATCTGAAAATATTAACAGAACAAGGAATACTATTTTCATCTTTCTTATTCCAAGATTCACTTTCCTCTGTCCCTATCCAGCATTAACCTAAACGTTTTGATGCTACATGTTTAATCTTCAGAGTGGATGATGGCTGTGTAGTATAGATGACCCTGATCTTAAATTAAAATTCGAATTGCTCCTGAGTTCTCCCAAATTCAAGCCACCTCAGTCATTAAGGTTGGTGTGACCTTGACTCTGGTGTTTAGACCTGACCTCTACAGGTTGTTGACATGACAACTGCTGGATGCCCCTGAAGTGTAGGCTTATATCAAAATGATGTGATTCAGTCTAATCACTGACTTCTTGAGAAACTTCTTAAATCAGAATTGACTGGAAACTGAAATAAGCAGCTGAAGGAGGAGAATGGGAAGAGGACTGTTGTTTTGTTCACTGGGATTTTGACTCTGTTACTTGATCATGGCATCCCAAGTTTATCTCCCTCTCAGTAAATTTGAACTTGTCTTTCAGTGAAAATTTTATATGAGGATGAGATTCCACCACCACTTTTGTTTCTCTATGATGCATCTGTGTCTTTTATTTCAGCTTGACAAAGACTGGTCTTTGAAATATTTTTTGCTGAATTAAAAAAGGAAATAAATTGTGGATGATTTTTTTCCCCAAATTTAAAAAAAAAAAATAAAAATTAGACACTGTGAATGCTGCAGAGTCAGAGGCAGCAGTGAGAAGGTAGCAGATATTGATCATCTGTGATTAGAGAAACACTCTCTGTCAGATGATAAATGACATATTTGTTTGTAACGCTGAAACCTTACTGAAAGATTTCAGCTGTTTTTCTGTATATGTCATTGGAAACCAATAAAAAGGCAACACTAGTGTGGCTGGAAAGAAAAAGTGTGTGAAGAGAATGGGCCAACTTCTGCTCTCAGTAACCTTATGCAAATGTAAAGTAATTACAGTGCAGACCAACAAGTTCCTCTAGATTTATGTCACTCCTTCCTCTTTAAATCAGAACAGCATTGGGGAAAGATGCAATAATTCTAGTGCAGCGTTTGCCCAGGAACAAATATTTTAATGGACACAGCCCTCACTGTGCCATTTTTTTCCACACTAGCTATTAAAGCAATAGATCCTTCTTTAGACTGTATAGATTAATTAGTCAAGACACCCAGTTCCAAGACCAGCTATCCCTTCCGACTAAGAAAAGCTGCATGATAAGATCAGGTAGAAATGGTGTTTGAAGTATCACAAGAACATGCCTTTACTTTCAATTTTAATGGATTGAACTTGGACAGAAATATTGAAAAACAAACTTTTTTTGGTTTATCTAAATATTTCTTCTCCAGAAAACAGGGATGTGCAAATAACTTCCCAATAAAATTAATATAACAATCAAACAAATGAGTAAAGCATAAAATCTTTGCCGTGATTTTTTGAACCTGCAAAAAGTAACAAGTTCAGTTTGAGAGGTGGGAAAAGGCTCTTCCTGTCATTATTTTGACCTGAACTTTTGCCTGTCCGTGTTCAGAAACAGATGCTGGTTTCCCAGACACAAACTGTCAAGCATCATGGGAAAAATGGCAAACATTTTTCCACCAAAGTTTGCACATATTCTGAAAAGTGATTACATCTGCTGGGCTTGCCTCATTTTTGCATATGTTTTGCACAAATAACTCAGCTTCACTGGCTGAAACCTTTTCAGGAAATGAAATTCAAAGAGCTATGTTAAAAGCTGTCATCAAAAATGTCAGGTCTCAGTTTGCAACAAGGGTGTGTTGACTTGCCCATGTTCCCAGTGCACATGCTGGGGGGCAGGGGGGAAGTTGTTTGTGGCATAGATGGATGGTATGTGGGCTTACTCAGTGCAAGGAGGGAGCTGATGCCAGGCAACTTCATTGAGCGCTTACCTCTCAACGACATTGTTTATCTTGAAATATTAAAGACCAAGCCGTAGCAAAGAAAAACATGAAATACTGTGATTTAATTTATTGTGTGCCCCATCTAAACTTGCAGCCACTCCTACCTTAGTGATTTAAGCTTTTTGATGTTGGAAGGGGGCTGCTAACAAGACTCTTCCAGCGAACAGGTGGAGGCACCACTCGTACTTGCCAATTAGCCATCTGTCAGTCTAACTGATCATTTTGCAATAATGATATAGTAGTGATCAATTTTGTGATATTTCTGGTAGGGGAACATGCTTGGGCTTTACCTTACAAGCCAAAGAGAGAACCAGCAGCACATCTTGGGAGAATGCCATGGAAATTGTGTTTTGTGTTGCACAATGTACTGCTGGAGTGCATTGTGTTGCAGGAAGAGCTGAGCTTGCAGAGACAAATGGCAAGCTCTAGATCTAATGTTATCAGGAAAATGACTGTCAGTAGAAGGAATTTGTTGTGTCAACACAATGCCCAGGATAAGGCTGTCAGAAACCAAATGTAGAGCAAGGCTAAGAAAACTTTTAACATCGAGTGCTATATAAGAATGGACACAAGCCAGTGAATAAAAGTATGTACTCAGAAGAGGAGCACAGAGCAAACTTGAACTCAGCCATTGTTAAAATGTAAGAGAACCTTCAGTACAGAATAAATCTCACATAAGAGTTGGAGAAAGAAAAGTGTGAACTGCAGAAAGTCAGAAATGAAAAGTTAACAGACATTCACAGCTCTGAAATCTCACTTCATGGACAGCAAAGGGAGACCTGCAAAGGACAGGTGGCCATGAAAAAATAAAACCCTTTCATGGAAACTGTGCATCCATAGCAATGCAACATAAGGCAAAAACCATATTGTTCAGAGCAGGAGTAAGCATTGCACGGCCCAGCACACCATCTCCCTGGGTATCTGGAGCCCTCCTGGGGTGGTGGTGCTTTAGCCAGCAGGCCCTGACAGATGCTGTGGGGGGATGGGGGAGATGCTTTAGTGAAATCTGATTCTTTATCTTGTTCTCCAGCTTTTCCTGATAAAACCAGTTCAGATGCAAGGGACAGCTGAGTGCTCTTGCCCCTGCCAGTAGGACCATGGCCAGGGCTCATCTCACTGCGGGGCGACCATCTGCTGCCACTTAACAGCACAGGAAACCACCACTGAACAAAAGCATCCACTCCTAGAGCATCCCACCTCCTGCCACAAAATGGAGGGGTAAAAGAAATAGTACTATATCAAATATGATATACAATGAAGAGAGGGCAACAAACACTGTAGGTAAGGTTATTGGGTAGATTTGCCCTTGCATGCCACCAACAGATACAAGGACGTTATTATGAGGCTTAATACAGCTCAGGCAAACAAAGGGGAGCAAACAGCAACTGGGGTGGTGGAAGGATGGAGAGAGGGAGTGTGGCCTCCCCCATCTGCAGAGAAACCCCTCTGCCATGATGAGATTTGATTTTGAGAGGAGCTAAGCCTAGTGTAGGAGCAGACAGGGTGGTGCCTTTCAACAGCATCACTCCTCAACAGTGCAGAATTTCCTGGTGATCCTCTGTATGCCCTGCATGGTATTTTGGTGTTTCTGTCAGTCCATGTACGCGCTCACATGCCATATTGCATTGCCACCTGAATAAGGGATAGTGAACACACACTGTGAATTTCACTTATCCAAAGATTTGCCTGATTATATAGTTACTCACCATGAATTTGCTTTCTGCAGTCTTTTCTTGAGTTTTTTCACAAGGAAATTGGAAGTCTTCATTTTGAATCACCAACATGGGAAAGATTTGAAGTGAATAAAAAGATATAACATTTGGTTTAGTAAAAAATACCTACTTAAACCTCAGTTTTCTTTTTTACAGAAATGCTAAAAATTTTGAACTGGTCAAAACTTATCTAGGATGTGTGCCAGCAAATATATGGATATGAAATTGCCAGCAATACAACCATAGCCATTTATTGCATTTTGACTTTATAATCAGAGAGAAAAACAAAGGCTTTATTGTGGAAAAATATTAAAGCATATAGAGCTTCCAAAGAAGTGGGTAAAAGGGTGCAGATGCACACTCTGAACACAGGGGAACACTCAGTCGCTCTTCCCACCTATAGTACTTGCTACCATCATGTTCACCCAGAAAAACTCTTTTCAAGGATAGACAGAGAACCTGAATCTTCTGGGAAGCAGACTGGTCTGTCAGGGGTGCATGAGGTGTTCCTGGGGAGGCCTGTTTAGAAATGAGTTCTTCTGAGTGGCAAAACTTAATCAGGCAATCTGAGTGAACAGAGGCTTTCCAGAAACATCTTTTGGGTATTTTGGAGAGCTGTTTAGCTCCGGCTTGGATTTATGACTTTCTTCTGACATAGTTTTCTGTCTCTCCTGAGAGTAATGCTGAGATGATCCCAAGGCATGATGTGCCCTCAAATGTGATATAGGTGTTCCACTGGATATACAGGGCAGATCTTGGGGCAGGAGCCTGAAAGTATTGTACAGAAAAGAGAAACCCTAAAGTGGCTGGCTTACTTTTGGCTTTCTTGCAGAAAGGGCATAGTAGGAAGTCAAGGTCTTCAGTTACCAGGTGTTTATTACCTGTGAAGCCATTGATTCTGTTCTTCTTTTTGATTGTGACTTCATAATTTTATCAGAAAGTAAGGGCAGAAGCACCCCATTCAACAGAAGAAAAAATGTTCTGGGATAGAAATGCTGACAGCAAAACTCTAGGAACAGTAAAGATCTTGACCTGGAGTTAGTATTTTGCTGTTAC
Source organism: Strix uralensis (assembly GCF_047716275.1). Taxonomy (NCBI): domain Eukaryota; kingdom Metazoa; phylum Chordata; class Aves; order Strigiformes; family Strigidae; genus Strix; species Strix uralensis. The sequence goes on along the minus strand of NC_133980.1, from coordinate 15,946,074 downwards.
GCTTTCAACTGTTGCTGAAGACTATCCTCCCCACCCCCTCTGCCCCTCCAGAAAAGGATATGAGCTTGAAGTACAAACCGGCTGTGCGTTTGCCAGTCAGACCAGGGTGGGAACTCCACCTGCTCACAGCCTTGCTCTGTTAAAAGCTACTAATCCTCATAAAACTGACCTTTCTGCTTTTTTTTTTTTTTTTTTCCCCCCCATCTCTAATTTCCTGCATTCCTCACACTCTATTCTCTCTTTGTCTAGAAACTCATCTTGGTCTCTTTTGAACATACTGATTCATAAACATATGTTCTAAGTTACCTCTCTTGTCTTTGGTAACGTATTCCACATGCTTACATGCCATTTTATGAAATAGTTTTCTTTAACCTTTTTATTTGCCTCAGTTTCCTAATGTTCAAAATATATTATTTTCTTTCATGATTTTTTCTTCATAAATATATTGTACAGCTAAACAATGATGATTTTAATAAAAAACCAAAACCATGGAAGGCCTAATCCTTCTTTGACACATGAGAGTAAATTCTGTCCTTAGTTACGTTTGCATAACACCAAAGTAGAAAAAGCTCTCCACTTTCACAGGATTTTAATTTTGGCAAATCACCTTAGTTTATGACTAAATCTTGGCTTACAAAGTATCCAGGGGAAGCTGAGAGATATATTGAAAATAATTTAGAAATTTATTTCTAAAATGAGAAATTTAAAAATTATGTTCTGATATAGTGTAGTGTCTTCATCTTTGTGTGCAATCATGCATGCTTATGTGAACATGTGTTATATCTAAGGATAGCCATGCAAGTAGAATATCCCAAAAACAAAGTATCCTGCAGCTGAATTCTTATATTTTTTCATTAGTGATTCAACTTTAATAATAAATGCAATTGGAATTGCAACAGGCAGAAAAATGTAGAATATAGAATTTCATAAAATCTTCATTAAAAAATAAATAAAAAGCAGTAGCAAATAACCCAAACAAAATAAATTCAGTTTTTAAAATCCCTGCACAGATATGCTGCAGAAGGAGGGATATGCAAAGGGAGAACAGAAAAAGGCCACTCCATATCTTAAGTATTAACAGAAGACAGTAGAGTTGCACGAGTGTCACTGAAGGTGGAATCTGGTGTATTTTTTCCTGATAAAACAGGAATTAAAGGATGCAACTGACCCTGCAAAGAGAGACAGTCTATAACTCCAAGGTCTAAGTACCTTTCACTTAGAAGATTCAAGGACCGAGAGATGGTTAAATAAGTTTATTGAGATTCAGTTAGCCTGTTTTGCTTAACTTTGCTGAGGTAGGTAGTCCAGCACCTTTAAAGCCTACTGTCTGCATACTCCAGTAACAGGGACACTAATATTCTAAACTGGTCCCGTTGTCAAAAGCAACACTCAAGAAGATAAATCACGCAGCAGTAATTGTGTATTAAATGGCAACTGAAGTAACTTACATGAATTTCTGCTAAGGAACACATAGGTTTCAACCTATGCTTCCATTTATCCAAATCCTATGTGAAACCAGTCTGAAATCCAATTAAATGAATATCTGATAAGAGAATGAAGCTATTAAAAGCATAAAAATCTGCCAAAATGCAATGATTGCTTTACCAGTGAAATAAAATGTGCTGAAAGGATAAACCTGTGGCAAACCTATTCATGGCATGTACTGAGCATGTTGTGGAACCCTCTCAAATGAATACGTGACAAAGGAATAAACATGAAAGAAATACACTGATTGTACACTAAGGCTGTGCATTTCAGAGAGATTCACCGTATTATCTTCCTTATTCATGTGGATAACAGGCTTACTTATGTCTTCAAAAATAATTCTTTCTATCACACTGCAACAATTCTAAGCATAGTGATAAATAGAAGGTATGAAAATGATAATGTATAAGAGCTGGTGGAATTTTAAAGGATCAGAACTGAGCCAAATTTTCAGATGAGATTGCTTGACATGGAAAAAACCTCGCTGGAGAAAAAAAATGAACACAATAATCTGTGTATTGCATATTTATAGTTCAATAATTTGAGATTTATGAAAATCCTTATCAGAGGTTTTATCCCTGTTGTATAACTTACATGGTTTTGGCATCCTTTGCAACTGTTCATGAGCAACAATATCCAACAGATTTACAGGGTTGGGTTTTTTTTACACTTCAACTTAAATTTAAAAGTGAAAGTTGAAGCATCAGCTGGCAAAACCTGCCTTTTGTCAGTCAAATACAATATATGAAAAAAATAGCATGGTAATGTTTATTTTAAAAGGGACAATATTTTTCTTAAAATTAAGATGAAAAGGATCAATCATCTAATATCCTCAACTTCTGGGTAGCACAAAAAGAGACTCTGTAAAAATAGTCTGTAGCTATACCCATATCTCTATCTCTGTATAAAGATCTAACATCAAAACATGCAAAATAGGGACAATTTGTTTACCATACAAACTTTCATAGGGTGGAAAGGTTTTTTTTCCTTAAATGAGCAATCTTTTTGAGGTGAATTACTGCCTTATAATATCACATAACATCACATAACTGGCTATATGGCTTCGTGGCTTAGTATTTTTTTCCAGATGACAGAAAGTAGGACAATATTTATAGCTGAAATGTCCTTGCTCATTTTTTTCTATAAAAGCGGTTTGTGCGTTTTGAAAATAACAGATGAATTTCCCAGAAGTATTTAGAGGTAGCAGCAAAGCAAATATCTGCTTATTTATTATTAGAGAAGATGTTGTAAGTGGCTGGTAAGCAGAGCAGACTTCTGCTGGGTTGGACGTTGTAGCTCAAAGAGAGGTTTTAGCAAATGTTCTTGGAATAGAGCAGCAGCTTTCTCAGAAAGGCTGGATTACCCAGAAGTTTTGTCTGCCACTCCTATACATTTGCAGATTTCAAATTAAGCTTTTTGTATATATTCAGGCATAAGACAGACTTAATCAATGGCATCTGTATAGTTTAAAAATTCCGTTACTGTTGTAGTGGTAAAATGGTGAACTCAGGAACTGTATTTTAAGTGCTTAGGTTAATTTTCTAGCCAGACAAAGACAATAGCAGTTTCTTAGCACTTGCTAAGTACAAGTTAGTCTCCCTGGACTCATGGTGTTGAGTTGCCATTCTCACAGATTTCAGCAGCTCTCATCACTTTCCTTTATTTCAGATACTATCCAGTTCTCCCCAGATCATACCTCTACTACATGACTGTTTCATGATGAACATGAAATTCCTGGGACTCCATAAGATTTAAGAGCTGGATCTGCTGGTTGAGACTGTGGAGCTGGACTCCAGCAGGCTACTGATGGGCAAAAGCCTCATTAACACATCTCTCAGGCTCTACACTTCATGCTTTGATGTCATCAAATATATGAAACAGTGAAGTTCATGGTTAGGTATTTTGCATTTAGACTGCAGAAAAGCATATGTAGGTTTCCTGCCTTCTCTAAAAGATACATTCATTGCCCACATTATATTCTGAATTTCATGGCATCCAAGAACCAGAAAAAGCTGTATCTCATGGTATATTTCTATGGCCCCCATACTGCATACCAGCTGAAGTCTGACAGAAACTCTACATCAATAAACCATGCATGAAGAACTGCACTGTAGAAATAGGTAACACATCATCAGATGGTGTGCCATGAGTTTCTGCTACAGTTTGGAAATATCAGTGTAGGCAAATATTCCATGAGGCACAAATAGATCAGAGGGTAACTATGAACCACAAATATAATACAGGCAAGTGCATTCGTGTGTGACAGGCAAGATATCTCCACAGGAAAGGCAAGCACTGTGCAAAGCCCTGTTGAGAACTCACCTGTACCACTATCTACGTGTCTCATGCCTCAGGTTCAAGAAAGATAAATTCCATCTAGGATGAAGGCAAAGACAAAGCAGTTGATTAAAGGTATGGAGGGCCTATAGAAGACTAGAAGGAACAAGAGAAAGGCTGAGAGGCCTACCATCGCTTCTGAAAGATATTAAGGATGGAGGCCAAGGGGGAAAAGAGCTATTGAGGACAGTCAGGAACACAAACCAATTCAGTACTTCTTTCCAAGAGGAAGACCTCACCACCAACAGTGTAGTAGCAAATGTCATTTGGTACATTGGTAAGAAATGGTGAGGAAATCCTGAATGCTCTCTACATCTCTGCAGAGTTCATGCAGAGGGAAGCAAACCCTTTCTTTCACCTCTGGCATCCCCACAACTAGATCAATGCCTTGGTATAAATGCCCTTGTATACACAGCCTGAATGTACAGATGAATTTACAGGTACACCCAGCAGCTGTGCCCAGTGCATGGGCACCAAGAGCAGAGATAGCCCCGTGGGCCTCCTGAGCACAAGGGCTGCCTTAGGGCCAGCACCCCAAAAGCCTGCCTCTGAAGGATGCTGGATGGAGGGGTGACAAACAGGGCTGCAGCAGGTGGGGCTGCGGGGGGTCTTGTCACCCCCATGCCACGGCAACTTAGCAGTCACAATGCCCCAGGGGGGGATAAAAGGGGCATCCTCCTGTGTCCTACTGCTGGCCTGTCCAGTTTCACCATCAGGACAGAGCTGGCCCAGGGGCAGCCTGAAGACATCCAAGAGGAGCTGGTGGAATTACTTGGAGGGGTCGGAGGGAGGAAGACTGGAGGCTGGATGAGGCTGCTGGAGATGAGGAGAACCACCAACACCTGGCAGTGCCTGAGGCTATCAGGCCTTTTCAGTTGGATAGTAGTGGCAAGACCAAGGGAACTTGAGGAGCACTAATGTCCAGTCTAAACCTCCCCTGGGGCAACTTTGAACCATTCCTATGTGTCCTATCAATAGATCCCAGGGATAATTGCTCAGCACCTCCCTCTCCACTTCTCCTCCTCAGGAAGCTGTAGAGAGTGATGAGGTTGCCCCTCAGCCTCCTTCTCCAAACTATACAAACCCAGTGTCCTCAGGTGCTCCTTATAGGACATGCCTTCCAGTCCCTTCACCAGCTTTGGTGCCCTCTTCTGGATGCATTCAAGTACCTTAACATCTTTTTGAAATTGTGAGGCCCAATTTACAGGATTGCATTCCATACTGTGTCCCCCCACAGTATGGGAGTACAATTAGCACAGCTATAGTGAAGTATTTCAGGGTGTGCTAATTCAGCATGCATTTACCTTGTGTGGCCCTTTGCAAAGAGGACAGCATGGTCTTAAAATGCACTGGCTACCAGTTCGTTTCCAAGTGTTATTCAAAACATAGGTTTTAGCTTGTAAACTCCATGTCATTTGAAATCCTTGCTCCTTAAAGACTGTCCCATTTTAGGGCTGACCGATTCTGAAGTGCTGAAAAATCATTGAAACCTGAAATTATCCTTCCTTCATCTTCTCACTGTGTGCATTTTGTAGTCCAGTCACACACACATTATAAACAATTTTTATTCTTGCCTGTGTTACTGAAGAAAATATGCCAAATAATCTTGGTTTTAGTATTTCTGATTATTCCTTTAACTCACAAAGTCATCATTCAATTCCTTCTGACTAGACCTGGCTGCTGAAAAGAGGCACAAAGACTGACAGAAGTATGGTAACCCAGAGCTGCTCTGCAAAAGATTGGCAAGGCTGTATGAAAAGGCTTGGAAAGCATCTGCTCTCACACTATGCTTGGCTTCTGTTAATATTCTCACTATTAGTCCTCCAGCTTCATGAGAATAAAAAAATAAATAACACTCTAATCAGAAAACAAACAAACAAATAAGCTAAGGTTCCTGGGTTCCTTCCTTCTGTCTGATCAGATCAGAAAATCTGGCTTGATTTTTTTATTCCAGCAGCCTAGTCTGCATCCTTCCAGATCTAGTAAATCTGTCATCAGTAGGCTTAGGTAAGGACCTGCTCCATCTCTTTGATGGAGGTGAGAAGCTTTTTTAATGTAAAAGCTGCAGGACCTGCTCCTGAGGAGAGCAGAAGTTCTTCATGCTGCTGACCAGGAAAAAAGGGGAAGAAAAGAAAATGATTCAGGCTGGAAGGCAGAAAAATGGTGACTCTTTTGAAGTGACATCATTTCTAGTTTTGATTGAAATAATTACAGACAGGCAAATCCTGGGTAATATGCAGTGTTGTATTACGGGAGTAGCTCTATTACTCAAGCTTGTCACCATATGACTTTGCTATGGCTGGATGAAAGCTGCCTGGTTTTGGGATAATGGCCTGCTAAAGCAGCCGTTTCAGCGGAGAGGCAGAGCTGACTCAGGCTAGAGCAATGTTAGACTGAGCTTGCCCAGAGAAACAAGGGTTTGAGGGTCTCAGGGGAATGCAACAGTCACTCCCTAAGCAGAATAATTCAAAGTAAATGGCATGCCAAAAGGGTTGTTATTTTAGCAGAAGTCACCAGGATCTTACATTGTGCATGAAGTGAGGCTTCCTGAGCAATAAAATGGGTTAGAAGGGGGAATATTTGATACTTTAGGGCTGGCATTGACTAGTATTTAAATTAGTTTGAGCTGTTGCTAGTTCCACAGTTTGACACGTTGTGTCCTCAGACTGATGTTCACTGTGATCTGAGTGAAAGATTATATAAAAAAATCAGTCTTATGCAAATGCAGAAATGCTGGCTTGTAAGGTGGGCTCCCTTTCTTAACATAGAAAGTACGTATAGTTTGCAAACAAGCATAGCACATGAGAGACTCAAGGGATTGCTGAGTGATTTTTCCCCTTTCTCCCACCCTGTGGCTCTGCTCTTGAGCATTGACCTTCATTTTAGAACTAAAATCTAAGGAACGTGAGCTCTGCTCAGCCCATCTGAGCTGCCGTCAAGTAAGATGAGGGGGCATCTGCCTGCATAGAATGTCACAGAGGTGTTTGTGCTCATGAACATCGCTGCCTGCTCTCCACTCAGGTGCAGCATACAAACCCCTGGGCTGAACAAAACCCATGGCTTTTCCTGCAGGGGTGGACATGAGGATGGCCTCCCTCTGCACAGCATCTGCTTAAAATGTTATGACTGTGGACTACCGTGTAGCTTGTGGAGACTGTCATCAGTGCTGCTAAATCCACTAAATGGGAGACCTTCCTGCAAAACTTGCCTGTTAGCTCTCAGTTTTGGCTGGTAGCAAGTAACATGTAGACATTATGATCTAGTAGAGCACCATGGCAGTGTCATCAGGATAGGAACTGTACAGATAACACAAATTAATGGTGATATTTGTTTTCTCACTGCTGACCCTGACACATACAAATGTTTGGTAACAGCTATGGATTGCTTCTCAAAACGGACTAAAGATAAACCCCTACAGGATAAACTACCCAAAAGTGTTGAAGGTCTCTGATTGAATTCATCAGACATTCATGTGTATCCGCACAAATCAATGATCAAGGCAGGGAATTTGTCAATCAGGTAAGTGAGGAAATACATTAACAGGTGACAGACAACAATTTGCCAGGGCACATAACCCTAGAGCCAGCAAGCTTGTGAAATGGCAGAATTGAACTGTGAAAGACAAATCACTGAAGGTGGGGAGAGTGTCTTCATTATGTCTTGCTCTCACATGCAACTGCAGAGCAAAGTCCAGTGAATTTTTTACTCTTATCCTCTGCTACATTAAAAATGTGAACAACCTGTTAATATACATTACAAATTCTATTACTGCTTCACTTTAATAGCGAGATAACAATTGTGTGCCATTTACATATTTTGCATTTTATTGCTCTTGCATAATTCATCATAAGTAACATAACATGCTTGTCAGGAGAAGTTCTGCAAAATTTAAGAAAATGGAAGGTGAGCTGAAACACGATAAGAAATAGCAAATGATATTGAGACATTTAGGTAAAAGAAAAGGAAATGAAGTAGAAAGTAAGAAGCATGAATGGAAGAGAAAAAATGAACTGATTACAGTGAGGAATAAAATGGAAGTGTGGAGTAGAAAGTGACATCCTGCAAAAATGGGAATGCATGGCTCACACACCATAGGTGAGATGGATTTAATGATGACTAAACTGGATATACTGCAAAAGCGTAATTGTTATGGAAGAACACATGTTTCAGAGAACAATTGCAGTGCTGAATCAGTTAGAAAAGCCTGTAGAAAAATGGAGCCATGACTGAGCAGACTGTGTTTTTGAAAGAAGTGTTATCTTTGAGAGCTCTTAAAATTGATCCATTTCACATTAGTACAATAATCTGCAGTAGGATATAATAGAAGGATTTTATCAGGTTTTCTACATTACAATCACCTTCATTTGTCTTGTTAATTTTGGCAAAAAACCACTCAGACAATGACATTACAATGTTCTTCTTTGGACCAAAATTTGATCTTATTTCACATCTGGGCAAAGTAAGCTAAAAGCACACATACATGTAAAATTTTTTATTATCTAATAACTAGAACTGTCAAACTAGAAACAGAATGCAGTTAACTGGTTTCAGATTCCCTTCTGCCCTTAAACATAAGCCAGGTTTAAGGAGATTGTGGTCCTGTTAAGGGAATCCTGAATGCCCCATAAACAAAAGCCAAGTTTAGATTGGATGTGATCTGCCTCTGAAGAGTCCAAAGGGTTTTGTGGTGGTAGCTGAAACAAGATAAATCTCAGCAATTTTGGCTTTGGAGAGGACAACACTGATAGGTTTGTAATTTCCTTTGATTTCAGCTCCCATCCAACTGTAAACATCATGCTGAACCATGGGAGGGACCTGGGCATGGGCAAGTTACAAGCAAACTGGATGTTCCCTGGCTCAGGACGAGCAGAAAATCAAGCACGACACATGTTTCATCACTGGAGAAACTCTTCTCTCTGGGCTTTGTGACTTGTGTGTTACTTCCCTTTGCATTTGTGGTCACATATGAACCCTTGGCAACTGAGCAAACAACTTGCTGTGTAGTAGCATTAGGAAAGGATTGGTTATAGCTTTCTTCGAACATCATTTAATGGCTAAAAATGAAGAACTACGCATTGGCATGTATGTCTGAATCACAGTCTGGGAAACTCTATTTTGATTGGTAGGGAATAATACAGAGATGTTGGATCCTGCTGAATGATGATAACTGATGGTGAATCTGACATCTAAGTGCCATTCACAACACATTGATACATAACCCCATGTTTAGAGACACCCTTCCTCCCTCCCCCACCCCCCAAAACAATCTGAATAATGAATCAAATGGTCTCAGGAGTAATTGGATCTTTTTCTGTGTAATTAGCAATTTTTCCCCTTGCATTATAATTTAAAGTACTGTGGTTGAATTGAGCAACTCATGTAATGAGTCATTAGACTGAAGCTTTTAAGGAAGTTATTTCTGAAGGTCTGTGGAGGCTAAAATATGTCTAAATTAAAAGAATGACAGGCTGCAATCATGGCTGTAAAATAAAGGTGCTCAGTAAGCAGTCCTATTACAATCAGAAAGAAAAAGAAGCAGATCTCTGTCTTGTGTATGGAAGCAGAGGAAATGATGAATACCTTAGGTAACTCATTCTGTGCAAAATCAATCTTTCACTGTCAATTTTAAATGAACTAATTTGTTCACAAATCTGCTCAGTCAGTTTGGAAGCATACTCAGTTCATCCATATTAGCAAATCCTTTAATCTTGACTAGTCCACTGAGTAAGAAATCTAGAAATGTGTTAATATGACTGGACATATGTAGTAGGATAAGAATTGATTCTTTTAATTAGTGTCTATTCAAGTTATAGTTCCTCCTTTTACTGAACTATTGACCCACTGATATATAAAGAGATTACTGTTATGACTAAAATACCTTCCAAAGTTATATTTAACTCTTTCTTTATTGGTCAATGTTAGATAGAAAAATAATCTTTGAATTATCCAAAAATAAACAATGTAAGCTAATTTAAGGTTTCTTTCAGACATATTCCCATTAATTCTGGAGATTCAGACTATTTAAAATTTAAAAAGCATAAACCTGAAGTTATTGCTAAAGGAATATTATAAACCTTTCTTCCCATTTAGACAAAAATACGAAACGCTATTTGTAATCCTAGTTTGATATCAAGACAGCCAGAATTTTACCCATAACAATTCAACTACTGAACTTGGTGGCAAATCAAGATTACTTTTTTCTCCACTGAACTTCATTGAATGCAAAAGTATATTCTTAACAAAAATTGAAAAAGAAATAGGCAGAGAGAGATGATTCCTCTTCCTCTCATTCCTACTCTGTTCACACAGACTGAGGCCTGAATAAGTTAAATTCTGGAAAGCAACTGTGTATTAAATAAGAATAAATTTACTGTAATTTGCAAACAAACAAGATTATGTTAGCTCTTGCTCACCCACAGAGACAGGACAACCACTAGAAAAAATCCCAACTAACTGAATTTACAATGGGAAGCAGTGTTATGATGGTCCCAGCATGGTGTTTGGTACGAAAAATGAAATGGGTCTCTGGTCTGGTCAATCACATTTAACTTGTTGCTCTTCACCTTACATTGTAAAAGAGCCTCTGCAGCAGGGTGGTCCAAGGCAGATATATTGTCCCAGTGCTGAAGATCTATGCCCTCTCTGGGAAGCAAATGCATTATTAGTATCACCAGTATGGCTGTGAAGAACATGTGTTTAAATGATCCTATTAATCTTAGGAATACTAGGCGCTACAGCAACAGAAAAATGCTTTAGCACCCTGCCTAGGTGGACAACCACTTTTACTAACTTTGAGATCTAAGGCATAGGACTAAACTTCTAAGACTTTCAGTGAGTTGTTTAAGTGGAATTTGAATATGGAAGCAAAAGTGAGCGTGTGATGACTAAAAATGTGGAAAAATGTCATGTACTGAAGCCTTCTTACTGTAAACAAGCAAGCCAGGTCTCTGCTTTTTCTAAGCCTGCATAATCTTACTCTCACTGCCTTTGGCAGAACTATTGGCCCACTAAGGTAAGATCTTGACATGGTGCTTTACACTACCTGTGCTTTGTAACAGCACTTTTTTGCTAGCTACAGTCTATAATTAAGTAAATACAGGTAAGAAGAAGGAGAGGAAATTTTCAGTTAAGCCTTCGAGTGTTTCTCTTTTTACCTTCCATCAAATTTTCACTTGAAGGGCATTCTTGGCTAATGCATGACAAGAAGAACATAGCTGTTATATTTTGAGTCCTGCATTTGTGGAGATTTCTGAGCATCCATCTGCTTCATTTTGGGCCATGTCTTTCTTCAGCTTTCAATGTGATGGTTGTTTTGCTCACCTACTTTTTCAGCAGGCTGAGTGCTGGGGCCTGACTGGTGGGAACCACCAGATTCCTGTCACCGAAAGCAGCAAATTAACAGTGGCTTTTCCCAGTCGGCTTGCTTAGTGCATTAAGACTGGCCTTTGCCATTTGAGCTATTGATGTGTATGAGGTCAGAGTTTTTTAACTGGGTATATAACCAGTCTGAGACATATTAGGACAACACAACACCATAACCAGCCATCTCATGTGCTCTTATTCTTTCAATTCAACATAAATGTGGCCTTTATGGTCTCCCCAGTTATTGTTTAATGCTTTGGCAAAAAGTGTCTCTATAATCATTCAGCATTCATTTCTGTCATGGTTTGACTTTTTCCTCTTAATTTGCCTCAAGCAGCCATTTTCTGGACTTTGGCTCACTAATTTATATCTATTTCTCTAGCAGTTACCCTTGCAGTGCTCCTCAGTGTTCACACACTGCCTACTCTGAAAGTTCAGATCTTTGAAAAACAGAATTATAAAAAAGTACACATCAGCAGAAGAGTCTGGATTTAGCAGACTACCATAAACACATTAATGGTGAAAATGTTTTCTTTGCCCAGTGCTCCTTACTCAGCATTGCAGTTTCAGTATGTTTGTAATGGAGGTCTGTTATGTGTCCGAAGTGTATCAAGAACTGGGCAGAGTATGAACAACACCCTGCTGCTGCTGGGTAGTTCCTCATGTGAGTCCCTCTCGTTTGAATGGGAGCTATGTGTTGAATAGGAGGTTTTATTTCTTGATGAAAGTGCTGTGGAAAATTCTCCATTTACTTTAGTGGTCATTGAGACTTCACAGAGAAGTACCTGATTCTGCAAATAGTTCTGTGAAATGTTAAGCCTTTGCAAATGTCAGGATACTTACAGATAATTCTGTTGATGTCATATATCCCTATCTCCCTATATGTAATTCTCTGTATATATTTATGTGTGAGCTAATTTTGCATGATCTTGGTGGAGGACAGGACAGTGGCTTGGTTTGGCTCATTTAAAATACTAATGACGATGGTCTTAGAAGTGACTATAATAATAATCATGGCATTTTTAATGTCTAAATTATTGCAGAACCTGAAAACACTCCTCTTGCTTCCAAGGCAGATGTAGGATTGAACAGAAGATGAATGGCACATCTCTATCAGCCAGCTCGTTTTGATAATTGATCAAATTTCCATTTTAATTAGAAAACATGCACCCAAAGTGGGTGGGATCACAAGATTCTATCAGCTCGTTTTTCTTAATCCTCTGGGGTGAATGAAAAAATGAAGTGGCTGGCCTTTTGCTAACTCTGAATTCAAGCGATTGCCTTGACCACTGCCTGTTCAATTTATCTAGGAATGTCTTTTGTGCTGTATGCTCTCTGATTGTCTGAAAATACCTTTTAATTTCCTGAATACATATATGTATACAATGAATATTAATCAAGAGCTGATTAGTATCTCTTCTGCCAGCACACAATAATATTTTATCAGAGACAGATTGTATCTGCAATTGCATATTTAAAGTCTACACTGGAATGGCACATGAGTTTGCATATGGACATTGAAGTCCTCCACTAAAATTTTAGATTTTCTTGTCTATCAGTAAATTTTGTTAACCAGGAAAATGGAATTAAAAAACCCTCAAACACTTGTTTATTTTTACTCCAGTAAAACTGTCATTTCCTTACTTTCAGATGTTCTAGGCAGCAGAGCCATCAGTATTGCTAATGCTATATTTGGCTAAAATCTTACCACCAGTCACAGTTGCTGGCATGTGAGTGAAGGACTCCTTCCCTCAAGTGGCACAGAAAGATAACAGAGCTCCAAACCTGAAGGTTAGACCCAACCCTTGTAACCTTTGCATGACATAAAGAAAATGGAGGAAGTCAACAGACTGCTCACCTGCTAAAATTGGTTTTGCACACTGCTCACAGGAGAACTGTCAAGGAATCCAGCCCCATATTCCTGGGGAATGAAAGACCTCTGCTGTGGCTCTTCAAACTCTGTTCCCATCCCTGCCCTTCTGCACAGGGAAATGCCACTTGATGTATGTACCCAGAAACTACGACAACTTTGGAGAACAGGAGAGTAAGGTTTGCCTTTTAGTTTCTTCATAATGAACTCAAACTCTTAGTCTGCTTACCTCAAAATACTTTTTGTTTTGTATCCTCTGGTGGCTGAGGCACTGCCTTGCAGGCAGGATGACAGATTGAGTGCTAATTCTACCACATGTAGACCTTGTTTATTTCAAAATATCACTTGTTTTTTATATCTTAAGTGCCAAGAGAGATGTTCTCCCAGGATACCAAGAATCAGTCATTATTATAACACAGATATTAAACCACCCATGTTTCAAAGACATCAGTCAAAGACATCTGTCCTGCAACTGTACAGCAGAGAGGGCAGCATGTTATTAGAGAGAAAGAGAGAGAGATACCAGGGGAGACAAAATCATTATCTGAATATATCACTGAGGCTGTCTGAATGCTGTAGGACCCATGGCAGAGCCCACATATTGTAATGGAAATTTCAGTCCTCTGTGATCATGTAATTGCTCCACAGTAATTCCTTCCAGCAACTTCTCATAATGTTTCATCACGGAAGAACCTGGGCTCTGAAATCTCCCACCTTTGGGTTCGAGTCATTGCAAAAATTCTATTCTTCCAGAAGAGTGAGGAGGAAAAAGCACATCCAGAAGCCCAATTCCTTACCTCCAGGCTTTATGCAAGTTCTCAAAAAATGTATCTAGCCCTCATTAGGTGCATCCTAACACTTACTCCGGAGTCCAGCGACAAACTGCATAGGATCAAGAAAGGCAAGAAGAGAAAACTTTCTGAGGGCATCTGCTAGGTCCATGTTGGCTGTCTTGATGAGCTATGTCAGGATGCATTGGTAGTGCGCAGTGAGGCTGAAGATTCCCTACTGGCTGGAACCGAGTCATTTGCCAGGCTTTCCTTGTCAGGGAGAGTTAAACCAGTCACTGATCCTAATTCTAACACTGTTGTTGCAGCATTCCAATTTTTAATCGCTACATGACTTGTCAGGTTGAATATGAGCCACCTGAATAAAATTTAAAAACCTCCTAATAATGAGGGTGTCAAAGATTACTAACACTTGGTGTTTCTACCGCTACCTTTCCATTTCCTAAAAGTGGAACCAAGGTGTAAGTACCCTCATTTCCAATTGCCCTTTATTTTTCCATTTCCCGCCATGACAACTTTTTTCCTGAAGCCCATCAAGATAGTTATCAGTAAGTTGCACATTCCTACACCCCCTGTACAGTGTTGGGGGAGCTTCCTTCAGGCTTAAGAGCTTAATTCGAAAAGGGGATCCCCTTCTTTGACAATTAGGGGGCAATATGGTTGACAATTAAGTAAAAAGATAAACTTGCCATATGCCTTCATCCTAGGGTGGCAGCCTCTTTTCTAGTTGCTTTTCTCCCCAAGTTTTGAAACATATGAGAAGTGAGTCTCTTGCTGTCAATGAATATTGTCTTTGGAATGTCACAGCTTTATGTATTACCAATTTGTCTGTAAATGTTTGAAATTTGAAGTAATTGTAGAAAATTGAGGCAAGCAAAGTGGGAGCCACTCAGAACGAAAGGGCATTTTTCAGGCTAGCAAACTGACACGTACACATCCCAGTGTTCCTTTCCTCATGATAGAGGATGGCTGGAACAGATGTGCTTCATGCTGTAAGTTCCTGGATGCTGACAAACAAATCAACTTCCAGTAGGCTCCGAGTTCTCATCTGCAATTGAACTAATTTACCATCTTCATCTGCTATGTGAATGAAATACAGTAATTGATTTCAAAAGACACCAGCATGCTAACAAATATGGGCTGCTGAACGCCAGTCTTTTTCAATGAAAAATTAGCTTACCCTTAGCGGTGTCTCAGTTCACTGATTTCTTTTTGTTTGGTTGTTTTTGTTATAGAATGCTTAAATTCACAATGCTTTCCACAAAAGAAAATCTGCACTGTAATCTCTAATCACTGCAGAAAAGGCAGGGTCATTTGACTTCATCTTGGCTTGACGTTAGAAGTACACAATAAAACTAAAGCTACAGACAGGAAGAGTTAAATGGAATGCTCTGGTTATGGCTTTAACAGTGATATCAACATACAAATGGAGCAATTAAATATTTAAAAAGTTTAATAATACGTGGAAAGTAAGTCCAGCGTCAGAGCTGAGTCAAGAAAAACGGGATCATCCAATTAAACATGAAAAAGCCTGGTGAATCTGTCAGTGTTTGAGATGCTGTGGTTTATTTAAAACGCTGTTGTATGCTGCATATTTTAGATTGAGCTCAATGATTATTGCAAAATGTTTTGTCTTCATGCAAAAACATGTTTAGCTGGAAATACAAAGGCAAGATGTAGCAGAAGGAACTGTGGACCTAGGGTGGTGTGTACATTGCCTCCAGACAAGGCAGCTGCTGTGGCAGGGCTACCTATCTATCAGTGCAACTTCTGCAGCTGACACAGCTTCTGGAATCCATCCCCACCTTCAGGAGGAAATTCTTCACCGCAGTGAGACAGGAACAAGGGCTCTAACTCCTACGTACATTCTGTGTTTGGGGAAATCTCCTTTGAGCCTCTCCAGCCCTATCTGTGTTTTTTCTGGAATCCCATTGCAGCCCCAAGGAACTCTTCAAAGCTTCAGGAAAACATTATGGTGGAAGCTGACCTTTTATTAGTAGAACAGAAAAAATTGCACTGAATAGTGTTCCCGGGTGCTGCTTTGGTCCCTCCATTTTACTCAGTTGTTATTAAACCCCCTATTCATCTCAGAAGTTAATCTTAGAAGTGCCACAAAGTCTATGCTATCCCTCCTTTGGAAGCTGAAAATTACATCACTGAAATGATAACAAAATCAAGGTGTGACTTTTTACACAAGAGTAAAATTCATGAGCACTCATATGTATTGCTACTTATCTGATGATTTATATAGTGTAGTGGCTGCTGTGCTCTGCACCATCCCTGTTGCTGTTTCTCCTTCCTGTAAATACGAACTGATGTAGCAGAACTCATAAGGCTTTTTAAGTGTAAATAAAATCTTTCACCAAGGAGCATTCTTGGTTCTATGCCCCAGTTTCAGAAATACACACAACCAGGATTCAACAAAACTTTCCTAACCACAAAAAGTACCAGGAGAGGGGCAGAAAAGCCACATTTTCTTTTTTAAAACTCAGACTATGGGTAGTTTGAGTCTTTGTTCTCTTTTATTCTGATCATCAGAGGTCGAGAAAAATCACATTTTTCCTCAGTTCAGAAAGAGGTTTTATTTTTGTCATTTCTATTATGAGCAAACTGGGATGAATACGATTTTGAGTTGGGCTTGGAAATAGCTCATAAGTTAAGTTTTGGTTTTGCAGAACAAAATCTGAGCTTGTGTTGGATAGAACACGCTTTTTATTATCAAAATCATTAGCTTGTATAGACATGTATAAAAATAAGATTTAACCTTTTTAATCTTTCCTGACAACCCAGGGTACCTGAACTTTTTGCCTTCTCTCTGAACCATGACTTGGTTGAGATTTCCAAAAGAAGGAAACAGGATTAAATTTGATTAAGGGTTGCAGTGGTTCAATGTAGAGTAAATTATTTTTAGTCACCCTGATTTGATCTTGTATTGAGAAACTAAGCTGATCTTGTACTTTAGCCACCCATGTTTACAACAATGAATTTCTCTATGCAAAATTTATACAGATGACATGCAACACTCCTTTATCAACTGTTTAGCAAATTATTATAAAACCTTGGAACACTAATTTCAGGTGTTTATCTTTGACCTTAATTTCTGTTGAATATACTGGAGTAAAATCTAAACCAAAATTAAACCTACACTTGTATGTCATTATACAGCCAAAACTTGCCCCAAAAAAACTCTGTGCATCTTTTAGTGGCCTTCAATTTAGATTGATTATGTCTTTATACTGGGAAGAGGGCCTGCCTGATAAAAGAATGGCTTAATCTTTATTTGCCTAGAGCAGTTAGAAAAATAAGTGAAGCAAGCAGCCTCCTGTGACTGATTTCTGCTCACTTAAGGCAATTCACCCTTGAAACAGAGAATGATTGTTCTCTGTCTTTTTTCAGATATTGTCTTCCCTTTCATGTATTATATCCAAATATGCTTTAAGATTTTGAACATTAAAGGAATACAGGGTGAATCAAAACCATACACCAGGCTAAATTCCTGCTTGAGAGGCATACCCACAGTTTTCATAAAAGCCAGTGGAAGCCATGCACACATCTAGAAGCAAAATTTGGTCCCTAGTCTCCTTAAATTCTGAATTAAAAAAAAAGGGAGAAGAAAAAAAAATATAACCTGTTTCAAGCAACAGGATATGAATGTGTGGGCTTTGATCAAACTAGTGGTTGTAAACAATCTGATAATCTTCAGAATTTAACATTATAAAGGAATTTAATTCCTAGATGGTACCCATCTGGACAAGAACCATGGGTCTGACTGTGGAAATTCCCTACTTGAGGTACCTTTTGCTTCTGTACATCAATTTTGTGTGGAAAAGGTAGCAAATGTTTCCCTTCAGCACCCACAGAGAAGGTGGACCATACCACCTTTTCTGTCATTTAGCTCTGTTTTAATAAGGACATTTCTTTCCTTTCTACAGCTGGTCAAGTAGTTGGCAATGACCAACAAGTTGTATGCCTTCTCTTATTCAGAAGGAACCTAGCAAGCCTTTTCATCTAGTTTAGATCTAGCCATCATGTCTTTATCATGCCGGGCTTGTCTTGAGACTGAAACAACTCCTAGCAATCCCAAGATTAGGATTCCATATTGTAAATATTTCTCTTTAATTGTATGTACATTAAATTATTGGTATCCAGTAACAAAATTGTACCAGAGGTACAATTGTAATTCACTCTGAAACTTTCTTTTTCAGTGACTTCTTCCTTAGACCTGCATCTTACAAATTCTTTTCTATCAGTGGAACTGAGGACACACACTGTGATATTGCAAACTAAATGTTAAGAACTGGTTTTGAACTGCAAAAGTTCATCAAGCTCTATAAGAATCCTTAATTTTAGGGTTAAAGGATGATACAAGGCAAAAGTAAACTTTCTTATAAGCAAATAATTTAAAAAAATCAGTTATAATCTAAACTTTGGAAAGGAATGTTTTTACATAGCTATCCTTAGCAAGTGAAGGGTGAGCACCTGGCAAATGTATTTGTTAGAAATGTATAATTAAAACTAGGAATCGCAAACTGTTCAGAATTATTCAGCTGTGCTTCTTCAAAAGCTGTATTTATACATCCTGCAACTGACTCTTCTCTACTGCTTGGTAGTTCAGTTGGTTGTGCTCAATCAAAAAATGGAACATTTAAGCTTTTCACAGGAAGGGTCTCCCAGTGTCTCCTTGGGCAGGGAGACCTGTATTTAGGAAGGGATCTAATTCCATAGGTCATAGACCCAAAGCTGTAAATTGTAAACACCAAAATGGAGCAAAGATAAACTGCTGACCTTATAAAAATTATGGATGTTTCAATAGGATAAGGATTTCAGTTGTGTCTTCCCTTTATTCAGTTATACCCACTGTGTTGGACAAATCTGTGCTGGACAAATTTGTGTCAGCTAATACAGTTCTCTGCAGATGATTTACAATGTATGTGTTTACTATAAATTTTGCACTGGAAACTACTGACAGCTGAATTTTGCTACATCATGCAAGGTTCTTTCAAACGCAGAGACTCACAGTGAGCTACCAGGGACCAATTCTTTATCAGCTGATGCTGAGGAGATGTTTGTAAGAGAAATCACTGTTTCACATATGTAGGTATGTTATCAAGGAGACACTGAGTTGTTGTATAATGATGTTAAAAGATAGAAATTTTACCAAAGCTTAAATTAGAGAAAATACAAAGTTAAATATTTGTCTCTGCATGAGTCCAGACCTGCAAAATGAGTTCATGTGTGCGTAAGTCTCTGAGCAGATCAGAAATAGGTTTCATTAATCTTAATGTATAATATAAATTCAATTTCTAATTTTTTAGGAGTCCTGAATCAAATACTTTTGACTTTTCAGACAATCAAACTTCCCACTACAATAAAACATGCAACATTTCTGTAAGGGGCAGTGGGTAAGGGCATCATCTGCTATGCTCCCAAGTTGCACCGGTACTTTCAAGTGTGCTATTTGCGGTTCTTCCTTTTGCAAGCCTTTCCCTGACACAGAATTTCTAAAACATTATGTCCTTTTAAAAAGTAATGGTTTAAGAAGCAGACACAAATGACTATGTAGTTTTTCAAAAATCCAGCTTGCTAGCAGTCCATCCTTTCTTAGCCTCTATGGTTAGAAATGAGACTTAGTTTTACTGTGACACACTGTGAGAATCTGTATCTCATTGTTGCTTAGATCATGGATGGGCAACAATGGCTTTTTTCAAAGTTTCACAGACTAGCAAACTTAAAGTAGCTCCTTTTAATTGAAACCCAGACATACTTTTAGGTAAAAACAAAACTGAGCTGGCTTGAGTTTTTCCCAAGCCAAACAAAAGAGATTGGAACTTTCCATTGTTTTTGTCTGCCAACCATGCATTGTTAAAGGAATCGAAATAAAGAGGGAAAGGGGTCAAGGGTTATAGAGCTCATATTTCCACTCTACATGACCCCATCTCAGCAATAGTGGGACCCTCGTGATCAGTTCCTGTTGGTCTAATGGAACAGCCATTTCTTAAGAAAAGGAATTACTGCGTACAGTACCTTTGTGACTAACAGAAGAATACACTAGCTCTTCAAAGGTCCTTTCATTACAGCCTCTGAAGAGGACTCTGACATTACTTTCTTGAGATTATAATGAAAACAGCTGTACTTGTACCAATTCCCCTTTTTATTATTTTTTGTAACAAAACAAGATTGATGTTATGCCACTTTCTGTTCTGTCATGAGAATAAGGTATCACAAATGCTAATAACTACCACAGTAGCAATATGCACTACTTTGATCTTTTCACTATTCTTTAATTTGGGCAGCTGGCCACTGAATTCCTTCCTAAAAATCTGTGCTGCCTATAAACAAAGGGGAAAATGGCCAACAAAATCAAATGTGCACATTTAAAACTGTTCATCTAACTAGTCCAATTCAAAGCCTACATGAGTAATGCAAATACGATACTTTGATTTTGTGATTCTAGGCACAGAAATCTTAATACACATTCTTCTGATGATGGATTGTGGCAGAATGAGAAGTACCACAAACAACCAATTCTCATTAAAATCTAAAGCTTGTAATCCCTTCATTCTTATTGGTTGCTTTGCCAAAGACTTCTTAAGAGATTATTAAGCTTATTAATGAAAATCCAGAAGTGATTTTCCCCCTTATGTTTAGAAGATAGTAAAATTAAACATGCTGCGGTTGTTATTTTTTCCAGCGTCAAAAGCAATGCAAGAAGGCAGGATCTGGCAATAGCAGCTGTCAAGATTCCAAAACCAAGAAATTCAAACACCTACTGTCCAAATTATTGCTCTACTGGTAGAAACAGGGTAGTAGTCTTTAGCATTTCTGCTAATAAGCCAGAACAGAACTGTGTTTTGCCAGTTAAATTTATTTTTCACTGAGCCAACTTTTCACAGTGAATCAGATGCACAACTTTTCTATTCTCTGCATTTCAGTTCAATCCCCTATCTATCTTCACAACAAGCAGCCCTGGCCTCTTGACATGAACACCACATTGAAAATGATAAGGTGCCTGATAGTGCTCAGAATTTGTGAGTAAAGCTCTCTAAATGAGGATTTTGGATTCTCAGTTCCAACCATCAACAATGATTTAGATACTTAAGAACTTTGCTGGAAGTCAGAAGACAAGGTTTCCAAAAGTCAGAATAAGTGCCTCATGGGAATTTCAGAATCAGCTGAAGACATGATTTTATTGCATAAATGCTTCTGAAAATATGACTATTCTGTTCATTACTAAACGAAACGTAATAATTTTAGAAAATTTTAAGTTTAGCAAAAGTCATATGAAATGGAATACGAGGAACAAAGTTCTACAAATACAGTCCCCAAAGTGAAAGCATCATGAAACAACATCTACATGACAAAGTTAATTCACTGTTTGGAGTGTTTTCATTCTTGGTTTCATTTAAAACAGAAACATTAAAATAATATGTAAGGAAGTAACAGAGAAAACTGAGTTGTTATGTTTTTGAGGAATTGGGAGACCAGTCACTGCTTAAAAAAAAAAAGGAGCCTTCTGAAATGTTCAAAAAGACAAGAATGTTGTATATGCTATAAGAAGAGATGATAAAGGAACAAAAAATGTTTAAGATGCTTAATACAAGAGGCATAAAATGGGAAGAAGATCCTAGAACCTCTGATCTTTTGAGAAATAAAACACGGACAGGACAGGAGATTTAGGTTTGCTATATTGCATCTGAAGTGGTTGCATATATGCTTATGCATATTTTTATACTCAGATACACACAACCAAGTGTGTCTTGCACATTTGTGGACTTATATTAGCCAAAACCCTCTGCAGGCTGGGGAAATTTTGTTTGTACTGATATACTAGCAACTGTGGTGATTCTGCAGCCATGGATATTGAATGCAGCTACACTTAGGAAGGGGAAGGAGAGAATGCAGCAGAGTGAATGGTGCCTTGTAAACAAGCTATTACAGGAATTGATTTGTGTTGCATTACAGGGGTATTCATTATTCCTTTCTGATTTCTGTGCAGATGATGTAGTTTTTGCCTACTGGTAAAGCTTTGAATATGCATACTTCTTACTTTTGTCTGAGCACTATTTTGTGCTGTAAACCTGGTTGTGCTGCATAAACAATTGCTTCCTGCAGGTGGTTTGGTCATGCAGCAGAGTAGCTGCTTGGCTAGGTATGTTTGACATTCAGAGCAGGTGGTTATGACTGTGAAAGCCTTCCAGAGGCCACACACCACTGGGCATCTATACTGAATGGTGCAGCTGTTTTCCAGAGCTTGCAGTGCAAGAAAACCAGCAAAATGAGAAGGGGACACAATTATACAGACTTGAAATGGCCACAGTCATTCTACAAATTCAACCTAATGAACTAGGAGTGGAGCTCCTTGTGGTTCCAGCACAAGGAAATTCAGTTCATGGAGCTATTCTCACTAACAAACTTCTTGAAACTGTCATCTGGAGACCTCCTACCCCAGATTTTGCATCAGTGATTTAAGCTCAGAAACTTGTCTATGAACTTTAGAGATCAAAGTGTTGGTATAGATTTAGTACTAACTCTTCGGAGCAAATAATCTCCTTCTAAATAGCAGAGAAGACAAATGTGTGATGTACGTCCCAAAATACTCACTTAAATTTGCAACAGCTTATTCATTATATTCTGTGGATACATCTATATCAAGACAGGCACTGCAGCAATGGCAGCTAGCAGAAACTAGGTATAAGACTAGGCAAAAAAGGGGCTACAATAGAAGCAAAGAAACAAATTGCATGACTGAAGAATATTGAATAGAAGGGGATAGATACGGGGCAATAACTCAAAAGGTAAGCAGGGTAACAGGACCTGTACAGAAAATAATATCTGCATATTGTGCCCAAGAGTAGAAGAAAGCCAGCTGGGCAAGAGAGGTTCAAATGTAAACTCAGAGGATGTTGTAAGATAGTAGCTGGTAGGGAAAAGGATGTAGCATAGAAAAAGAGCATTACTGGGACATTCTCAAACCCCATGATTGACTGAAAGGGAAGTATATAACCAGATGAGAGCATTAAAGACAAGAATGTTAGAGTATCAGAAAACTTAGTTACCTTACGCTGGAAAGTAAAAAGACACATGCAGGACCTCCCTGATCATTCCAGCATTTGAGAACAGATTTAATACTCTTTTTTTTTTTTTAAAATTTTTTATCTCCATACTAACAGCTTTTTCTTACAACAGTTTATTTACTCCTACCAAGATGTGTACACATGCACATGTACACACTGCCTCACACTCCTCTACAGCTAAGCATGATCCAGCAGTACACTATCATCTTCTTCATTTGTTCAGATTCTTGGAAAAAATGCTCAAGGGAGGCAATGCAGATCTGATATATGGATGCCAATTTGTCCCTCTGTCTTAACAACACAGCCAAGGTCTGACCTTCTTCAGCTTCCAGTGGTTTCTGAGTAGAGGAAGGAAAAAAAGATCACCAGATTATTATAGATGAAAAGAGCTCTGAAAATGGAAAGAGTTTAATTAATATGTCATATATTTATAACATATTTGGATTTTTAGTTAACTTGACAGTTTAAGATTTTGGATGAGACACTGGATTTTATATGTTTATAAAGAAAGGTGTATACATACCTGTAAAGGAAGGTGCAGTATATGTTTTTTCTAATCAGAAGAGATTTAAATGATTTTTAATATCTTTTGTGAATCACTACTAAACTGGCAACTTCTCAAGCTTTAGGAGAAAAGGAAACAAAAGAAAAGCCTTTAGATGCCCACAGTAGGTGGCATCAGCTACTGACCTATCTACTAATAAGGCAAATGAAAGGAAAACAGCCTGAGAGGAACTAAATAGCAGAGAGCTGAAGTCTTGAGGGGAGAACAGGCAAAGGAGGCATACAGTGCTAAATTCACCCTGACTATAAAGCTCTGTCAAACCACAAGTTGAAGATGCTACCATATATAACAGCATTACAACAGGAAAAAATATTTAATTGTGTTATAGTCCTTTGACTTGAATACAGCTGATATTGAATTGCTGAACATGGCTGAAACCAGGAAGTCTAATAAGAGTCTTTAAGAAAATAACATATAGCCTGGGAGCAATCACTAGGGCTAGTCAGGCTTCTGCTTGCTGTTATAGGATCTCAGTCCTAGTGGATGATCTATGGGAAATAGCTCTGAAATCAAATTAAGCTAGCTGGTCTGGCTTCAAAATCAGCACCTTATGCAGTAAATAGAAACATGGGACAATAAATTAAACAGAAAAGTCAGAATCATAATTATAAATGTCTTAGCTGCTTTGGAAATGTGTAATGCTTATTACAGTTTCTAAACATGTTTCTGTCCCTTAAAGCCTCCTTAGAATATTTAGAAGACAGATTTCCTTAGAACCCAAATACTTTTCCTACACTCACTTTTAACCAAATAGATACTTTTAGTTTGTTTTTAAAATTAATAAACTTTTTTCTTAAGAAGTTCATTGTTCCTTTTTTACATTTACCATAAGATCAGCATTAAGGGTTAAACTAATTTAGTTATATGTTTAATACCTGGGTTGATATATTTTGGATAATTATAAATGATTAAATTTAATCTATAGGTAATGGCTGGCTAACACACTATTCTGATAAACCTTTTTAAGAACTTCCTCAGCTATGGGACAGTTATGCTACTACTCATACAGCCCTGTGTTGTTTGTGGTTGTTTATCTTTCACGGTAATGCTGCATTGCAGAAATTAATCCTGGTTACTTTGGCATTTGACTCATTTTACATTTATAACAAGCATAATTTGGTTTGTTTTTAACTCTGAAATAATATAGGAAACACAATGAAAATATTTTAAAAATATGCATGTATTTTTGTATTTTTTATCGGCTTAGGGGACAAGAGGATTAAAGCATCAATGTTTTCTTGCAAGTTCCACAGCAAAAAAATAAAAAGAAACATTTATATAGAATTCTTGCTTTTTTGTTTGGACAGATTCCTGCAATTTCTTCCCATGGCTTTAGTGACTCCTGGAAATTTCTCATATAGTCCATACTGTCAGCAGGATTCTTTCCCAGATTTCTCACCCTTTTTAATCTGTATCCCTTAGTTACCTGCTCCATCCTTTCCTTCCCCCTCCCTTCTACTTCAACACTAATAGGCCCACTGGAATCCACCTTCTAAATGAAATCAGTCAAGTCACCTCAGCTTTGATTGCTTTATTCCCATGCTGTAGAACGAAAGCACTTTGTTGAATCAAAAATGTTCTACATTCAATTGTCATAAATAACAATGTACAACAAAGAACTTAAGCTATCAACATAAACAATACAATATGAAAGTGTGCTTCAAACCAGATGCTGCTTTATTTCTGCCCAAACAGTTTGAAGAGCCTGTTAAAATGCTTCAAGTTGCTGTTTACAGAGGGTCAAATGAACATTTTTCAATGAAATGTGTCCCTTCTGGTTCCTTAATGATTAAATACAGTGGAACAATAGCCATTTAAAATAGCAAAAGAATATCTGATGATTTTTTATTGTTAGGATTGTTAAAATAGGAGGAGTTGAAAAGCTTTGTGTGAGGTGAGAGAAAAATGCTCTGACAGCATCAGAGCCACCTCAAAGATTTTGACAATTTGTCAGAAATCACTGCACTTTCCAAGTAGCCTTTTTCAGGACTCCTGGGAAAATAAACAGCATCTTTCCTTCACTCAGACTGGCGAACAATTTTTCCCACAATCCCCTCAAAATGTTGTGCCATGTCCCCCCCCTCCCTGAAATGAGCTTTTCCAAACACAGATCTTCCCTCTTGGAGGAAACAACCTATCTAATTAAATTCTGCATACTTGTGCTTTTGGAAGAGGGTTCTCTCTAACTCCCACGGCTCCAAATTTGCCTCCTGGATCTTGCTCCTGCTCTCCCCGCTCACCCATGTCAGGGTTCAGCCTACTCTAGCTATTCCATTTGATTGCATGTCATTAAAATTGCAGTTGTTTTGAGTTTTGTTGGTAGAACTTCAACCTTTAGAATCCACTTTCATCTATAAAACAGAGATGATTTTCATTGAAAAATAGTCTGCTTTTGTGCAAAGACACTCATGCATTTGGAATGTCAAATGTTGACCTAAGATTGAAGCTGATCTTGTTTGATAAGAAACCCACCATTTAAAAAAAAAATAGGGAAAAAAGAAAACAATGCTTTTCTTCTAAATGGTCTGGGACAAAATTGTATTTCTTTTCACGTTTGATGAAAGCCTTAGTAACTTGTCAGGATTTTGAGAATCAGAGCTATCCGGCTACTGCACCTCTGTTGAACTCTATGGAAGAATACCACTTGGCATTTGTGACTTTTACTCCATCCAGCTATCCATACTTAAACCTTGCAGAGCAGGATTTTGCTCTATATTGAAAATGAAGTCAGCAACATTTCTGTTAAATTCACATTGTGTTGGAGAGTCTGACTTTTTGTGTAAACATACCCAGTATGCAACCATCAAAATAGTCAAGGAACAGCAATAACAGGTAGTAAGTTTTTGCTATGTGAACGTCCGTACTTAGTTGTAACTTCCTCATGTGCCTGGAGCTTTATAAGACATATAATTGATAAATGAGATTCTTATTAAACTGGTCCATTTAGCTCAGTTATATAATTGTTTTCCTTATGAAATTGCAAGTTTATGATGAATTATGGTAGGTTTCACAGTGCTTCTTTCTAGGTAGAACGCTTGTTTCAAGAGATAAGTCCTTAAAACTCTTCTTGCCTCTACTGAGATAAGTTTATCCTGTTTGGCCTTTATATACATGTGCAGTGGGGCAAGAAAATATAGGGAGCCTTCCCCACATTTAAGGCTTATTAGGCAGGACAGAGCTCCACAAGTCCCTATTTCTGGTGAGAACAAGTTCTGCTTTCCTATGCTTGATGTCCTAAAAGGCCCATGAGGGTGCTGGGGGATATTAACTATAAATCAGTCTGAAAAACTGGCAAGAACTAAAGTGGTTGGTGGTATATGGGTGGGGTTATTCTCATGTGGATTTGACTGCAGGGGTGTTGCAGTACATATTGTGGGACAGGTAGGCACAGTGTGCTGAGAGGCACAGTGGGGAAAGGTTTTCACTCTGCGTAGTGTAAGACAGCATGCAAAAGTCTATGCTAGCCTGTTAGCAGATTTACAGGAGTTTCTGGTTATTTGGGAGAGAAATAAGCAAAGTGTAGAAAGCGCTATATGTATATATGCATACATATATGTATCTATAAAAAGCTGTATGTATATATAAAAAGCTATATAAAAATGTGGGTGCTGCTTGGCTGCATAGGTTTTTCAGCATCTCCCCTCACTCCCCAGCCTCAGCTTTATGTTTGTAGACTCCCCCTCTTCTCCCTCCTGCTTCTCACTAAACTCTCACCAATGGGCTTAGACAGCACAATATGGGGTTGGGTGAACCAGTCAGATGATGGCTTTTATTGGATGAAAATTCAGCAAAATGAGTAAGAAAAGGTCACTAGTGTGTTGAAAATCCCGCTAGCCATCACAGATGGGTACAGTAGCCAGGCTGCCTCTAACATACTCCATTTCCACAGATAACAACTGATGTCCATTAGGCCTAGCTCAGCTGCACACATTAAGCTCTTTGCACTGCATGAACTCCCATGCTAAGTGAAGTGCATCACTGTAACTGATTTTCTACACCTCTACCTTAGCTTCCTTCAAGAACTATGGCAAAAATAATGGTATTCATTACTGCTTTAGCTCTCTTTAGCTCTCTTTAATTACATATTTATCCAACCCTGCCTTTCTGCCTTCAAGAACAAATTTTAAAAGTACACAGGAGACAAAAATACATTCGTTTTACGTTATAGCAAAAGAGTTTCCTGTTCTCAGGTATTGTATTCCACCTTCAATGGAAATGTGGAGTAAAATCCTTGCCTTCCAAGGAGTTATGCCAAGTTTACACTGTTAAAGTGAACAGAAATTTTGGCCTGGATCTTTTGATATGTAGGGTACAAACCATTTCATTTTAGTTAGGTTTCTTTCCAAACTCCAGAAAGGATCTAAGGAAAGAAGAAAGCATATTAAGGCTGTGATGGACCCCCAGTATATGGCTCATATTAGTTCTAGCTTAATGATGTCATTCCAGCTTGCAGAAATAGTAGCTAAGCTCTGGAATGGATTGTTTAGAGGATAGTAACAGGTGCCACTACTATGAAAAATAATTGAATAATTAAAAAAATAGAGTGACAGAAGGCTATCAGAATTTACTTAGCTGAAGTTAATCCTGCCTTCAGGCAAAACAGTGGGCCACATGATCTCCCTTTCTGACCATTTTATTATGATTCATTCTATGATTTTCTGATCCATTTTCCTCAATTTCTTTTGGGTATTCATCATGTATCCAGCTGTGAATACGTACAGGGCACTAAAGAAATTTCCTCACAACTTTCTGAACCTTCCAGGAGGAAGACAGAAGTGCTGGACTATTTGTCTTCCCCTTGCACAGAAGGATGTACAGTTAAGGAACAGACAAAATGTGGTGTTAGCTTCTTTCACCCATCCTCCTTTTGACCGTTTGCCACCCTACACAGACCTACTAGTCACCACTAGCTCAAAGGAGAGACTCAGTGGAAGAGAAAGGGACGGTATGTTTTGCTTCCCTTTAGGAAGGTTACAGTTCAGTCCTTGCATGCTCACCCACCTTTCTCCACTTAAACCGAAAGTCGTTCTTTTATGAATTCGCATCCAGGAACATTTCAGCTATCCACAAAATCACCTTTCTCCTTGATGTTATTTGGGCTCATGGACTTTTTTTTTAAAGATATCTTTAGTACAGAGCTGATAATTACCTCTCCCTAGTAAATTTATGTGAGAACGACACCAATCCTTTCTGTAGATGCCCAGAAGGTTTGTACCATTCTGCACTGTATATATCTCTGTCAATTACTTTATTTTTCCCTATGTTTCATAGAAATTCTAGTAAGATCATAAGTGGTGGCTTGTTGCCTCAGACGTTTGAAAACACTGTCATCAGTTGAGTTTTGGACTGCATTAGCTTAGTTTGAGAGTCATGAGTTTCCGCTGCCAGCAGTCAGTTATTGTCTTCAGGACGTTCACATAAGAGCATCCTGAAGATACATCAAAATCAAATCCCCCAAACT